>NC_051154.1:282027595-282327595 GCF_013339745.2 Dermacentor silvarum
AGTGTCATTTACTTAAAATTGCAATAAGCGCTTTTGATCATTTTAAAATTCGTTGCATTTTCATGTACCAAATTATCGTTGTGAGCGAGCATGTGATACTTCGTGGTACTAATGCCCGTCAAATTGATTTGCAAAGAGCAGATGACAGAGTTTGTGCATTAGCAAGTAGGAGCTTGCTACATTGTTTCTGTTCTGGTCGTCATGGTATAATGACTGCAAAAGAAACAAGTTGGGACTCAACATGTTACTTCTCCGATTGTAATAAAGCGCCCTTAAAAGCAACTAAGCTTGTATGTCAAATTTCTCATTGCCGCTCAGTATGATACAGAACTGTAGACTGCTGTTTTCCTAATAGGGCCCACATCTCTCTATCTGGTAAACTTCCAACATTTCATAGTGAGGCACGTAGTTCAAAGGACCTGTTGTCATTGTGGTGACAGTTGAGCATCTTGTGGCTTAGCGTGGGCAGCTTGCAGACCAATAATCTCTCTTTTGTCCGTCTTCCTGAAAGGAGAAATGACAAAGCCATGACATACATGCAAGCAAAAATGGTGAAATAAACGTTAGTCCCATAAATGAAGAAAAATCACGGTTCTAGTTGAAGTGTTCAGAAACATACCCTGTGAGGATTCTGGCCCTTGATGTTACTTCCAGTGGAGACACGTTCACGGTTGACTTCTATGTCCAGAGAC
The DNA here is from genome assembly GCF_013339745.2 of Dermacentor silvarum. NCBI lineage: Eukaryota > Metazoa > Arthropoda > Arachnida > Ixodida > Ixodidae > Dermacentor > Dermacentor silvarum. The sequence goes on from NC_051154.1 coordinate 282,028,288, forward strand.
AATAGAGTTCAAAGGGATGAGTCCAAATATGAGCAGTGTCTTGGAGGCTGAGTCGAAAGAAAAAAGAGCCTCAATTACTATGGTGGAAGTGTGGGTGAGTTTGTGATTCATGTATGACAGAGAACAGTGCACGAAACGCTGCATGACAGAAAAACGCACAAACACACACACACAACACTGTTTTGAGTGTGCATTTCTTTCAGTGCCGTCCTTGTGTGGGCTGTGCTTAGTCAAGTCTCGATAGAAGACAACTGTTTCTGCCAGATACTAGTAATAAACACAGTCATTTTATTATGTCTCAAATTCAGTTAATCTAACCGTATCACCGGAAGTACACTTGTCACTAATGTGCAGTGAATTTATCGCGGTGTATCATTTATGCAGAAACAGCCAAAACTTTATTATTTATGCTGTACTCATGTTAGCAATTTAGCAACTTGGCAAAGTAGCAAGAGCCTCGTTTGAATTGCTTTGGAAGGGCAATAACTTTATATTATTACTATTTTCTACTTTTAAGAAATGACGACAGGAATCTGCTTTATCCGCCTCGCACGCAAAGAAATTCAAAGTTAAAAATGCGAAGCACTGCTTTTTTACTCACGGCGCACAAGCCCAGGAGCTGCAAGGTTAATCCGCTTTCGTGGGTAGTCTTCAAGCAGACTGTGCTCGGTTCCAGCGATGAATTTTCGTGCTGGCCAGCAATTATTTTTCGAGAAACCAGACGCAACGCGGCCAGACGCGGCAGATAACAAACGGCGGAAGCCGTGCATGCAGCCGCCAGTGAAACGCCCGCAGCTGATAAAGTTCACCGTCTTTAAACACGTTCGCTTGGTGGCAGCTATCGAATGTTGGACACATAAACTGGCTGAGGTATTATTGATATCTAAATAAAATGAACCTGCGTGATGCTGCACAAAGGAAACGACCACCCGTTCGCAAATATAACCGCCGTACAATTTGAATCGATAAACGGCACGGACTGCAATCGATACCAGTAGGCTGCCGCTGATCACATGTCAGTGAGTCCTCAAAACTTTTATTCAAGTAACAAAGCACGGACTTTAATAACAGAAGTCCAATAAAAACAATAGACTGCTTATTTTGTAAAAAATGACACTGTAACTGTGTTTGTCGGTTATTAAATGTAAATTAATAGCTCAAATATTGAGTCGTGTTGAGCGCCCCTAGCAGAAAAAATACAAACTAAAGTATTCGACCAAATTACAGTAGCTCCACTTGCGCGCTTATGCTGGAACGCGCCGCGGTTGATTTTTCGCCCTCTGTGGCCATTTGATGAACTCGAGAGTTGCCGGGTGCCTGACGCTACTCTTTACATTGGGGGGTTTTATGCGGAGCGAGACAGCAGCGCCCCGTCGTGGCCATGCAGGCAGCCGCTCCGACCGCCGGAGCCGTGGTCTGTTTACTTTTCTGGCCGATAGAACATCGTTCTTTTTATTCTGACAACGATTTTTTTTCCTTTGAATGTATTTCATATCAATATTGTATGAACATTCCCCCTCCTTCCGGGGCCACATATTGGCCTGCAGTATTATGTAAAAAAAGAAGAAAGAAAGACCCGGCAAGACGAAACGGCGCGTATCGACAAAAGACGCGCAGCGTACTCGACGAACGCGCCCCGACTAAAGCCCCTATATTTATAAAAGTAGCGCCATCCACTTCCCACCTCCTCCGTTCCACTATCGCGCTCTGCGCGACCAGCGCGATCGAGGCGCGATATCGACAGTGGCGCCGCCTGCGTCGGGCCTGCCGTGGCAGACGACAGCTAACGCGCTACCAGAGGAAATCCGAGGAAAACTTCGATCGCGCCCTGCGGAGACGTTTTTGAGGCGCGATTTTGCTTCGTCAGTCAGTAACTGGTCTTAATAATGCCGTTTTGGAAGTAGCAACGCGACGATGCGAGACGGCGCAAATATCAAGTGTGCAGCAAGCGTTTGCGCACGCCGGATGGTAAACAAAAAAAGCCTTTTGCCCTCGCCTTGTCGGTTGCGGCAACTTAAGGCGCAGCAGCATGCCATCACAACGAAGTTCTTGTCCCTAACACGTTTGATCCGTTTGTGCGTACAGCACTTTCATCGCACAGGCCCGAGAATGGCAGTCGGAGCGCGCTGGAAAGAAAAAAAAATATACAAAAGCGCGACGCGAACTTCCACGTGACACGGATTGGCCAATGGGGGAGCGGAGGAGGCTGGGGCGACAGGAGGCGGCTAAGAGAGGGCGAGGAGGAAGCGCCGGGATGAGAGCGGTCTTGGCGCTGAGCCGTGCTCCCTCAAGGGCTGCAGAAGATAGCGCCAACCTTTCCCTTTCCCTCAAGAACCACTTACCACCGGCGCGGCGGCAAGATCTAAGAATGGCGCTACTTTTATAAAAATAGGGGCTTTAGCCCCGACACCGTCAGCCAAGGCGGCGGAGAAACGCGACGCAGCACCACCGTCGACCACAGAGCAACAGAGCTGCTCTTCTTCACTTATTCCTGAAGAATACAAACAATTCAATTCTTAAAAATATGCACTTCGTTTATCGCTCCCATAAACAAGGCATAACCCGAAAACTACATTGTCAGTCAACGCTGAATATCTGATGATGTGCAGTATTAAATATTCATGCCTGTGAGCAGTTTTACTTGCATGAATAATTGTTCTTTAAAAAATTCGATTACATGTAGAGTCTGTTTCACACTTAAGGGAAATCTCGGAGCGCATTGCATCGCGATGCGGCGAGCGCTGGAGTCGGGTGCCGGAAGCAGCTCGCGCAGGCGCAGACGGTCGAGGCGCGTTTCTTGAACCGTGTTGACTGCTACTGCGGCGCGCGCTGGCCGCATCGTCGGGAAGCGTGCTACATGTTACTGCGGGCACTGAGCCGGTAATGTTAACTAAACGTTGTGCGCACATTTTTGTATCTCCTTCTTGTCGCTGCGTATTACGGTATAGCACACGCAGTGAAAAATATGCGTGCACGCACTCGGTACCTCGGCCTTTCGAAAGAACAAAGGAAGCGTGCTGTCAAAAGAAGTGTGTAGAACCCCATTTTTGCCAATGAAGGCTCAGAGGTTGGCGTCGCACAACGTTTAGTTAACATTATCGGCTCAGTGCCCGCAGTAACGATGAACTACCCTTGACAGTAGCACGCTTCCCGATGATGCGGCCAGCGTGCGCCGCCGTAGCAGTCGACGCGGTTCAAGATAACGCACCTCGACCGTCTGCGCCTGCGCGAGCTCGCGAGCTGCTTCCGACAGCCGACTCCAGCGCTCGCCGCATCGCGATGCAATGCGCTCCGAGATTTCCCCTAAGTGCGAAACAGACTGTACAGTCGGCATCAAAAGGAAAGGATACAGTGATTTTTAAAGCGAAGCTTTGTACCTCTACCAGCCAAGGGTTCTGTCGTGTCCGTCGTTGTAATCAAAAAAAAAAAATTCACAGTTTCGCCCTAAGGGCGAAGCGATGAATGCGATAGCAACACAACAATGTCATACGAAGTAAGGTGAGCGGCTTTGGTAGCAATATGAATTGTAGTAAACATGAGCTGATTAAGTAAGCAGGTGTGCTGCGGCGTAAGTAGACCGACATGAAGAGAGACTCGATGACCACGAGAAGGCGCGTGTGAAACGGTGGTGTTGATGAGAAGCGCTTACCGTGGGCAGCGCGTGCGAAGGGACACACCTGTAGTGCTGCACTGCCGATCTGGGCAGCATTGCATGTGTAGCGTGCGTTGGAAAATGTGGCCCGACTATTACTAACTGAATGAACAAGCGTGGTGTGAGCGCGCACAAACAAACATGAATAGATCACACTGAATGACTGCAGCCAACGACTGTCAAAACGCTGGCAGCGGGCGAAGGTACGTGCGGTCTATCGCTTCAACGAAAACTGAGCGGCGAATGCGCATAAAGGTCAGAGCCGTGTGGCGATAAGAGACGGTGCGGTCGAACGAACGACGAGCGCGGTTGTTGGCAGCGTAGAAGGGCGCCCCCCCCCCCCCCCCGCTCCTTCCGGCGCTGGCTTCCCGCTTCCTTGCTTGCGCGTGGGAGAGATAAGAGACTGTGCGGACGAGCGACGAGCGCGGTTGTTGGCAGAGAAGTGCCCCCCCCCCCCCCTGCTCCCTCCGGCGCTGGCTTTCCGCTTCCTTGCTTGCGCGTGGGAGATTGAGTGCGTTCGCTCTCCGTGATAGCGCGCGTCCCCGCACGCTGCCTCTGGGGCATACGGCGCGCGGCGAAGATTTTATCTATACGGAACCTCACGGCGACGCCGACGGCGACGGCGACGCCGACGGCAGAAATCCGGTTGAAGTGTCCATATAATTGCTATCGCAATAAAACGATCCCGACGAACCGCTAACAATTGCAGGTATAGCAGTATAGCTTACTTGAATCCAGGCATTCAGCGTACAACTAAGCACTCGTTTTCGCAAGAAAAACCAGAAAAACAAGCTTCAAAGTGATGAGCCAACATGATGGATGATAAGGGCTGCGGGCAAACAACGGAAACAGGCTCGGCGCGGTCCGTAAGATTAGATTGCAACTGTTGCAAAGCTTATGCAGCTGCTTGAAAGAGGGTTGACGTCATTCGAAACCCTTCCAGCCTATAGTAACTGCTTCGGTTCATTTTCTAGACTACCCCACTATGGGTAGACCACGGAAAGTAAATAAGGCAGAACGTGCATTCGCGGAACGTGCATTGATTTAGCCTTGGCAAAGAATGTAACTACAGTGAAAACTGAAAATTTGAGTGTATATCACACCGATCATAAAGCAGTAGTGAAAATTGTTGTGAAGTAAATAATAATAAAGGCCGTGGTTCAAGTTGCGTTGTAGTGTGTGAAATATCAAGTGCGCCGCAGTCACCGTGAGGGTGGCGTAAAAAGCTTCGCTTTCCAACCACCTTCACAGGGTGGATTGGCGGGCAATTTTTTTTAACGACACACACTCGCGGTTCATGGGTTCAAGTGTAGGAACTTGATACATAACAATACGGTTTCCAGTGGAACTTTTAGTGTCAGTGAACACTTTTATGGAGGGCGTGTGTGTCTAGCCCCTACAGGCGTTTTAAAAAAATTAGGTGAGTACTTTCATAGTGATGACAACTGGACTTGCCACTGAAAATTCTACATCCTGTTAGAATTGTTTTGGAACCTTTAACAATTTTGTTGGGTCACGGAAAGTGTCTAGGTGACCGGATCTGTATAAATTTCTTTTTACAGCGTACATACAGTATGGTGTAAAAAGAAATTATACAGGTCCTAACGCACATCGTAAAATCTATTTGAAGCGGTTATTCAAATGTCTCTAAATTTGCCCATTCGATGCCGGCATCCTTGGCGTAAAGGAAATTGGCACCCGCGCGTGCGCACTCGCGCGCCTAGCTGTGCTACGCAGTGTGGCATTCGCCGAGATCATCTCGAAGAAACTAGTTGGCGCTGACACGACAGAAGTATACGTGCGATTGTAGCCTAACGGTTAGATCATTGGTATGCAGTACTGGGGGACGAAGGTTCCGTCCTTCCATAGGTCCAATTTCTTTTAAGCGTGGCCCATTCTTTAGCAAGACCAGCAGCATCACCCAGCAGCGGCCACGGTCAGGAAAGTTCGGGAGGGATAGTAAAGAAAGCTTCGCTTTAAAAGGAAATGTATGCACAAATTACTATCACTTCTATCTCAAACGCTCGCTATTAATATGAATACCGAACACTCAGAGTAACCTGCCCCGCACGGGCTACTGGGAACAACACTCACGCAGGACCGAAAGAAAGACGCGAAGCCGCGCACCCTCCATTCATCGTGTGTCGCGCAATTTACTCGGATATGCATCGAAGACTAACCCTGCAATGCGCGCCTTATACGAAACGCTGGTTCTCACAGGCAAGACGTGGCCGCCTCGTTCTGGTACTTCAACGGCACCGCCTGCACCAAGTGGACCTTCCCTCACGGAAGGTGTCCCGCCAGCCAACCCGGCGTCTACAGGACACTTGGCGAGTGCTCCCTGCAGTGCGTGGAGAACGGCGGACCGTCGGAGGCAGACTCCCCCCGGTGCGGAGTCCCGGCGCCCGGAGAGTGCGGCCCGGAGCATCTGCGTTACCCTTACTTCGCAGACATGCAAGCCGAAGGCAGCGCCCGATGTGTCAACGCGTCTCACGCAACGCTCCTCGACCGGCGTTGCCTCGTCGGTAACAACCAGTTCGGATCGATGAAGGCCTGCCAGCGGGCGTGCCAGGGCTGAAGCGCGTCCGTCGCAGCACCGTGCGGAACGTTTTTTTTTTTTTTCCTTTTTTTTTTTGGGGGGGGGGGGGTGCCGCTCAGTCTGCGCTGCAATTAAAAGGTGCTGTGTTCATCTTCGCGTTAAGTGTGCGACTGGCCTGATTTACCCTTCAGTTTCGACGTGATGCATCGCGCCTGAAGCCTGTGTAGCAACATGATAACACTTCGTTGTCAAATCACGTACGAGAATAGCGACACTAGACAGTTTTAGCAGAGCGCCACATACGATCCGCTCCGCTGAGATTTCACGCTCTGAGATACTGCAGAGAACTGCGTAGATTTCGCATTAGATAAGCGCGTCTTGCCGAGACGCGAGCGACGCGCTGTCAACTCGGCTGCAAAACGACGAAGAGGCCAAACGACGGAGAGCCACGCTGTCACGCTCCGCTCAGTCGGCTTTGTAGCGGAGCGAGTGATGCGGTCTTCGTTCCGCTGCGGTATGAGCGTTGTGCGCACGCGCAATAGCGTTCCGGCTAAGTAGTTGTGTGCCATTTGCTAGCATACGCCGGTCTGAGCGGAGCGGACAGCAAGTGCTCAGCTAAAACACTCTACTGTGAAAGTGTTCGCGTTTTATTCTTACCATATGGGATTGGTGCTGTAGTATCAACGCTTTGATCACTTCTAGCCTTTTCTGCAGCAAAATAAACGTGGGAAGAGGGCGGGATTACGTGAGCTGCCAGTTTGTTGGCCACAGTCACTATGGTTAACAGCTTGGCCCTGTGGCTGGTCTGGTAATGACAAGCATCAAATTCAGATCCCAAAGCGGAAGTCTCCAACGCCAACAAAATAAAAGGATGCGCTGAAATTTTTTTCCTCGCACTCGATAGACTTAAAGAGTGCAGTGTATCAGCAGTCAGTTCTTTTTTTTTAATTTTTTTATTCCAGATCCGCTTGGTATTAAGTACGGAGCAGCTCATTTCATCTTGTCAGCATGCATACCTGAAAGCAACGAGAAGAAGCATAAAAATTGTTGGTAAAGGCGCATTCGCTTGAACTGCTTAAGTATTTATTCGAGCGTGTTCTTACAAGTCTCATCGCGAACAGCCCGCAGTTCCGTCGCTGAAAGCTTGGCGTAGGCCTTCTGATGAGATGAAAAGTAAACATGATAGCGTCGATACCTATGTATTCTCTTGCTTAACGTAAGTACTTATTTTAGGCAACCATGTTCATATACAAAATATGACCACATTATAGAGGAACGGGTACGAAACAATTCATTCATTACAGTACAACCTTAATCTCTCTATGACATCTTATATGGATGATTGTAATTTCCTATATACACTGCGATACTGAAAGTGATGACTCGTAAAAGCGTTCACGGATGTCTGTGAACGGATGTTATGTAGAAATTGGAAAGTTACCAGCATGTCCCTCTGAGTTTTCATCACGCAGTCGATGTACTGCGTTGAGAGAGAGAGAGATCTGTTCACAGTCGTAACTTACATGCAAGACATGACAAGGGACATGTTACATCGTAGGCCGGACAGCGCGCTTGACGCAGGCGAGGCAGACACAAGCTGGAAGAATGGACGTTTATTTCCAGTGCACGCCGAAATATAAAGACAGGTTAAGGAAGGAGGGGAAGGGAAACAAAGTAAGAAAACATAAGATAGCCACCTAGAATGGCACGTGTAGCGGTCGACTTCATCTGAGATATGATAAGAACACTGCAGTTATAACAGGACAAATGTCCGAAAATCTGTGTGTGCTTTAACTACAGCGGCATAATAGTTTATTTGTCATCGAGGCCAGCGTCTGTATTGTTTCCCACTTTCTTCTTTGTGACTGTAAGGCCAAGAACATGGAGATGAGCACCTAAGGTGAAGCACACAGCTAAGGGATGGTCTGCACAACTTTCTAGATATGTTGAGTGCACATCAATAAAGCGTCGCAAATTTTGGAGATTTAGAGACCTCTTCGGCTTTCAAGTATAGTAACGGTCTTTCGAAAGCAAGACCTTAGAAGTACTGAACACTGCAGACACACTAAATTATGAGGCTGTCAAAATTTACAAGGCCGAAGGACACAGCCGAATGTCGGCGTTTAGTTCATGAATGCCTTATGTAATGGAAATACCAACTTACTAGCAAGACGCATGTGACACAACCTTAATTTCGGCGTATTTACAGTGTATGGTCCTCGTTACACCTTTAAAATTGTTCTAGGCTGTACGAAGGACGTATAATTCGAGCGATTATGTATTTTTAAAAGAGAGCGATTGCAACAATAATTTTATTTTGGTAAATAAGCCACACCGATGACTGCAATAAAACACTTTTTTCGACCTTGCTTTCCATTTCAATCGTGGAGATTACGAATTACATTATGACCAACAGCACGCGTAAGTATGCACAACAAATTTGGCCAATGTACCCGGATGATAATCTATTTCTGAAGTGCACTAGGGCGCAAGCCGAACGGATATATCCCAGAGGAAGAACCCCGCATTGACATATACGCCAAGAATGGAGAGCCAATCAGGCAGGTGGAGACTATTAGGGTGCTAGGCCTTCTCCTGGAAGCGAATGGATCTAATCGCAGGATGATAGAACATATCTCTAAGAAGTCTGAAGAAGTCATTAGACTTCTGCGTAGAATTACAAATAAGCATAAGGGGCTAGGAGAAGACAGTGCCATAAGATTGGTACATGCATTCGCATTTTGCCACTTCTCGTACGTGGCAGGCATGCTACAATGGACACAGGCTGATAAGAACAAGCTAAACGCTTTAATCAGACGACTTATAAAGGCTACACTAGGACTTCCCATCAGCACTGCCAATGATAGATTATTGCGCCTAGGGCTGCATAACACGCTAGAAGAGATAGCTGAGGCTCAACAGGTGGCCCACCAAGAGAGACTAATGAGGACACGACCTGGAAGGGCGCTACTTGAAGAAATAGGCGTAGAAAGTAACAACCAAACCAACAAAGGAGAATTATTAACAGAATTGCAAGCGGGACTACGAGAAAAAATTAAGACCACCCCGTTCCCTAGGAACATGCACCCGACACATAACCTCGAGAGACGGAAGGCAAGAGCCAAGGCACTCCTTCAAGACATAGATCAACATAAGCAGCAGGCGGTATTTGTTGACGCTGCCTGGGTTAAAAATAAGGATGCGTATACCTCCGTTGTTGTAGACACTCAAGGTAACATACGGGATGCCATCACCGTCTATACAAAGGACCCAACAGTAGCAGAACAAGTAGCCATCGCCTTAGCCATCCGGGCAAATCGGTGGACACATATTTACAGTGACTCTAGAACAGCCATACGCAACTTTACTAACGGATATGTGACACGGATAGCAACCAAGTTACTAGACAAGGTCAACAGTGAGAGGATCGAAATTCGCTGGTTTCCTGCACATCTGGGGGTGGTGGACGGAACTCGGAGAAACCTCAATGAGGTGGCAAATGAAGCAGCACGAGGACTTTCTAGCCGTGCTCTTCAAGACCGAGCAGCTTACACTTCACATGGGGAACACAGGGATCGATTATTAACATATAACGAAATCACGAAACATTATTATTTAAGCAGACGGGAATACCCATTGCCACACGGTAAACTTTGCAGAGCCCAAGCGGTCACATTACGTTTGCTACAGACAAGGACATACCCAAGTCCATATTATAGAGGGAAATTCCATATAGGAATTATATATATAGAGGAAAGTCCATATAGAGGGAAATTCAAACCAATTGTAATAAATGCAATGGCATCATTACTCTTGACCATATGCTTTGGCAGTGCCCCGCGGCTTTCGCAGACTGTGACAAGGAAGAAGAATGGTGGCGGCAAATGCTACGAAGTGAATCACTCTCTGACCAATTACGGGCAGTCCAGAAGGCCCGCGATGTGGCTGAAGGGCTCGGCCTGACAGTCCCAACGTGGGAGCGGCCCGCGTCAACCCAGGGTTGACCTTCAGGACTCAATAAAGTTCTCCATACCATACCATACTAGTGCTCATGGTTCAGACTGGCGCCCCTGAAGTAAGGTTGTAAAGACACGCAGCAAAGCCTCTGTGCATCACGCGCAGTGAGCTGCGCTTGGTGTTACTTGTCTTCCTGCTGGTTGTCATGAAACGTCCATCGTGAAATGAGTTCTGACGGAATTTTTTTTTCATAATTAGTATTTACGTGGTTAATTTCGTATTGGTAACACTGCGCCAACGCATATACGTTGCCACGAACTATGTTTTTTTCTATTAATTTATTCAGTGCACATTGCGAAGGAATTTCTTTTAGGTGAGTTTGGTTCACACACATGAAAATGTGGTGTAAACCAGGGTTTAACGCTTTCGACAGCACCCTCAATACGAGCGCTGCTTTTCAGTTTCCGTTTACGGGCCACAGCAACTTTTTCCCAGGGCTATAAGGGTGCGAGTTAAACGCAAGAGCAGCGTCCTAAACAGTATGTGTGATTTGACTTACATTTCACCTCAGGGACTTACACGTGCGCCATACCAACAAGAATGGAGCATCCGAACAAGACAGAGGTTCACAAGATCGGGGACGCACTTGAAGTGAGCAACAGTTAAACAAGATGGCGAGTGGGTGCATTTGTTTGATATTCATGATAGAAAATCGCCTACCAGTAAACGCACGTTTGTGAAAACCAGAATTGGAGCAGACAGTGCAACACACTCTAGAATGCAACAAAACGCGAATGGTACGTGTGCCATGTACGCACATGTAAAAAACATTTATTGTAATTGATCTAATGGCCAATGCAAGGAATAGCTTCTCACGGCCTGCTTTTCGCTCGGTCCATAAAATCCACCTCCGTGAAGTGCACCGAGCATATTCTGCGGTTGTTGACCTTGTCTCTGGGCAAACCCATTAGGTCCATCCTTCCAGCGTAGGTTAAAAACGCTTCCATCCTGAAGAAGAGTGAAGATCATAAATTATAACATCGCAGTTCGAACATACAAACAGTACTCGTTTCACATCACGGCAGAGTACTAGTTGTGATATGTCAACCTTAATTCCCAGAAACGCATTTTTAAACGATCGCGACCAATTAGATAGAAATAAGTGCAAAGCGCACAACTACACACGTGTTCCTTGCGATACGCACAGGTGGTACTATATTTATCAGAAGCTTTATGTTCGCTGCTTGTTGGCATAACGATTTACTGCATCCTTGTGGTGTTTTCAAATCAGCCAACTTATGGTGTTGGGCTGCTGAGCACGAGGTCGCGGGCTCGAATCCCGGCCACGGCGGCAGCATTTCGATGGGGGCGAAATCCAAAAACACCCGTGTACATAGATTTAGGTGCACGTTAAAGAACCCCAGGTGGTCCTAATTTCCGGAGTCCCCCACTACGGCGTGCCTCATAATCAGATCGTGGTTTTGGCACGTAAAACCCTATAATTTAATTTAAATCAGCCAACTGCTGCCTCACCACCGGATAGCCATGTACGACTGCGCACAATTACTATCACAAATAAAAACCGGGAAGTAAACAGCACGGTGCTCACCTGCTGTCTTTAGGGATGCGGTAGAATTTCACGTCGTATGGCTCACTTCGTCTTGATGTGTTCGTACACCACGGAACCACACACGAGCAGCGACAGCTGCGAGACATGGCGGAAGAAAAGCCGACAAACGTGCAACGGTAGGTTACCACACGGACCACACTGCTAGCACGGAAGGCGAAAAACTGGCCGTATAATGCCTGAAAAAAAAATTTCTGCTGTTTTGGTCGTTATCTGCACGGCCGACGACGAGCGCGGGCCGCGCCGCCGATAGTTGAAGGCGAGAGAGAAACGGCTAAGTTGAGAGAGGGTTGATAAGAAAAAAAAAGGAAAAGCGATTTTGGTTCCGCATCCATCTCATGGATGGCGCTGCAATTCGCGTGGACAAAAAACCAGCGGAGTTTTCGAGGCCTGACCGCACGGCCAGTGGACCTGCAAGCTCTTGCACGAACAAAGTCGACACAGACCGCTTGCATGCGAAATGGAAAAGGAGGGCTTCAGCGGCAAACCTCCTCCTGCCGGCTGCGCGCCCTCTCCCTCTACCTTCTGACCTCATCAGTGACGTCATGGAGGCACTGTTTTGTTTGTGAATTATTTCCAGTAGGATATACAGCAGCCGCCAGCGGGGGAAGCGGCGCTGTCGCCGTGTATCGGCATGGGACCGAGCGTCCCATGGGAGGTATAGGGAGCTTCCGGCCCCTGGTTTACATTCCAGGGGTGCGATCTTGTACGCGTTCCAAAATGGAACGGAGGCGGTCCGTTCCATCGAGCCGAACACGATTGGTCAATTTGAACCGTGAGAAGCACATGATTGGTCAATTTGAACCGTGACGATCAAATTGACCAATCGTGTGCGGCTCGATGGAACGGACCGAATCCGTTCCATTTTGGAACGCGTACAAGATCGCACCCCAGATTACCAAGCGCTTCACATATCTACCGAATGAAGAGTAGACGCATCATACTTTAATATGACGTGCCATATTGCTATCTTCGTGACACGGCTCGCCATTCTTGATCACACCAATTTCAAATATGGTCACGATACACACGTAGGAGGATGTATCCCTCACAAAACTGCGTAATGTTCATCTTATAAATTTCATTTCATGTCTTCTGACACACCGCTTCTTTATAATACTATACATTTATTCTACAAAGCTTAGAAGCACTACACGTCGGGTCGGTCTCCAACCGACGTTGCGTTATACGAGCACTTTCCACGTACTAGCTCGATTGTTGACTCTGAGTAAAAACATCAGAACGAGCTACGCTAGAACCTGGAAGCTGGAGCTGCTGGATAATCGTGTTGAAGCAAAGACAAATGACTCCAAAGGCGCAGTCTGCGCAGCGCCGTATCTCCTCGTCTCTCACTAGAATTTCTGTATGGCTGCGAAGGAACAACACTAGTCGGGGCGCTTTAAACTGACCGCAGATTATATCCAACGCAGTGCGCTTGGTTGCCACACTCTCACCGACAGCGAATTGGTTCGCCCGCGGATCGAAGAACAGCAGCACGATGACAACGATCGCAGCATCGGACGGTTGTCACCGAGACGACGACATGCCTGCGTCTCCTCTTCGTTCCAGATAGACTGGGCTGATTGACGCGCTTTCCGCGGCTCGTCTCACACCGCCGCACGTGCAAAGTACGGAGACGAGGAAAGCGCGCCTGCGGTGCGCTGCCGAAACTTATACGAGCGCCCGCCTCGAAAGGAGGAACAAAGATCATTAGGCTTCTGTGTGAACGGCTGCCCGCGCCCGCGCAAGGGTTGAGCGATCTGTATATGGCACAACACGAGGGCACTATTGCGCCAGGCATCGCGGCAACTGACACACACACATGCATTCACATATAGACGCTCGACTCGAGTCGCATGCGGACACGGGAGAAAGTGGGACGATCTGCAAACACTTCCTTTCTCCGCCGCCAGTTGATCGACTAGCTGTCTACAGAAGCCGCTGGACAATGTTCTCTCGCTCGATGCTCTTTTTTTTTCCAAGGCGGAACGAAGGGAAAACACAACCACGTTCCGTCAGAAAGGGCAGTGATCTCGGGAACAAAGCTGCAAGCGGTCCGTGAAACGGAGACCGACGGATCGGCAACAGAACTCTCGCAATTAATTTACCTCTAACCAACGAGCCCTGGCTGATATATGCAGGCATTCTGCCACAGACGCTTTTATTTTCATTGGTAAATGCGAAACATACAACCGAGGAATACATATTGTGGGGAAAACAATCTCGCTGCATGCTCACTCAAACTTCAGCCAAACACGCACACACAAATTAGTCCAACAAGTGCATCCAGTATGCCGGCAGTTCCTGCATGGCATGCGCACTCCGTACATAAGCTGTAGTTTCACGAAAAAAAAAAAGGCGAAAGCTGGCCGATTTGAAGGCGTTTTCTTGGCTCCCTTCCCTGGACCCGTATTCTGGATCTGCTCGTCGCTGCCGTTGCCACTCTCGTACAGCGGCAAGCCTCACCCGCCTCGCTTCTCGAATCGCCGATTCTTCTTCGGGAGTACGTACTCTCTGTACGTCCCATGGCTGCATCTGATCGAGCTATACCGCGCACCGGCTAACATAGTCGCTGCTGGCTGTCAGCGCATACATGCATGCATGCTGGCTGTCGGCGCAGTATACACAGGCGGTAGGTTGTGCCAGGTGTTCTTGCAGCTGCTCGTCGCTTGTTGCCATGGCTACGGCGCGGCTGGCTTTCTGTGAAACACCATACCTTTTACGGCTAGCTTCAACAGCTTCGCTGGTAAAAAAAAAAAGGGGGGGGGAGGGCTCTCACGCAATTTAAACCTCGAGAGACTGCACTAACCAAGCAGCCTGAACATGTCATACTCCATGCATTATGCATAAACAAGAAAAAGAAAACGAATGGAGTATGACCTTATGTCTATGTCTTTTTTAAAATTTTCCGAGGACGATGTTGTAAATGGTACAGCCTCTCTACAGTATATAACACAGTTGGCAGTTCGTTAGCCAAGTACCATTTCATGAGTACAGAATATCACATTTCTAAATCACGTACAAATTACTGATTCCAAAGCTAACACACTAATTACTTCACACAGTGAGTTCAGATCAAGAAATACTAGAATTATCATTGCCAAATGTATCGGATGTTTGCTATGAAAAAAAAAAGTTCGCATATATTGTCCAGTAAATGATTAATGTTGTGTTTCTGTCATTCTTTCTTTGTTTTTTACATTGTTTGCACTATTGTTAATTTGCTGTCTATTGATGTCTTTTCTTAGTCACCTACTGTTGCTGTTTCGGTTGTTGTAAGTGTATAATAATTCGCCAGTGCTGTTTTTCTTTGCTTCATGTGGGGTGTGCCCACATGAGGGATTTGTAACCGCTTTGGCCTGCTCTCACTCGGTTTACCGAACACGTGTACTGGTGAAGCGAAATAAATAATTCAAATACAAAATCAAAACAGTATTAAGAGAGACCTAACACCGTAGGCCTCATACACGTATACTTTATTTGTTTTTTTTTTGTTTCCGTTTTTTAACAGCTGGGCTAACGTGGCACCCGTGCACCCAAGAAGCGTACACAAAGTGAGAGGGGTAGTCTGAGGATAGACTGAGTGGCTAGTTGGTTCATGACCACAAACTTGCAGCGCATGGAAACCTATAAAAGGAGATACACGCAATACGGCCCACTGTTAAAGGCAAACGCCTAACCACTAATGAAGTAATATAAGTGGAACATTTATCTGCTTTTGTCCGAAATAACTGGTTATTATAAATAATGTCCAGTGAAAATAGGCTCTACGCGCCTAGACCGATATATCGTGCAAGCAGTACCATTACTCACGGCTGCAAGCCCGTTCCAAATTGCGTGCGAAGTTCGAAGTATAGGAATCTACGGAAACATTCAAAATCTGGTGCTCTTTTTTGTCAGAAAAAAGGGATTTGCGGTGAAACTACTGCACCGATTGATATATTCGGGGAACTTATCGACGTCAACGACTTAACTTTCAGCCGGTTGCAGCAGCAGCCCTTGAAATGGTAAAAAAAATCGCAGACATTCCACTTAGTGAATGTGGGCTACCCGCGCAGCTGTACTTCGGCAGTACGCACTACACGTGGCCTCCCCATACCAGCGCTCGCAACATACTAACTGCCTATTCAGTTCTTTTCGCAGGCGGGGAAACGCAGCAGGTGGCTTGTTAGCAACCACCTTTCACACCCAATGATCGATGAGGGCTACGGCCATAAGCGCTCCCTCGGCGCAGCCAAACCGAGCAGCTGGCTAAGTCAGGAGCTGGGGTATCTGTCAAAACCGCATCACGTTCACGCTTTGCGACATCTCGAACGTTACCTATCACCATCAAATCGTTCTCGAACCGCAGTCTGCCGCACACCCCACAATTGAATCCAAAATGTCTGTCCAGAAAGTCCTTTGTCTGAAGTTTTGCATACGCACCCTTGCGCTCGTCCAATTTACTGGTGTGGTACCTGCGTCGCTTAGCCTCATTCTCCACTTCTGGGCACCTGTCTACCTGTCGAGTCCGCCGCTTACAGGCAGCCTCTGGGGGCCACGATCTTCGGTGCTAATCGCTGCCTGTTTTCTAGCTTTCCTATAGCTTTCCAAACATCAGCACGGGGTCTTTCGGCAGTAACAAGAGCAATTTCGTTTCTCAAATAACTGAAGAAGATGCTCGGAACTACTAACCAATCAGAAATGGGGAATTGTCGAACAGAGACAGCAGAAGACACTTTCTCTGCGTTGTGAAAGGCGCCCCCTCGGAATATCCAGACTGCTGCGGAATAAGAAAAGAAACGACCCCAAAACCATGGACATGCCGTAATATCTCAATAAATAAACCGGCACATAGAATGTGCTGCGTTTCAATGCACCATTCTCCAAAACTAAGAAAGCTTCCCTCATAACCAGGCTGTGGGATGTGTTCTCCGTGATTTTTTTATGAATCTAATTGGATTTACTTGCAGCGGCATCCTTTGCTGACGCTGTCCTCCCCATTCTACCACCGTCGGCATACTTAGCCGCTTCGCGGTTCAGAAAGGTAGCTGCTTTTGAGGACTCCGCCAACCTGCTTTTCTCCAGCTTTGGATTTCAGCACATCTGATCTCTTGGCTTGGTGTGTAGTTTCCAAGAAAGTACCGAGACTGCGTTATCGGATATACCTCTGCGCAATATTTATTTGCATAGATCTGGTTCTAATCCATCTCCACAGTGTCATTTTTACAGTTGAAACAAAACAACAGATGATACATGAACCACCATGCCGTAGATCTTCATAACAAAAAAAAAAAAAAGAGAAATCACCGACGATTACGATGCTCCTCAAAGCGAAATTTCAGCGCAGCCCTATACGTGTTTTCATTTCGAGATATATTGGCTGGCGCGGACAATCTGTCTCGTGCAACAAACGTGGCTCGATCAGCAGATCGCGCCACGCTTCCTCGCTTATCTGGTGATTGCGAGAGCAGCGCGTGGGAGACGCGTGGGCGCGATTGACAGCAGCCGCCCCAGACAGACAGATCTCGTAGCCATTGTTCTACGCGTTTCTTTTTACGCTTTCGCCATACCCTCCTCCTCCGCTTTCCTCCTAGTGTCTTTCATGCCTCGCTGCGCTCCGCGTTCGCTTTC
The DNA here is from genome assembly GCF_013339745.2 of Dermacentor silvarum. Lineage (NCBI taxonomy): Eukaryota > Metazoa > Arthropoda > Arachnida > Ixodida > Ixodidae > Dermacentor > Dermacentor silvarum. The sequence continues at coordinate 282,045,676 of NC_051154.1, forward strand.
ATCCTTGGCTGCGTTCGTTCGCTCGGTTACGAGTGACAACGCCGACGCTCGCCGCAGGAACGGGCGATTGAGAGCTGCGTTGCAGAAAAAAGCGCCTTCTGGAATGCACGTGCGCTTCATGAGCTTGGATTGAGCCTTACATTTCCGGTTGTTCTCTCCGCCATTAGGACCTCGGCACTTGCAGGAACGTACTGGATGCCACATTTCATTTTCTGTATGAGGCAGAGAGATTGTGAAGCTGAATGTTTTGTTTTAAATCCACGTATCCTATCACCATCTCAATTAAAATTAACTAGGCCAAAAAAATGAGCTAGGCCCGAACAGTCAAAGCCCAGACACGTATGACATATCCACAACCCCACGGGCGGCTGGACAGGTCCCAGGCAGTCGACGTGAGGCGGTTGCAGACGGGCACTTTCACCAACCCCTACCACCTGCACCGCCTGTGGCCCGCGCTGCACCCGTCGCCCGGCTGCCCGTGGTGCGAGCACGAACGGGCTGATATGGCCCATATACTTTGGGAATATCAACGCCCTGAAGAAGAAGAAGGACCAAGAGGAAGGGGGAAGATAACAGCAGGACCCTCTGAAGCGGCGCACCTCGCTGAGAGATGGCCAGCCGTCCTCCTCAGCGAGGCACCCGAGGACCAGGAGTGGGCAGTCCAGCGGGCCAGGGCCATTGCCGAGGATCTCGAAAGATGTTTCTCCGGCGCTGGACCCCTGGCAGCCTAGCCCCGGGCACCAACAGCCTTAACCGCTGGACAAATAAAGTTTATTCCTATCCTATCCTATCACCATCTCTCCTTTATACATTATCTATTGAAACACACCACAATAATTCATCGCGGTACTGTTCCTTCTTTAGATATGCCTATTTATTTATTTATTATTATTATTTCTTAAATATTTAGTGTGAAATTCATTTCACATTTTCTTCCTCCAGGTGTACCTCCCGATCCTTGGCCAAAGCCCCGTAGTGGGTTGTGCCATTTCACTTCCGGCCAACCAACTAACCGCGCCGCTCGAGACTCCGCGTGAAAGCAGCTCGCGTCTCGTAGCGTCGCCCTTCTGACGTTCCGTCGCGCACCCAAGCTGAAATGCGAGATTCTACGGACAGCAACCTCTCAGACGAAGGTCCTTCGTGTTCGACCAGCGCTGCAGCGCCGGTTTGTGGCTGCCGCCCAAGGGGACCCGCGCCCTTTGACAAGCCTGCCTCGCAGGGCTCGCGTAGCCCTTCGCCTCCGACAGCGTCGCGGGACAGACGCCGCTTTGTCGGGGCCCACACCGCGACGACAGGACGTCGACACAAACTGTCCTCGCAAGAAGCCGCGTCGCAGGAGGAAGAACCGACGCACAGCAGACGCCTCGCTTCGGACCAGCCTGAGCCTCGGAGCAGGCGCACCTACGCGGACACCGTCCATTTTCACGGCCAGAGATCGCTGCTGCGAAGGAAAGCCTCGCTCGAGAGCGTTGGGTGGCTGGAGGGCCTCTCGTCCGACATCGGGGCACCATTCCAGGAGAGACGCACCTCCCCGTGCGGGTCGGGACAGCACCGGCAGCGCGCGAGGTGTCACTCGCAGTCGGACAGGGAACGCCGGCCGGTCTGCGGGCGCTTGCGGCTTCAGGAAAGGCACGTCCGGGACCGCGAACTCCACCGCATCGCGCCTAGACTCGCACCGCACGCCAGCCGCAGACGCGTAAGTTTCCACTGGACACGAAATTGATAAGCACTGAATCGGTTAAGACTGACAAAGTATTCTTTTAACACTTCAGGGACATCAAAGAATGTATCTTATTTCAGTCGTTGCGCATGGCGGCAGTATATCAGTTGTCAAAAGCCCCAGTTCAGTGTTATGTAGGCGCCTTCAGAAAATAATCTTGTCCATGTTTGGCGATAAAAAAATTAACTAGGCCCGAACAGTCAAAGCCCAGACACGTAATGACGAGCGGATGCGGGAGTCACCACCCGACTTCATGAATGCTGCTTACTTCTACGATAACGTACTATAGTGTTGTATGAACACTGTGCTTATTGTCGTTCATTTACGTGGCGTGCAGATTTTTCGCGAATGTACTGATGCCAGTAAATAGACACCGCGTGCTCTGGAATCTAAGCAAGATGGTTGTTTACCCTGCTGCATCGAAGGGGCAATCCCTGAATTATTGGTTGTTTGGCATAAGAGGCAAACAGAGCATCAAAAATTAAATAACGTGTCAGCATATGAGTAGGTACAGATCGAGCCAGGTATGAAGTTACATCAGTTCATTTAAAGGGGTTGAGACACTAAACTGTGACGCTATATAAAAAACCGGCTGTAGGCTTCCTCTGTATGCAAGGACACTCAACACGAAGTGTTGGACACAGCAGACGTTTAAAATCTAATTTAATTCGCTTCCAAAGACTGCCTAAATACTCGTTCTTGCAATCGAGACCCATCGCTAGCGCGATTGACACGGACGTCACTGTGTTGGAAGCGTAACGAAAGTTTTAGTGACGTCATACCGCATTCGAGTGACGTACAATGAGCGGTGACCCACAGCAGCGGGCAAGCGTAGAGAACCTCGAGTCGATTGCAGTGAGCCGTATCAGACCCAGGCGTAGAGCCGGAGTCGGAGCTGCCGCAGCTAGCCATGACAACTGTCGGCGTAGTTTTGTTTGCGCTCGTACAGAACGTGTGTGCGAGAGCAGCAGATAATGCACCAGGGCGTGCGTCATAGCTTTGTGGGCTCACGGGACCAGGCTTCTTAGACAGTGACGCCATTGTCCAACTCGGCGCCCAGAAAACGAAAACGAAAATCGTTCGCATAAAGAATGCGATATTAAATTATTTACCGAGAATATATGACTCTTCGAGCGTGTATCATGCTTCCTAGAGCAAGAAGAAACGTTTGAAACAAAGAACGCACAAGCCACAGATTTGATTTCTCAACCCCTTTAAAGAAGCGCCGGCGAGTGCAAGTGCCAGCCTTCGGGGATGGGATGTTGGCACCGCACCCGGTCGCTGATTTTTCGTGCACCATACCAATTTGGAAAGAGTACTTGATTTCAAATCACTATGATCAAAGCTGATTACCTATAAAAAGATCATTCGCCGACCTATATTTGCTCAACCTTAAGTTCACTAACGGAATCGACACCAGATCAAAGTCTATATGGGTGCCTGGCGAGTGCCTGCATTTCAACTTTGAAAGGCCGTTTCAATTTATATTGAGCCCGACTAAGTATAAGTGCAAGCCCAGGCATTGCGCCAATCGCATATCGATGCGATGTTCTCAGCGATCGATCGCACGGCTACTCGTTTTGTCAGCGCAGCAGGTACGAAAACCTGGGACCACTTGTGGTTGTCGGTCGCGCCAGAGTGGTTGTCGGCGTTGGAATGTCCTGCACAGGAAGCGTCCATTGACACAAAACTAAATTACCAAAACAGCTGATAAACGCACAAACATTTTAGCTCGCGCTTCATGCAACGTGCTGTCCGCGTACGTGATGCCGTACATTTTGTTTCTCGCTGCGTACGCTAATGTGTCACCACATCAAAGTGCTAAAGATGGTAGATGAAGTTTAGGCAAATCTATCGGTACAGCCCATCATTCCCATCTTTTCTTGGCTGCCATACCTACCGCGTGCGCACACACTAAATATATGAAACTTTATGCTCACGCCCCACATACCTTGTACTTCATTTCAGCGGCGATTCCAACGCGTTATGAACTCTCGCTTGAACTTTATGTTCGTTACACGTCTCTTGAGAGAGGACCGGTGAAGATCGCAAAATCGCTCTCGCTACAGCAGTTCTGCCGTACCCACGTGGCAAAAAGCTTGCCGCTAATTTAAATGTACAGCGAGAAAGCTATACATAGTGCGTATTTACATGTAAAGTTCTAATCCACACGTCACGAATAATCGTTGCACGAAAACGATCACGGTGCTTCCTCTAATACTACTCGCCGACTGTCGTCGCTTGTCCGCCTCGGTTATGTAGGCCCCCAGAGAGTAGGCATGCCGCTTCCGCCAGTTCTTTGTGGAAACAAATTGTGACGTTAGGAGGGGAAATCGCTCGGTGCAAAGTCTCCTAATAGCAGGAGGACCTTAAAGATAGGAGTTGTGACGTCAAGCTATAGTTGAACACAGTGACCAAAAGAAGCATTTTTGAAGTATGCATATAGCAACGCCGCTAAGAAGTATGAGGTGGCACTTAAATATTAGTGTGAGCTTCATCACCTACGAGCTTCCACAGTTGCCTCGTGCGAACTACATAAGGCGTTTGACAGCAAAGCTGTTAATGGCTAGGTTCCAGGAGACCGCGTCCGTAGACCAATTGGCGATTGCCACAATTTCGGCTCATGTGCGTTTGGGTTTGGCTCCATGTGCGTGGTGGTTTCCAATCGGTTGTGCCTTAGCACTGGTGTCAAAACGCATGATGGATGGCCTATATATACCCCTCGCCATCGCCGATGCCTCTTTCACAAGTGTCGCGATATTCGGCGGCGGCACGTCCGACCAGTCGTTGTGCCCCTTTGTCTCGTGACGTAGAGATTGCGCTAGCGCTATTATCAACAGTTGCCCTTTGGGCCCGCTATGAGTCGGATGCTCGTTTAACCACATCTTCCAGGATCCTGACGTCAGGATCCTGAAGATGCCGTGCACTGTGCCGCGGCTATGAACATCTAGCTCATACGCAAGTCTATGACGATGAGGCGGACTTGGCGCAGCAAACGCACTACTTGGCCATAGCGCCGGGCGAAAAAAAAGACACGGGTGTCCTTGGTCTTTGACGAGCATGCCGAAGACGCTCAATATAGTCAATAATGATAATATATAAATTCACTATAGCAATATTCACTATAACACACCACCACAGTTATACAGCTTGGCTGGCTTCCATCTTCTCGGAATTTTCTAGAGCATTTTCTCTGCACGCTTTATTTATTGTTAGTGCGAGAGTACGGTCTTGATTTCAATCTTCTTCAATGGCGAGCAGGTGTCCTCCCGAGCACCTTGTCGTGGATGCCGACGGTGATTCGCGTGGAGAAGCGTTCCGTGCCCAAGTTGACGCTGTACTCGGGCCGTGTTCCTGTGCCTGGTCGTGATTGCCGCCTTCGTGCTGGTGCTGGCGCTCAGGGTGCCCGCGTACTCTGCTCGCAAGGAGCACGTCTGCTCAACGGGAGGCTGCCTCGAGCACGCGCGCCGGCTGTTGAGCACGCTGAACGCATCAGTCAACCCGTGCCATGATTTCCACACGTACGTCTGCGGCGGGACAACCCTGCTGCCAGCCCCGACGATGTGCTGGACCGCTTCTACAGCTCCAAGGTCAGAGTTCATGCAACGACATTCGGCAGTCTGGTTTCGGTGCCGCGGTATACACGCCGTAGTTAAAAGGGTCACGGTACCACAGTGCAACCTTTGCTCTCGCGGTGTTCTTTTTTTTTTCGTGCATCAAATAATCACTTCGAGAATTACGAGTGAATTTCGTGGCCTCATTATTTCAGGAGAGCCGAAGTTCGGTCAAGTTGGTACATAATTTACAGAAAAAAGCAAGTCAGAATAGACGAATGACAAGAGAAGGGAATTCACAACACAACGACTGGACTAACAACCGTGCTTCATTGAAAACAGCACGTTCCCGGCAAGACTAACATAGCATAAGCAGCACAACCAGCGCTAATCACGAGGCAATGACAAAGGGGAGTACACATTAAATCTATCGCGACCGATCTAAAAAAGGAAATTCCTTTTCGAACAAGCCCACCGACGTTGTGCTAATGCAATCAGCCCTACGCAAACCGATATGTTCACAGGGTAGCTCACAACATTAAAAAGATAGCAGTCAAGCAGGGCATAAACTTGTGTTTTTCTGCACCCTGCAAGCTCTCGAGCTTGTGTTTGCGTATCTCACGAGGCAGGGCAAAGAATCCCAGTTGTACGACGCAACATGAGAACATAGCGACGCACATAGCATGTGCCACCCGTGTGGTATATAACCTTCCACTCACATGCGAAAAAGTTTACATAGGCCAAACAGGCCGGTGCATCAATGAACGGCTGCGTGAACACCTCATCTGCCTAGGTTGCGATGACGGAGCAAACCTACCTCGCCATTACCGCGAATGTGGTTGCTACCCGCTGTTCAGCAATGTTATTATTCTCGGCTGAGGTAGGGGCAAAGAAGAGCGCGAAATTCGAGAAGCCTACTACATCGGTTTGCATGGTGATAATTGCATAGCACAACTTCGGTGCGCCTGCTCGAAAAGGAATTTTCTTTTCTAGATCGATCGCGATAGATTTAGTTTGTACCCCGTTTTGTCATTGCCTTGTGACTAGTGCTGGTTATGCTGCGCATGCTCAGTATGCCTTGCTGGGAATGTGCTGCTTTCAATAAATTTAGCCAAGTTGTTGGTCAAGTCGTTGTGGTGCGAATTGCCTTCTCCTGTCCTTCGTCTAATTTGACTGGTTTTCTCGATATTTTGGGGGATCCTTTTTTTTTCTTGACTTATTCATGGATGCCTTGATACTGTGACAGCCATCACGCATTAGCGGCAGCTGGCGACATGTAATTCAACTGCGACCCCAATGTTCGCGTCATCTGCCCTATATTAACAGCTTCAAGCTTGCTTACCTATAGCTGCATTGAAGAGGCCACCACTACTTTTTTTTTGCTTCACGTGAAACGCAAACAGCGCTTCGCTAAAAGTAAATAACGTGTTAGCAAAATTATGCCACAAATACAGTCGCCTATTTAGCCGAGGTTTGTTAGAATTGCTTAATATTCCCCCAGAAATGACAGCTTCGGGCACGGTCAGTGGGCATGTAATATGTAACCTTTGCGCAACGTAGACGACATCTGTAAAGACACACACGTTTGCGGCTGTCTAGCATGATGTTCAGAGGCTTGTTTTTTTAAATACTAGTAAAATAGGTCTGTATCAGCTGGGTCTTGTTTATTGCGAAGTTTTCGGTCAATGAACAATATCCCAGGCATTGATCCGAGGACGACGGGAGGACTGGTCCGACTAAGATTCGCCGCAGATTGTTTTTGTCGGCCTTGGTCCGCAAGTTTAGGGATAAAAGTCCGCCCCACATTCAGCGTTTTTACCGGTGTCTCCTGCCGTTGCGTCTCTTGGCGTCGTTGCATCAACGGTGCGGAGAGGTCCCCCGGCCACATGAGATGCAAGCAAACGGCGCCAGTACCAGCGTCGCACATTGTGACCAAACAGATTCCAGACGCAGTGTGCAATGTCATTCAAGTGAACTATGACAAATGTTCCTGATTAAGGTTTTTATGCCCTGTTTAAAGTTTTACGGCACACACACACACAAACACACCACAAAGCATTCACGGCAGCGCACTCGAAGGTACGAGCGGCTGCATTCTCAGACGGCAGCCGCCTCACCGACGAGACACTGGCGCCCATGGTGGCGCGCACGCGCACTGGTTGCTGCGGAAGTCGCTTGCAAAAGTTGTCAGCAGCGCAGCCGCGGCCACGCGCTGATTGATCGACCTTATGGAGCCGCTTCCGGTGGCGGCGAGATTTCTGGTGTGTCTAGAGCAGTGTTTGTACGGAACGGCGTTCCTGGAACTAGTTGCTTTTGGGAGGAACGGAGGAACGTCACCGTTCCATTAAGGGTCGGCGGAACTGTAACGGTAACTCGTTACGTTTATGAAGGACGGCCGAGGGAACGGCGTTCCTTCTCTAAACGTTCCACGGCATTGAACAGACACACGCACGTACGGAGCACATCACGCAGGGCGGATGGGCGGCCACGTGAGGCGCAAAGAACTACCAGTTGCCTGTCACTTTACTTTGCAGCCTTTTTTTCGTGAGTTCTCCGTTGTATTTATTTATTACTAGGCTTTAATAATTGTCACGTGACGCTCCCTCCTGTAGTTTCTTTCCTCCATGCCGGGCTGCCGCAAAGGAACCATGACGTCAGGGTCGCAGCGCCACTCGAAGGACTTCGCGGTAGATGGAAAGTTTCCAGTCCTCACGGGCACCGAACCCTTCCAGCCGAGGCACAGGATGAGGGTGTCGCGGTACTTACTGGTAACAGTTGACTTGCCGGTACCAGATGAAAACTTCGAGGGATTGAATCAACTTTTCCTCCAGTACATTACGGGCAGTACCCTCAAGCACTTCGGTGGAACGGATCTTCAACATTGCAACGAAGTGCTGACCTAAAAAATCACCAGGCCCTTCCTTTGTCGAGAAAATGGGGGTAAGCGAAGCTTGTGGCAAGACCACGCTGTCGTAGGCGTCTGCTTCGTTTGCTCTAAACTCGGCGCCGGCGGCCTCTGCGCTGACGTTTTGCCTCAACATCGTCCTTCCGCAACTTGGGGTCCGCGGCTCTTCGCTGGACATTTCGCCTAGGCTTCGGAAATCCTGTCGCTAAAATCGGGCGCGTCGAACGACGAGCCCTTGCCCGAGTCAGTTCGCGGCGCCAGGCGCTAAGAACGCAGCCTCCACCTCGGTGGAACGCAACCAGGCGCGGGCCTCCCATCCGGACGCCAAAACTGATCTGAGGCAGGGAAGTCCGGCAGAGTGCACGCCAAGCCCCCTTTGCTTTCATTTCCCTCCCGTGACACACCAAACGACCCTGATTGGTCGAGCACGTCACGTATTCCGGCGCCCCCCGCAAATTTCCCCGCACCAGCTTACTCTGGGAGTAGAGCTGAAATGTGCGGCCCCGGTATGAGCCCCACGTGAGTTCTTTCTTTCTTTCTTTCTTGCTGTCTTTCTTTCTTTCTTCTCTTTCTTTTCTTTCTTCTTTCTTTTTTCTTTCTTTCTTTCTTTCTTTCTTTCTTTCTCTTACTTACTTACTTTCTTGTCCCTGCTCATACGCGCATATCCAATGCGGGTATGCGTCCACACGTGATTTTGTTATATTAATCATGACGTAACTGACGAGCATGTGATGTTATTGATGTCATGACCTATCAGTCATGTAAGTCATACATTCGTACCCTTCCATGCCAATTTTGGTATATACCAAATGAACGAGACGCGAGTTTTCGACCCGTTTTCGATAGGGTTTAGCATGACACCCCACCACCACCGCGAACACTTGTGAGGCAATACAAGCTTGACTAGAAAAAGGAGTTTGTCTGTCAGGCACAACATCGAGATGCAACTCTTGCTGAGTTCAAACAAGGGACTTTACTAATTTGCGAATATGTATTCTGGACATTTATTTTTCCCACTCGTACTGCATATTGAATTAGCATTCATTAAACTCCTATGTATTGTTTCTTTCGATGTGGTTTCTTGTGCAAGAAATTGAATTATATTGGTGCTTCTGAGTAACTTTCTATTTGCACGTCTGAAGCGCAGTATCCTGACTGCGCAATTGAAGACCGAAGTGGAAAGTGCCATATGTGTTGCACTTGTAATAGACGAGCACCAAATTGCAGATCGACATGCTGGAGTATGTCCGGTGCTCCCTGAAAAAATTCTTAGAGGAACGTTTCTTTGGATTCTCTTATTTACAGATAATCTTCTGCCGGCGATGTTCAAGTTCGTATAATATACGTAGTTCGATGTGAGTTTTAAATTGCTCATTTTATTTCGCCTGAGGATTATCCGACACAATATTTACTTAAGAATCATAAAATGTAACGTTAATGTACCGACATGCTCCAATGTTCGAAGTGTAACTGAAACGCGTTCCTTTCGCATTAAAGGAACTTGTACCGGGAACTCGTTTCAATATTGGAAGGAACGAAGAACGAGCTTTCGTTCCTGTTTTAGAGGAACGTGTACAACACTGGTCTTGAGCCCGACGTTTCGACTTTGCGCCTCCCTCAGCGTCGACGCTGAATGACGCCGGGTGCCGAAACGCCAGAAAACGCCGGGAAAACGCTGAATTGGGACGGCCTTAAGAGCAGGCCTGGCGGCCAGATCTATATACCGGGCGAGATGCCCGGATGATTGCGTCATTCTACAAGCAAATGTAAAAATGCGGCCGGGATACGACTGGGTGCACCCAAGCGACGAAACGATTGGAGTAAACTCGCACTGCAACTGCGCTGGGTGTTTCAGCTCAGCTCGCAGTTTGTGCGCGCAAGCATTGCACTGAACCAATCTGAGTAATGTCGTGCTGGACTGCGTTTTACATCGAAGCCGTTGTACGAATAGAAGCGCTCGAAAACTATATACCACCTGTGTTCTGTATACTTTTAGTTTGAATAATTTTTTTATTCACCTGGGACAGTAGCGTTTGTTCCACTATTTTTAAATCAATTCACCTAAACATTCACCTTTGTGCGCGACAAATCACATTGCCGTCCTAGCTAATCAAAAAGATTTGTTTTTTAACTATTCACTTTAGGGCAAACGTTGCAATTGTGTAATTAAGACTCGCGGCAGGGAAGTCATTTTTGTTTAAAGAGAAATCGTAAGGCAAGCACTGCTTTCAAAAATATCCGGCCTTAAACTGTGCTGAAAAATATATCAGCGTTCCAGCTGACAGCTTGCCAAAAGTGTGCGTCAAGCAGTTCCGGATGACATAAAGTAGACTTCCTTTAATGTAACTCCGAATAATTTCATATTTTGGTTAATTGGATCCTAACCGCAGATGCAAACCGCCGAACACCGGCCGGCCCGAATGCATATCTGTTGGTCAAACTTAGGTTTTTTGATCCTAAAATTGGCCTTCGCCAGGAAATTCGAAATTGACCAGTCAGCACGCAAGCACCTGTGACCCCCATGGGGACCCCAATGGCGAACCCTTTAGTGGCAGTGTCTGTCTTGGCGGATCTGAGGGGACAGAGATTGCGCTCAACACACGTCGTCTCCCTTCAAAAACACCTATTTTCGGCCTGTCCTAGAAATATTTTCCAGCAATAACCGTAGCTCAGAATGTCTGGTAACGGTATTTCCCCATTCTAACGCGCGTATGTCGTTGTTGCTTTTTCTTAAAGAAAATTGGGCCGGAATTATCTGCGCGTTGCAGTCGAATACGAAACCAAAATAGCCTCTTTGGCGTTTGTATGCTTCAACGCATAACACAAATGTACTGCGGCGTAGCTGACTTTAAACAAAATCGGCCGCCGCTGTTCAACACGTACTAGATCCTTGCCCACTTTTCTTTCTAAAACATCGGGTGAACATTACATTTCTACTTTTAAGGCGAGAGCGTTAAGGCCCCGTGTCGCAGAAAATTCGGCTTCGGCTTCAGCCGCGGCATCTGCGTCCGCGGCTGAGAAAATCATCCCGAACCACCCCGACCACGCAGGCCCTCCACCCGCAGCGGCGCTGCTGAACTAATCAAATTATCAAAGTAAATCCGTCAGGAAAATCGTAAAGTACGACGGAATGGCGGGTCCAAGTCGTGAGTCATATAGCCGGTAACCTTGTAGAGGTGTGCGAATACTCGAAACTTTTGAATGTTATCGAATATTATTGTTTGAGTATATTCGCATTCGATTCGAAAACTATGTATTCGAAAATTTTGGATTTTCGGTTGGATGCAAATATTCGAAACAAATCGAATATATTAGTGACCGTGCGTGAGCAAGCAAGGTTCTTAGCATTTCTTTCTATCTCATCTGAGAACGTCTGATATTGTGCTGAATTTTGTGATAATTTCGTGCTCCTGAGGGGAAATTTTGCCTGTAAAGCGTGCTTAGCCCTTATACGGTAACCGTGGCAGAAAAGCCAGCCGTTCAGTAACCAGGGTGCGGGTTTGCGGTCATCGAGGGTGCACTATTTTGCAGCTCCATCCCGAATCCTGAGCAGCGAATTCGATAAGTGACGGCTGGCACAGGGTCAAATGCCTCTGATTTACAGACATTTGATGCTGCATAATGAGGCACAGGTTGACGAGAACAGGCAGTTAGTGGGGATTATTCAATTTTCCAAGATGAAACAAACATACAATCTTTTTGTTAACGGCTTACTAGGCTATTTTTTATCATTTACATTGTAATTGCGATGTCCCAACGTGTTAAAATAAGCAAACTTGCTAATGAATGCATGAGCTTATCATTACTCGATATTAGATTTTAAAAAATTATGGAATGGTACGTGCCAAAACCACGATCTACTATGAGGCACGTCGTAGTGGGGGACTCCAGAAAATTTCGACCCCTGGAGTTCTTTCACGTGCACCTAAATCTAAGCACACGATGTTTTCGCATTTCGCCCCCCTCGAATGCGGCCGCCGTGGCCGGGATTCAATCCCGCGACTCTGCTTCAATATTAGATTCAATATTCGAAGCTAAGTACTCGTACTCTATTCCTATTCAAAATTTTGATATTCGCGCATAACCATACGGTAAAATGTTAAAGTGTGGTTTATTTATGGCCATTTGGCTGTAGTACGCCAAACTAACCCGTCATCTGTGTTTTTCTATAAGCGCTTATCGCAAAGACACGAGTGGCATGCCATCAGCCTTCTTGGTAAAGGACACATCCCAACCGGACGTTGACAACCGCATAATTATCTAAGATCGGTGATCATTTAAGCCGATTCGATCCAATGTGTTCGCATTTACCGAAATGTGAACCTGCGCCAGTATTCTCTTGTCGCTTTCGCGCTACTTTATTTCATCTGTGCACCAATTAGACGGATCGCGAGTTTTATTCAAATGACCTCGTGACTCACTCTCTCAGCATCCTTCTTCATGTTTGTTACAGTATCGAATAATCGTAACACCACGTCATACCACTACATCTACTCGTATACTGATGCAGAGCAGCACACGATGTATAAATCGCCGTTCTGGTAAAAGAGCGTTGGTATATAAAGCGTGAAGGTTTACTATGCGCAGTCGTCCAAGCCGTGAGCGAATTCATGCACAGTTAAAAGCGCGATGCGTAGTAATGGGCGTGTGACGTCACTGAACACGTCACGCTACCACATTGTCATACATCTGCACGCTGTAAAATACAATGCTCTGACTGCAAACCATGCTTTAAGCTATAGGGCCGGGTGTGCGATTGAGACGGAATCGAATACGAATCGAATAGTGCCAGAAACATATCGAATATCGAATATTTTTCGAATGGCTTTCGAGTTACGAGCAACCTTTTCACCATCAGGATAACAACGTTCTCCTAGTGATATCTGTCGTTACACTGCACATATGAACGGCGTTCTATCGAAAGCACAAATAAGACTTCGTTTGTAAACTTGGAGCAAACAAGGGGTTTGCTCGTGTACTCATGAGGGTGTTCGGAGCTTAGCGTGATCGTGCAATACCGTAACCAAGGTTTGTCTTGTGAGCCCGTTAGCAACTGGTATATCTTAGAGACGAAATCGTAAATACATGTTGACTGGGGTCACTTACAAAGCGTTAAAAAAATATTTCTCCTCCTCTCCTGCCATCCGTTAGCAGCCTATAAGATGTTTCGCGGCTTTTCCGCTATAGGAATATGCGCAGGTGCCGTCGCGCCATCTTATAAAAATTGCAGCGCGATTTTTACGATTGGGATATAGCGCGCAGGTGCCGTTGCGCCGTTTGAAAGGCTTCATTATAAGCCTTTTTCAAGGCGCGATGGATAAATAGGGACTATATCCCTATAGCGGAAAAGTCTCGAACCATTTTGGAAGGGTCCGAGCAACGCTCCTCGTACTTGCTCGCCATGGAAGGGTTCGATGGAGCGATTCGGGATTCGTGCAGACGCGTACTGCTGCAAACGAGCGTGCCGGATACGCCGCTTTGAAGCAACTCGACCGGTATAGCTCTACGTGCAGTGTAATGCCAACAACGTCCACAGCGTATGCTACTGAAACTGTGTTTAAAGCAGGACGCGGTGTGGGCTTCGTCCGAAGTATACTCAACGCGAACCACATCGTAGCTGTCTTTGTTTGATTGAAATAATTAAATATCGATCAAAAAGCCCGCATATACGTCCCTGGGCGAGACTTCAATAAACATCGTGTCGCTGACGAAGCCTTCTTGAAATATCCGCGCCCTCTTTTGCTGGCGGTGGTAGCGTGTGCCTGAATTCACGTATATATACTCCTCTAAGGCGCGGTAACACTATACGCTCATATACGACACCGACAAGACGCCAACGATCGGTTGGCTAGTTAGCGGACTGTGTAGCTAAGCGACAATTTTATCGTGCTATGCCGACAACAATGCATCCGACGACCGCTAGTCGTCGTAGTGTGGCAGGCTTCTGTGCCAATAATGCCGGCAAACAAAAAGAGAAAGTGTTGCGCAAAATGAATCGTAACATGTTTTACAAGTTGAAATGGACAACCAGCACCCCTCCGAACCTGTTCACATCAAGTTCGAGCAATACGTATATACGTGTTCATCCAGTTCAGCAAAGGCAATAGGCCTACCTGAGCCGATGAGTTTGTGTATCCGCTACCGGCGGATCTGAACTAAAGAGTAAGCAATCAAGAATAAGAAAGCTGCTTTTAGAATTCAGTTCTGGCCTTGGATTTGAAATCACACACTCGTCACTTCGTACTGTGTGCACGCAATGAGCGGGAAGCAGCGACACAGCGCTTACCAACATCGATACGCCACTGTTCCCGAAAGCCGCCAATGGCACTCTTGCCATGTTCCTTAACTGAAATTCGTCTTTGTAGATGGGCGGCTCTGCACGTGTTGTTATGCTTACATATTTTCTTAATTCCCGAGATGCACTTTGTACATCCTACTTTAAAGGGGAAACGATTGTGCCTTCGGAGAGCAGCGTAAGGAACGTCGCCTGCATGTTTCTTGCATCCACTATCTTGCGCAAGAACTAATGCTCTATAAATCGGCGCTTGTGCACACAGAGTATCCTCTTAAAATACTTTATTGGATGCGCAACCTGTAAGTATATGATAAAGTTAAGGAAAAGTGAAACCAGCTATGCCGAAATTGAGCAATAACAATCCGTATCGATCATATACCATTCCAGGTCGCCATTGTTGGATAGGGTCAAGCCGTTCATATACCGACTCACATGTGCAAGGTCACATGCGCTACGGCTGTTTTGAAACGTTATACATGTTTTATATCAGCGCTGGGCTGTTTCCACGATATTTAAGCAAACCACTGTGGCGGCCGTTTTTGTCGTTGTAAACAAGTACACCGTTCTACGGTAAATCGTTCATCAGACACTGCAAGTTGCGCTCTAAGGATGCTTCAAGCGAAAATGCGAACTGCCTGGAGAATAAGTAAAAGGGCCTGCACGTGCAGAAATCAGCGACCACAAATTTCACGACCACCGCATCGGGGGAAAGAAATCAGTGGGTTGTCGACCACTCGTCTAGCACAAAGACTTGGTAAGGGCTTGTAACCCAGTAGTCGGTGAGTGCTTCCAACGAAAGCGTTCAAGAAAAATGTTGTCCATGAGAAGTCATTAATAATTAATCGCGATCCAGGAAACACACAACCGGCGCACACTCAACATTGGCGAAAGCCCCGGAACTCTTCGAAAACGTTCCCAGCGGCACGCGACAGAGGACAGCACAGGAAAATGAAAAAGGTGGGGTACAGCGCGTTTAGCAGCAGTTTTCTTATTGTTTTTCTTCTTTTCTTTCATTTCTTTCACTTTTTGCAATTAATGAATAATTATGAAATAGTTATTATGAATAATTGAAACTTAGTAAAACGTTATTTAGTGTCATTATGTTAATTAGTCAATTAACATTTTCATTTCTCGTAGAAGTAATGGCTGCCTCATCGCGTAATTTGGCTCATGTGTTGGAATGGAGCTATCTGTCACAAGCAATTTTTAAAATTTGCTGCAGCTAAAAAACGCTATGCAGATCCCACTTATTTTGGAATCGAGGTTAAGCGAAGCGTTTTGCAGGTATAGCTGGCTACGGCATAGATCCTGCGGTGGTGCGCCTCGACCGGCTCTGACTCTCTCGATGACTTTGAACAGGTGCTCATTGCGGAGCTCGGACATGCAAAGGGTCAGAAGAACGTGGGCTTGCCTAGCTGCTCGATCATTGTGAACACGTTCCCCTTCCTCTGCGCCAAATACTACGCCATCCATGAGCTGCTGCTCAAGTAAACCACTGAGGAACGCTATGTCCGAGTTGACGCATTTCTGGGCGAAGCTGCGGTCTTCCAATAGCTCCTGGCGTGCACGGGGTGAGGAACTTGCTTTGAATCGCTGTTCATACAGAGGCAACCACCACCCGGTGTTCCACGGCCGACATGCCCGGATCTTCTTACGTGTGCCGTCTGGCTCGGCGCACGCGAGAATCAGAGGCGATAGTCGGATGATGGAGCTCGAATGACGACGAGTTGATAGGCACCTCCGGCACCACCAGCGTAGGATGCTTTAATAGATAGACACATTCAAAACACTCGAAGTTCGCCGAGAATGATTCGCATTGAAACCCACATGGTTTAATAGGTGTATACTAAAGTGCAAGCTATGAGATACTCCACGATGACTCAGCGGGCGTGTTGCTGTGGAGCACCAAGTCGCGAGGTCAATCACCGACAGCGGCAGGCTCGTTCCTGTCGCGGAATTCAAGAATACTTCAGCGCACGTTACAGTAGATAGCCTCTGGAGGTCAACATACAAAAACATGCCGTGGGCGTTGCCCGGGTGATATTTTCATGCTGTGGTTTCATACCTTCGAATTCTGTATACTCTCTAATGCCAATTACTATGGCTGACGCAGGTGTTACACGTGCTGCTCGGCCAGGGCTTGAGGGGAACTACACACCGACGACCACGTTGAAGGCACTCATGGCCGTCGAAATGTGCGCCGACAGGTCGGGTGCCAGCGAAGCCATCGAGGACTTTGCAGAGTTCATGGTAGACCGCGGGATCTCCTGGCCGGCGCAGCCCCTCCGAGCAGAGCGCGCGGGACTGCTTGAGTTCTTCGCCGTTCTGCTAGACCTCTCGATTAATTGGAGAGTCGCCTTGTGGTTCGACGTGAGCGCCGCATACTCGGACATCGATGGCTCCTTCATCATCAGCTTTAGCGAGATCGGAGCGCTGGCGTGGCATAGAATGCGGCAGTTGTCTACACTGGATGACGACGCTTACGCGGCCTTCGTTCGCAACATGTCATCGCTGTTGACAAATGGCACGCTCAAGCTGGACGATGAAGGCGTCGAGAAATCCGGCATGACGAAACTGTCATTCGCAACACCGTCCTGTCCCTCGACGCAGCTGAGCAGCACGACCTGGTAGTGCCACTCCACAAGATCGGCGACGTGACGGGAGTGATTTCATCAGTAGAATGGATGACTCTGCTGAGGAAGCACCTGAGCGCTGACTTCAACATTTCCTTGCACACGGAAGTTTACTATCGAACGAACGGTACCTAGCCCGAATATTCATGTTGTTCCGTACCATCACGGGAGACATAGCGCTTACGTGACGGGCTGGATGTTCGCTTACGTCTACGCGTGGACTGTGACGCCAGCCTTAGACGATTTCCCTAACATGGGTACTGATGGAATGAGGACGTACTCCCTTTGCTTCTTGACCGTGCAGGAGTGGCTCGGTCTCGCTCACTTGGCCGCCTCATTCACGCACGAGTTTCCCGCGCCCGAGCGACACAAGATCTCCGACGTTCTTAAGTGGACGTCTTTCGGGCTCGTGGACACCATCGCGAACTCTCGCAGCGTGTCAAATTCCACCAAGAGTATGGCTGCAGCCAAGATTAAGACGACAGCGGGACGACACTTCTGGCCTCCGGAGCCTTTCTTCCACCTGGACACACTCGACATCATGTACGACAGCTTTCCGGCACAACAGAACACCTTCTTTGCAATCTGGACGAAGTCGAGGAGGGCACTGAGGAGTCTCTCACCAACCGTTTCTACGGAAGTCTCATGACCGCCCGTTACCGCTGGCTTCTGAGCGACGTTCTCTACGTTTATGGCCTCAACTGGATGCGCATCAGTTTGTGGGCCGTCTACCCGCCGTCGTATTTGAAGGATGGCTCACGCGCTATGGCATACAGCGGACTGGGATTCCAGCTGGCCAGAGCGTTGGTGAGAACCGTGGACGAGCATGGCAGACGACTCAATTACCTGGGGCGCGAGAGCGACTGGTGGGAAAAGGTGCAGAATTGCACATGGGACCTGGCTGAGTCGGAACAAGAAAAGCGAGAAATAGCCGACTTGTTTGCGCTCGAACTGGCACTGGACGCGCTCAGGAAGAGCTCTGGGAGGGACCGCCTGCCACAGAAGATCCGGGGACTCGAGATACTCTCAGAGACGCAGACGTTTTTCGTGAGCTACTGCAGCCACTTCTGCGGTGACCCGGATGGAAAGAGACTGTGCAGCCTAGCAGCTAACGTCAGCGAGTTCGCAGGTGCCTTTTCTTGCCAGCAACGTGAGAGGGATTCCTGTCTGTTCGTTTAAACACGCACCAGGATGATTTGTCAACGTCGCAAACGTTGACATGCGATGGCGCAGATTCAAGTGTGTGGGGTGTTTTTTTTTTTATTCTTTGGTTCTGCTGCCCGGACATTTTCTCTCTTTTCTTTTTTATTGTCTGCGAGTAAAGGAGTTGCACAAGCTACAAATGCTTATTTTGCTTTCTGTTCGTGTTTGTTTTGCAAGCTTGTACTCAATATCTTGCTATCGGTCCTATGTCGCAATAGTGTGGAGGTATGTGTGTTTCGCGCATGAAGTGCAAATTAGTCGTACATGTATATAGTTTTGTTTTCTGTGTGATGAGCCGTATACCCCCAGTCAGTGCACTACTCTAAAGAAAAATAATTGATGCATTTAGAGAGGCAAAGGATTCTTTCAAAATTCTATTTTGTTGATTTTATGGTAAGAGGGCGTTTAATAGAGACGAAAGTGAAGACCAAACTTAGAATTTTTTTAATGATTTTCTCGTGGAATCAAGCAGCTAATTTTCGCAAATTAACAAAGCAATGACCACACCACGTCCACTCAGTCGATTTCATAAAATGTCCTTAATTGGACAGCCTGCGGACAGCCTAAGGATGCCGCATTCATTAATGCTCAAAGTCTCAGTCAGCATTTTGACAGTTTACTGGAATGAGAATTCTGTAAAAAAAAAAATCAGCAGCTCTTCCCCTGTCGAGAAAATGGGGGTAAGCGAAGCTTGTGTGTGTACCTGACCTGCTACTTTTCCTTCCCTTTCGTACAACTTGTCCTTCCCTTTCCTTCTACTTTTACTTTCCTTTCGTGCAACTTTCGAGCCTCGGTTACGGAAGTCGTCACGGTCGAGTCGCCATGTCTATGGGTATGTCGACAACGGTGGACAAAGTCCGCCGTTGCTGCTTGCATTCGATGTCCCGAGTTTGCTCGGCGGCGTGGTTAGCAGCATTCGCCCGATATTGTAGCTTGCGATTCTTCGAAATTAAATTGCTTCAAAATTAAATTTGTCCGCCACGTAAGACAATGAATGGTTCACACCCCCTTAAGCAATGGCTCATACCCCCTTAAACTCGGCCTCCCCATAACGACGGCAGCAAAGTGAAATTCTGCGCTGGAATGATGAGCGGCAACGGAGCCAGCTGTAGAAGAAGACGACGACGAACGCGGGAGCAGTGGCACGAGCGCGTGGCGAGCACGAGCACGAGCGCAACCTGAGGGGCGCCAACGAGCAAGCTCCGGAATAAGACGGCGACGCTCGAACCAATGCTGATGATGACAGTTTTCCGCGGACACCGACCCCAACTCAAGTGAGCCAATGCAAGCTTCGCTTGAAAAATTATTCTAGCGTTTGCGTGAACACATTTACATCCATTTAAATACTTCCGTAGCATCCAGCATTTCTCTTTTCAGCAAACTGTCCCCCACAGCTGGAGCTCGTCATGCGATTGGGATCGCATACATGAGGGACCAGTCATACCTGTGCTATATATGTGTTCTTCAGTTATAATTATTGACAATCCTTATCATTTCTAGCAGCTCACAGGCTCAGCCAAACTTCAGTGCCCATGCCAGAAATCCGGACATGACATAGCATGCGCATCAAAACGAAACGAGAAGTCACCCTGTATCGATTTTCCGGCCACAATAAATAAGGTGGTGTGTGGGATCTGGAAAGGAGTAATGGTGCCAGTGCTAACGTTCGCAAATGCCATTCTGTGCTTCCAATCGGATATGGGTTGTGGCTGGAAGTTAGGCAAAGATCGGTAGACCGGTTGGCTTTGGGAGCCCACGTTAAAAGCCCAAATAAAGCAGTCCAGGGTGATTTGGGTTGGGACTCTTCTGAAGTCGGAGAAGCGCAGAGAAAATTGAGTTTTGAGGAAAGACTAAGGAACATGCATCAAAATAAATGGGTGGCTGCCTGAAAAGCGTGGACACAGAATGGAAGTGGACAAACAATAATTGGCAACCAAGTACAGCGCAATTTAAAGTGTAAATAGACAACCAGGAGCCATCATGCAGAAAGGAAGTGAGAAACAGACAGCGAATTGGATGCAAAGAATGGAAACAAAAGGCCATGGAGATTTATAAGTATGGTATGAAAGAAATTAGAAGGAAAATCTCTGCTATAATACAAAGGGCAGAACCTTGCTATTTGAGGCTCTAGCTGGTTGTCTAAGGACAAAACCATACTGGAGCAAACATTCGCAACAAAATGAGGCATGTGTATGCTGCAGCAAAAATCTGGACACCACTGAGCACATCCTAATGGAATGCGAAGGGAGTCATCCAGTGAGACCCGGAGGCAACGTACACCTTCCAGAATCGCTTGGATTTAAAGTGGACGGAAGCGTTCAGCAGTCGAGATAAGCAATAGACGTTTAGAGTATTGGTGGCGAGAAAGCGGGGAAGAAATGAATACGAGCGGACTCGCTACAGGCATAGGTAACGATACAAGGTAGATAAAGTTTTCTGAAAAAGATGTTTATGCAGATGTATACAAAAATCTAGAATGAAAAACATGTATAGTATAGCTGATTAATTAAGCAAGCTAGGTGACTATTTGTCACCGCCCCGTTTCAAAGGGGATGCCAATAAGTCATCATCATCTGCCATATGGCTACTGCCGTTCACCGCTCTGGGATAACCCCGTACACCGCACATTGTAAGAAGCGTGCGGATAGGCTCTCTAGTTTTGGCATAGCGTTATCGTCATACCGCCACTGATGCCTGCAGCCACATCTACTCAAGCGCGGAATTTTGCAGGACTCCAATAAGTTTCCCGGACGGCACCCACGGGTTGCTGTGACTGCGTAACAACATGGCTATGTCCAGCATTCTGCCTGCTTCGGTTCTATTTCACCCGTGTTACATTTCTCCGTCGCGAAAACAAGAAATAAATGCCAAGATAAGCACTCGCTTAACGTCATCTCATTGAGAGCGGTTGTTGTTTTGAGTTTACGGTGTTAGACCTAGAGAGATGGCATTGAGGCCGTAAAGTGTGTTGATTTTCACCTAAGAGATGGCGCCACAGCGTTAAGCGTTGATTTACTGAACTGAACTTGGGGCCGTACCTTTGGAATAGGCGAACAATAATGATGATCATGACGAGGCTATACCCTTTGTGACGGGCAGGCACATTCCTGCGCCCTAAGCGAACATGGAGAGAGAAAAAAAAGAAACTGGCATATATGACTAAGGTGACAAACGGCATATAGGTCACAATAGCAAACAAATAAAATAGACACTAAATAAGTAGTGAATGAAAAAGTATCAATAAAAATAGAAATAAATAAAATAAACACTAAATTAAAAATACCGTTTGTGAAAACTAAATTTAAAATAAACAGGGATGAAACAGATCGTGCCATGCGCGATCCGAAAGGGTTAGCGGATGAGTCTTTCTTCAGCGTTCCAGGCATTCTTTGGTTCGCATCACGGCATGAGAGTACACGCCATCAACATTCAGATGGCGGCTAACGCATTCCTATGGGGGCGGAAAGCAAGATGCACTTGTACTTAGAAATATATACTTAGATATAGATGCACGTTAAAGAACCTCGGGTGGTAAAAATTAATCCGATACCCCTTCTCCTATACGGTGTAACCCATAGTGCAGGGTCGGCACGTTAATCACCCACACACAACTTAATATTTTCAATCACCAACTGTGCGCGGCCAGCCCTAAAATCGGAGCAAATGTGCGATAAATTTCATTGTAGCCACAGTAGACAGAGACATCCTGGCCAACTTTCATGAATTTTTTGTAAACTTTACGAATTGGTGGTCGTTCTACGACATTACGGATATTGTGTCAAGTTTTACGAAAAATAAACTGTTGAAAGATGCGGTGGTACGAGATTGTGATGGAATTTCTGCCGCCCCCAAGACACCATATGCCCGAACAAGTTGATTCAAACAAGTTCTTTAGGCAATAGGAATTGGGAACCGCAATGTCGCTGAAAAAGTCGCACTGTTATCTGAAAAAAATTCGTTGCTTGAGAGTCTGCTGTTCAAAGTTTGCTGCTGCTTGGTGTACTGCGTCTAAAGGTTGATAAATGTACTAAAGTGCGC
Source organism: Dermacentor silvarum (assembly GCF_013339745.2). Taxonomy (NCBI): domain Eukaryota; kingdom Metazoa; phylum Arthropoda; class Arachnida; order Ixodida; family Ixodidae; genus Dermacentor; species Dermacentor silvarum. The sequence continues at coordinate 282,068,024 of NC_051154.1, forward strand.
ATGTAATGCCCCAAAAGGTATATGCAAAGAGTAAATTTAAAAAAAAGAACGTCCTTGCCCTTGTGCAGTCTAACACGGCACCTCAAAGCTCGCGCTTTGAGGTGCTGTGTTAGACTGCACTATCTCCTGGAACGGCCCACTTAGACCAGTACTTTCCTCGCAGCAGCTTACGCTGCGTTGAAACTGTGCGGCGTTGTACAACAGACTTCACAATCGCCAAAGTTAATCAAGTGTGCACATTTCTTCGCCGAAGTACAAATGCCATCACCGTTTTAGCATGCACCACATGAAACAGCCATGTGAACGTACGATTGTATAACACGTATTCGCTGATGACGTCACAATCCGTGTTTCTCATCGCTTAGGCTTGTCCGATACCCATGGCCATACCCAAACAATCGCCACCCTCGTATCGGCTCCGGTCGAACGGCCGGCGCAGACATTAGGCCATTGCCATCACACGATCGTCTACAACGTTGGTTGTCGCGATGCTGCTGTCGTCACACCCACGCATGCTCGCGACCCAGTCACACGCAACCACTCAATTTACAGGAACACGTTGGACCACCTGGTATTGTTTTGCGGAACCCCAAGCAATGCTGGATAGCCCGGGTAGCTGCAAAATGCTTCGCATTACATAGATTGCCACAGTGCGCGGGATCTGCACATTTCTTTTTTTCATTTCTTTTACATCATCAAGAGTGCGCGGTCAATCGTTTGCAGCAAAAGTGTAAAAAAGAGAAGAAAAACGAAACGGAAGGAAGTAAGCGAGAACAGAAGATCTGGTTTACTACCCTGCACTGTGATTAATTTGGACCACCTGGGGTTCTTTAACGTGCACTACAACGCAAGCACACGGGCGTTTTTGCATTTCGCCTCCATCAAAATGCGGCCACCGCGGCCGGGATTCGATCCCGCGATCTCGTGCTCAGCAGCGCAACGCCTTCGCGGACTGAGCTACCGCGGCGGGTCGGGGAGTTACATACATACATGTATGTATATATTTTTGTGAGACGTTGACCGATGCGATGCCTCTATTTTCGAGCAGTCGCCCGAGTCAGAGACGAAGCACCGCACGAGAAAAAAGATGATGATTAGTCGTATGTACAGATGACGACGACGATATGCACAAATAGCGCTCACACAAGATGATGAGTCGTTTGTACAGATGACGACGACGATATGCGCAAAATGCGCTCACACTAACTCCCCCCCCCCCCCCCCCTTCAGGAAAGCGGTCAGCAAGACCGCAAGCTAGAAAGGGTATACGTACGGCGCATGTAGGGTTTCAGGCGAGATACGTGAACAATTTCCGTAGTGCGGCGGCGGCGGTCAGTAGCTGAGCTGACAGGAGTGACGCGGTAGTTAACGGCCGAAGTTCGTTGCAAAACGGTGTAGGGGCCGAGATATCTGTGGATAAATTTTTCACTGAGCCCCGGTGCGCGAACAGGTGTCCACAAAAGAACTTCGTCGTCTGGGCGGAACGAAGCAACGCGACGCGTCGCATCATAGCGAATTTTCCTTTTGTCCTGAATGGTAGCGGTGTTGGCGCGGGCAATTTCACGGCACCGGGAGATACGAGCGGCAAATTCTTCAGGAAGAGATGCGGATGGAGCAGCAGGTGCTGAAAGGAGTGTAGTGTCCAAGACGAAAGACGGCGCACGACCGTACACAAGGAAGAATGGACTGTAATTGGTTGTACGTTGGACGGCAGTATTATACGCAAACGCCACAAAAGGTAGGGTGGTGTTCCAGTTGGTGTGATCGGGTCGAACATACATTGACATCATGTCAGATAAAGTTCGATGAAAACGCTCCGTAAGACCATTTGTTTGCGGATGGTACGATGATGTGGTCTTATGGATGGTGTCCGAGGCCTGGAGGACTTCACGTAGGACATGCGATAGGAACGTCTTGCCACGGTCACTCAGGAGGACACGAGGTGCGCCGTGGCGCAAAACGATACTGTGCACGAAAAACTCGGCGACTTCGGAGGCAGTACCAGAGCGAAGAGCAGCTGTCTCAGCGTGCCGCGTTAGATGATCCACTGCGGTAACGATCCAGCGGTGACCAGCGGGCGTGAGTGGGAGGGGCCCGTACAAGTCTATGCCCACAATTTCGAAGGGGGTGGACGGGCATGGTAGAGGCTGCAGAGGACCGGCTGGAAGGGATGTCGAGCGTTTTCAGGGACGACAACCAACAGAGAGCATGGTGGTCGGTCACAACTGTGGAATGGCGGCCGTAGAGATAGGGACGAAATTTTATTGCGATAGCAATTATATGGACACTCAAAAGCAGATTTCTGCCGTCGCCGTCGCCGTGAGGTTCCGTATGACGTCAATGGAGATGAAATCGTCGCCGCGCGCCGCCGAACGCTGTATGTGCGAGTGAAAGGGCGCGAGGGACGCGCGTTTTCATGGGGAGTGAACCCACGGCGGAGAACAAACGCGCGTTCGGCGCCGTGCTCCCATAAGGCCTGCAGAAGTAGGCGTCTGTTTCCTCCTTTACAATCACCATATATGTAGAGGAGACGCGCCTTCTTCCGACGCGCGAAAGGCCGGGGGGGGGGGGAGGAAAGGGAGGTGACGTTTAGCTGCGGCACCCAGTGCCTATTTATATCAGAGGCTCCGGCAACAGTCAGCAACGCCGCACGCATTTTGTGTAAACGCTGGCAAAACGCCGACGGCGTCGACAACAGTTCTGCGTGTTGCCGGTGCTGCTGCATGTCCAAGTTTATACAGCTGATAAAGCTAATATCATTACTCCGTATAGCTCTCTACAAATTTGCTATCGCAATTGATGCTTCGCCTTTCAGGTGAAACTGCAACAACTTTTTTTTGTATTGACCACACGATGGCGAGGCATTCCTGTTCTGTAATCGTGTAGCTGCGCTCAGCAGGAGAAAGAGCACGACTTGCATAAGCCACGACTTGCTCTTCGGACTTCTGATTCCGCTGCAGCAGGACAGCGCCAATTCCATGCCCACTGGCATCAGTGTGTGGAATAGTCGGGGCCATTGCATCGAAATGACGGAGCACGGGCCCTGACGTGAGAACTCGTTTGAGGGTCTGGAAGGCGGCTTCACAATCGTTCGACCACACAAAGGACGCGCTCGAAGTCAGAAGTTTGTGTAGAGGAGCGGCGATGGTGGCGAAGTCACGGACAAAGCGGCAGAAGTAGGACGCCAGTCCTAGAAAGCTGCGGAGTTCTTTAAGTGCGGTTGGTGGCGGAAATTGCAGTACTGCAGCGATTTTATCGGGATCAGGCTGGATGCCATGCTTACTGACGACGCGGCCCAATACTTTAATGCTTCGGCTTGCAAAGCGACACTTTTTAGTATTGAGTTGGATACCAGTTTTTGCTAGACACGCGAGAACTTGGTCTAGACGTGGTAGGTGCTGGGAGAAACTCGACGAAAAGATGACAATGTCGTCCAAGTAACAAAGGCAGGTCTTTCATTTTAAACCACGGAGTACTGTATCTATCATACGTTCAAACGTAGCTGGTGAATTGCACAGTCCAAAAGGCATCACGTTAAATTCGAAAAGGCCATCAGGTGTAGCAAACGCAGTCTTTTCTTTATCTAGCTCATGCATGGGAATCTGCCAATATCCGGAGCACAAGTCGAGGCTCGAGAAATTCTCGGCACCTTGTAAGGTATCCAAAGCATCGTCAATACGAGGCATTGGATAAACATCCTTACGGGTAATTTTGTTTAGCGCCCTATAATCGATGCAAAAGCGCACAGAACCATCCTTTTTTCTTTAACAAGCACAACAGGAGAAGACCAAGGGCTTGCTGAAGGCCTTATAATGTTGCGTGTCAGCATGTCGTTCACTTGTTCTATAACTTTTCGCTCCGAAGGTGACACACGGTACGGGCGACGGCGAATGATGCGAGAGCCGTCTGTTTCAATTCGATGAGTAGTTACAGTGGTCTTACCCAGGCCTCGCGAAGAAACGTCAAAACAAGCTTCATGCTTCATTAAAATGGTGAGGAGTGCATTGGTCTGGGCCGGATTGAGAGCTGCACTCAAGCTGGCCTTAATAGCACTAGTGTGGCCTTCTGCGGGCGTACAATGCGCGGAAGATGTGGCAGGCGAAACACTGACGACACATACCGCGCAGCGTCGGCGAGCTTGGCGACAGTAGACCCTTTCGGCAGTAGTAGTGGCTCAGGAGTCGCATTAAAGGCTGTGAGGCTGGCATAGCCACTCGAGAACCGGACCAAGCAAGAAGCGATGGCGAGTCCTCGAGAAATGCAGCGCTGAGAAAGTACAACCAATGCGTCTCCGTCGACAATGTGTGTTGACCCAACGGTAAGAATACGTTCTTCGTCTGGTGGGATAAGAAAATCCGCTGCTGCAATAAGGCTGGGACACGGGGAATCGAAATCTGGATAAGTCTCGGTGTCGCCGATGTGAATCCTTGGGTCGCCGCACGAAATTAGTGCAGAAGCAGTGGACAGGAAGTCCCATCCTATAGTATAATATGATGAGCGCACGTCGAAAGCAGCGCAAGTTGCACATGATGACGAATACCGTCCATCAGAACGCGAGCTGTGCACTGTCTGGTAGGAAAGATGGGAACGTCATTGGCACCACATAGGACCGGACCAACATACGGCGTTTGCACTTTTCGCAGACGAAAGCACAGTTCACGATGTATAACAGAAATGGCGGCTCCAGTATCTAGAAGGGCGTCGACGGAAACACCTTCCACACAAACCGAGAGCAAATTGGCGGGGCGAGCAGGAGGAATTGGGACAGTCCGACACGATGCAGTTTATCCTCCAAAAACTGCAGCCTCTAGTTTTCCGAGCAGGTGTCCACAACATTGAAAGCAGCACGCAAGGGCGATGAGGAACGGCGGTAAGGTGAAGGAGAGCGACGCCGGGGTGACGGGATGCTCGAGCCATGTCCTGGGAAGGTGAAGGAGAGCGACCAGAGGAGGTTGTGTACGGTCCGGGAACATAGGAATCTGGCCCTGGTGTCCTGTCTCGCTCAAAGTTGGCGAAGCCTCGCCTTTCACCTGGGTGACGCCCGGGAACGTATATAGTAATAAAACCTATAGGTGCGCTATCTCGCTCAAAGGTAGCATAGCCCCGCCTTTCATCCTGCTGATGCCGACGGCAGCAGCGAGAAATGTGGCCGCGAATACCGCAGTAGAAACAAACCGGGCGCGACGACCGCCACGAAGAGTAGTACGGCTGTGCAGGAGTATTCGCTTCCAGCGAAGCTAGGGTGTCGCGGTAAGCTTCGGCAGGTGGAGATTGAACGGTCGAGGGAGGCCGGGAGCCAATTTCGGCACAACTTGGTGGACAAAATGGTCCAGTAGACTATTCCATTGGGGCGTTTGTCATCGACACCAGTTCGTCCTTGATGATGTCACGCAGTCCAGTAGGAGCGGGGCGAACGGTCGCAAGTGTCGCAGGTCCAGAAAGGTGTCCGTGAAGTTCCGCCCACATCAGAGTGCGTATCAGGGCTCGCAACTCAGCATCACCGTTGAGACGAGGGTCGCAAGAGGCGCGTGGCAGGCGAATAGACTGGAACGTGTCTAGACGTTGGCATGCTGAGATAATATCACCAACGCAGTTTGGGCTCTGCATGACGAGAGCATTAAAGGCGACTGTGTTGATGCCCTTCAGTATGTGGCGAACGTGGTCAGCTTCCGCCATGTCACTCTGCGCGCGGCGGCAGAGAACGAGGACGTCCTCAATGTAGGATGTATAGGACTCGTCCTGGTCTTGTACGCGCGTTGCCAGCCTCTGTTTCGCGATTTCGGAGCGTCCAGACGACATGCCGAATATCTGGCGAAATTGCTGGGTGAACGATGGCCAGTCCGAAAAGTCACTTTCGTGGTTAAAAAACCGCGTCTTCGCAACTTCGGTTAGGTAAAAGGAGACATACCGCAATGTGTGCGTGTCGTCCCAATGGTTGGCGTTGCTGGCTCTGTTGTAGTGATCGAGCCAATCGTCCACGTCGTCGCCGCGGGGGCCGGCAAAGACGGGAGGATCGCGGTGTGTGGTGTTCACCGTCCAGGTAGGCCCAGCTGGCTGAGCAGAGGTGGTAGCAGCACTGGTAAATGGGTTGGTTTCTGCACCTCCACCACTTGTGAGACGTTGACCGATGCGATGCCTTTATTTCCGAGCAGTCGCCCGAGTCAGAGACGAAGAACCGCACGAGACAAACGATGATGATGAGTCGTATGTACAGATGACGACGACGATATGCACAAATAGCGCTCACACAAGGTGATGAGTCGTTTGTACAGATGACGACGACGATATGCGCAAAATGCGCTCACAATATATATATCAGGGAGTCAAACTTTGCCGGCTAGACCGTTATCATCCGCACACAGCAATGAGTCCCGAGTAAATATATGCGGCATAATAAACAGCTTATTTGCTCCTAATATTCAACGTTTGCGTTCGTTTATTCAACGACGCATCATAGTAAGCTGTGCGATGACAATCTCGGTAACGTTGTAAATGTACTAGTACTCGAGACTCGTTTTATGTGCATTGCTATTCGCACGCCCCTACAATATAGAAACTATGAGGTCTCAGGCGACATGATCGCCACGTATGCCCCTGACGACAGCCTTTGTATACGCACACTTGGGAGGAAAATCGCGCAATGTCGTTGTCTAAAATAATATATATAATAATTATAATAATAATATTTATTATTTTTTTTGTTAACACAGCCACTGGACTTCGTTCTAGCACTGTTGCATTACTATCATTGCCCATACTTCACTGCCAACGTAATCGCGCTGACCTTCTGTTTCGTTTCAAACTCCTTCACGTATAATGTTTCGTATCCCACGCAAGATCACCACAGAACATAGACCTTTCCATGTTCCTGGCGGTCACCACCAACATTAAACCGTCAAAAGAATCCTCAGTCTTTACAAAGCTTATTTTCATGATCTCTATATTTTTCATAACACGCTGTCATTGTTCTTTTGCGAGCTTTGCGTTGTTGTGTCGCAGTTTCAAACATTGTTCATTTGCCTCTGTCCTCCTTTTTATTTTGTATTTACCTTGCACTTTGTTTTCTCTACAGTCTTCTTTCCATAACTATTTTATGTACATTCATCTTTTCATTAGTGTTCTGGTGGCGGAGCGGACGCCGACTAGTGCGGACGTCACCGCATCGAGCTCCACAGTTTTGATGCGTTTTTCTGGGTTACCTCCTCAGCACCCGGGAAAGATTGGTATCATTGCATTGACGAAGTCAAGCGGCACCAGAGGACATCACAGTTTTGGACCTGGGGCTGTTTTTCACGCCGCTACGACTCTAAGAAGACTTCCACCCCGTAGCAGCACCGCTAAGCCTTCCAACGAGTAGGGAAGCGGCAGCTGCAACGCGGTAACGCTGATGGCGTGCTTGCAACAGACGGTGACAATGGCGACCGCCTCGACAGCTGCGGCGGCGGCTGCGGCGGCGCAGGGGAACCCGACGAATAGCAAGACATCGATGCGGCTAGCTGACGCCTCCGATCCTGAGCGCGACAGCATGGAATACCAAGACGCCGATACACCGGAGCAAGGTAGCCAACGCGGCCCCCGAGCGTCCATGCAAAAACGATCCAGAAACCCAGCCGGTGACGAGGACGGCTGGCAAACAGTGCTAACGCTACGCCAGAAGAAAGCCTTGGCGCAGGGCAAGAAACTGAAGAAAAACGTCGAAGAAAGCAAAGACAAGACCAGCCAGCCGCATCAATCAAAACCGACACCCACCGCGAGACGGAAACCCTTTTTCCGGAAGCTACCACCGCTGCCGAGAGAGGACTTTAAAGTGGTGTTTCGTCCGCATCAAGGACTGCCAATGAAAAACCTAACAAGCCCACAACTCGCTGAAGCCGTGATTACAGCCTGCCGAGGTCAAGTAAGTGGCGACAAGTTCCTCCTGAGACTAAAACCAGGGTGCAACATATTCATTGTGTCGACGTCGGACGAAACTACGGCAGACCACATCCGTCGCATAACGAGCCTAAACGTTAATGGAAGAATGCATGCCGTTAATGCATACGTGGCCACTGGGGAAGGCACCGGCAAAGGTGTAATACACGGCCTAGCGTCTCACACCCCTGCCGAATCGCTGATGGCGAATCTACGAATCCGCACGCAAGGAGTCGAGATACTCCGAGCACGAATGCTCGGCGATACCAAAACCGCAGTCATTACCTTTTACGGATCCATCATACCACGATACGTATATTACATGGGTGGTGAGTTGGCGTGCTACCCATATAAGAACACTATTATATTTTGTAACGCGTGCCGACAGACCGGGCACCGCACAGACGTATGCCCACAGCCTGATCTGCCAGTCTGCCGCACGTGTGGCACGAAAGAACCCCAGGCGGACCACGAATGCCTCCCCATCTGTGACTCTTGTGGTGGGGAACATTTAACAGGAGACAAGGAATGTAAGAGAAGACTAAAGCCTCAAGCACGCCCCCGTGCCTCCATAAAAACACGTATTAAGAACCCTTGGAAAGACACACCCAAGCAGCCACCACCAGGACCAAGATGGCTCAGCTCGGATGACTCGGAGGACGAAGAGGAGGAATGGCCTTCGCTACACAGAGAACACAAGACAAAAGCCAGAGGTGAATCACGATGGAGATCCCGCACCAGAACATCAAATCCAGCCAACCCGAAGAGGTCCAAGAAGGCATCACGCTCCCAGTCCCGGTCAAGATCGAGCACAGGAGACGAGGACATAGATATCCCCCGCCCAAAACCCCACTACCCGCAGCTCAACCCTAAGCCCAGGGCTCCAGGGAACAAGTCGGAGAACACAGATCACAAAAAGGTGAGCTGGACGGGGATGGTCAAAACCGGGGCTCCCATTACATCAAATCCCGAGTACCAGAGAGTCTTAGCAGAAAATCGCATGCTCAAACAAACCCTAAAAGAAGTCAAACAGGAAATGGCCGCCCTCAGAGGACAGATTAAACAAATGGCTAAAGTAGAACAACCGAAAACCACAGTAGCGGAAGAAAATATCCCGTCGTCTCAAAAACCGATAGAAGCGATGCTACAGCAAATAATGCAGCAAATGCAGAGAATACAAAATTTCCAGAAGCAATTATACGACGATATTAAAACATTTAAAGAGCAAGTCGACGAGCTAGCCACCAATAAAAAACACTTGAATCGTAAGCGTGCTGCAGGTAGCCCAAATGCACCTACCCTTCGAAAAGCCAAAAACGGAGTAGTCTCTGACTCCACGGATGCAGAGGGTGTCACAGGCCATGGCCACTAATCAGGCCAAAACACACGAAATAGTTGAAATTTGGCACTGGAATTGCCGCAGTTTCCAAAAAAAAAAAGGCGGCAGCCCTACAGTCCTACATCGACAAGGCGATTGTTAAGCCGGACATTATATGCCTGCAAGAAATTGGCAAATGCACGGTTAAATTGCGCGACTACTATACACATCACAACCCGGATTATCCCAGGATCGCGACGCTGGTTAGCAAAGGGATCTCGTCGACCGTTAGGTACCTTCCTAACGCTCAAACACAACACCATATAGTGGAACTCTTTCCAACTAAGAGAGGACGCGCCAAAACCCAAATAATCAATATCTATAGCCCACCTAAAGAGAGAGGCACGGATTTTGCGTCTATAATTACCCACGCCATGGGAAACATGGAGAGGAAAGACAGACTAGTTCTCGTGGGAGACTTTAATGCTCCACACACAAACTGGGGATACAGAAGAGATACACCGAAGGGCAAATTACTCCTTCACGCCGTAGAAAATACAGGCCTACAGCTGGAAACGCTGCCCTCGGCACCTACTAGGACAGGGAACAGCGTAAGCGCCGACACGTACCCAGACCTCACTTTTTCGCTGAACGTTAGAGATGGTCACTGGCAAAACTTACAGGAAAACCTGGGGAGCGACCATTTCATAATAAGCTTTTCCACCACCACTCCCAAACTCAAACGCGACCTCGGTTCCGCATCTATGACGGATTGGCCGGCATATCGCCAGTACCCATTTCCCTTAAACCCGCCGGCAAATGCGGAGCAATGGGCGCAGGGCCTTAAAGAGGCCTACGAAGCCTCTACCAAAAAAATTACATTAACGACGGAAAACCCAGTGGTCGACCCGCACCTGCTACATTTGTGGGACTGCAGACGAGGACTTACCAAAAGATGGAATCGACAAAGACTAAGCAGAAAATTAAGAATAAGGATCGCAGAAATCTCGGCCCAGGCGAGCGAATACGCACGTAAACTACAAGCAGAAAACTGGGCCCAGTTTACTGATTCCCTTAGGGGGACCCTATCGACAGCGAGAACCTGGGCCATCCTAAGAAGTATGATAGATCCAGAAAACACAAAGACCGCAACTACGCGAACCCTCAGAACACTAACCGGCACATACCAAGGCGACAATGACAGATTACTTCAGGAACTTAGGCAGCGATACTTTGGAGCAAAAGACCCCGATTATGTCACGCGCGGTTACTCAGGTATAGAAAATGATGCGCTAGATGCCCCTCTAACTAAAGCAGAGCTTTTTGCTGCCGCACAAGCCCTTAGGAAAAATTCAGCACCAGGGGAAGATAGGGTCACCAATCCCATGCTCCGCAATTTAAGTGACGAGCAGCTTGAGCGCTTAGTACACTATTTCAACGAGCAGATCTGGGAGACGGGGCACCTTCCACAACAGTGGAAAGACGCCACCGTCATACTCATCCCAAAAGCAGGCAAGGCTCGCAGTCTGCAGAACTTACGTCCGATATCCCTCACATCATGCCTAGGGAAACTCTTTGAAAAAGTAATTCACACGAGGCTCACGAATCACCTAGAAGATCGTAGCCTCCTATCAGACTACATGTACGGCTTTAGGCAACACCTATCAACTCAGGACGTATTTCTCAGGCTTAAAGAGGAGGCCCTAAGCAATATACCTACGGGAGGGGAGCACGTGGTAGTCGCGCTTGATCTCAAAAGTGCATTCGACACCATGTCGCACACGCTCATACTTGAGGAACTAGACAACCCCAGCAATTCCGGACATCGCCTTTAGTTCACAGCTTTTACACCACGTGGCGTACGGACCTTTAAGATTCGAAATTCGCGCGATGACGCACGAAGTGTACTGGACGATAACAGAATACACGTTGTAACAATAAAATAAAAATAAAAATAAGGACCACGCCAACAGCTTTCACTGTCGAGCATGGACGAGCGCGAATCAGGAATAACTGATCTGATAACCGCCGCGCGTATAAGACGAGCGGCCAGCTAGTCTACTGTGAATCAGCAGTTTTGCTGCTATTGATAGTCGTTTAGAGGCTCAGCCCCGCTTCGAGAAAGCGGGTGCAGAATCTTGAAAGAGCGGCCTCCGCCCCCCCCCCCCCCCCTTCCGTCCATCTTTTCCTCGTCCATCTTTTTGTCCGATCGAATAAAAAAAAAGCAAAAATGCCCTTTTGTCGCTTCATTTCTCGAAAGCTGATTCTGAAATAATAATGTAAGCTTGCTAAATGGTCGCGATGGGCGCATGTTTCAGGATATGCATTCGCATGATTGACACCCTTAATCTCGGTTGGCCTCAGTTTACGAGTCCATTTGCGCATTTGCGTGCAGGTGCCTTATCGAGCTATGTTCACTGCCACGGAATTTCTGTTTTTCGAAGGCGAAAGCCTTAGGTGCATGGCTATATTTTCGGTGCCATTGGCAGTGACCTTGGCGAAACCGCGCCATAACGAAAATGGCCGACACCGCAAAGAGTAAAATCACGTCAACAAAAGCTCGGATTGACGTCAGTTTTCTCAGGGAGGTTCCTGTGAACAAAGTAAATTAGTAGCTCTGTAAAGAAGATTTGCTACATTTCAGCCGAACACGTTTTCTAAGTTCTTGGTAAGCGACGGGTGTAAATGCAGAAAATCATCTGTAACTGGTCAGTGTTCGAAGACCTGCTTCACTGCACAGTGGCATAGCCAGAAATTTTGTTCGGAGAGGGGGGCTCACGTTGCAGCCGATAGAATAGCCTCCTCCCGATAGAATTTGTCGAGGGATCAAATACATGAATAATAACTGCATTCCATTGCCAATGTTATTGTATATTAGAGGCTGCAAAGAAACTACCGAACGCTACCCACTGTTAAGTAAACTATGTATTTTTTCATAAAAGAATATATTCGTATGTCCCAAAAATTGTGGCAGAAATAACTGATATCAATGCTTCCGCGTTTTTTTTGTCTATTTAATAAGTAATGAAATTATCACACGAACTTTAGAACATCAGAATATCATAGAATTCCAAACCAGCAAAGCAGTGCATACAGCTGGTGCGAAAAACGTAAGGGCCATGAAAAGAACAAGTTGGGCACAAATATTTTGATAAATCTTTGTCATTAAAGAACCTTGTTTACTTTTTTGTACAGTCGCGAGCAGAAGTTTGGAGACCATGGCATCAGCAAAAATTTTAAACATATTCAAGCGCAGCTGCACGGCCCCGAATTGGCTTAATACGTTCTATTGGTCCATCACGCGCACGTAGGCTTGCGCTCTTGATTTCAGCCGGAATGCCCAGGCTGCGAAGGAAAAAAAAATAAAATCGTGGCAGCAGAGAGGCTCGGCCTTTCTGTACCGACGTGGGAGCGGGTCGCTACGTGCTGACGCGCGTTCCGAGGGAACGTAATAAAGCTTTATCATACCATCCTACCATACCTTTGGTCCACAAACTTTTGCTCGTGACTGTACATATGCAACGGCCAGGGAAAATCCCTCAATGGCGCTGTCCTCCGTTGCAATAGATTGCGCATGAGCAGTTGTTACCAGTCGTGTATTGTAATTACACCGATAATATAGTCGCAGCAGTGAGCACATATAAGAAGCAGGAGTTCTGCGAGATGTAGATTAGAATTGCGAAAATAGAATGGAATATACAAGTGCGAAGATACAAGTTGATAAAGGGCACAAAAGTGTCACTGGTAACAAAATGCACTGTTTGTATACACAAAGCCTCGCAACAAGATGTTTAAATATATGTACAAGTATCCAAAAAATCCACGTATTTAAGTAAACGTCACTGTATGTAATGCGTCAAACAAGACAAATAGACATGTAGCGCAGTCACACATAGTAGTAGCTTTACGCATAGAAAGACAGACGATCCCGGCAAGAACAAAACTATGATAGCAGAAATCGTGATATGTTCCACAAGGACCACCTGTTGGGCTAGTTGGTCTAACATAGTTACTTTCAGTTTGGCAGAACAGTTTGGTTCTCCTAGAAGCTGACAAGGAAGGTGGATTTGTTGTGATGCCGAAAGCCATGTTCAACGAAAAAACCCAAGCGGCAGTGGACAAGAACTTTGTGGCTGTTTAAAAAAAGTGCAGTGAGGGTTAAGACTAAGTTCATCAAATTTTATAAGGACTTGGAATTGAATGTTCTTGCTAGTTCTATTAGAAATAGTAAGGGGAACAGTCTGAATGTTTTCTTTTCTGCAAAAACACATAAGGCAGATGTCCCTTTCAGAACCATTGTGAGCGAAGGGGGGGCTTGGCAAAAGAAGGTTAGTCAGTTTTTACTGAAGAGCCTTAAGTAACTCACGGTTGTTGATCCTTTCCGCGTGAGGAAATCTGAAGAAGTCGCTGAATATGTGAAACACAACGAGAGTATAGATTATGGCTTGTCTGTGGACGTTGAGGACTTGTCTTATTCAGTACCTCAAGATGAGCTTTTAGTTGCTGTTAGGAAGTGCATTGAACAGAGTGGCGAATGCGATTTCCAAAACTCCGCTTGCTTGTCGATTCATAATTTAACGCTTTTAGAATTTTAGCTTAGTGTAACATTTATTGCTTTTAACGAGCAGCATTTTCTGCAACGCAGAGGAATGTGTATTGGGTCTTGCGTGGCTCCGATTCTATGCGACATAATTTTAGCTGATATTGACAGTGCGCTTGATTTGGCTTTTAATGGGGGGGAAGGTATTCAAAGTGCTTCGGTACGTCGATGACTTTTTAATTCTTTTAAAGAAAGAGGACGGTTTCACTGCCCTTGGGAGTATTTTAGATGTTTTTATTCAAGCGGGGCAGGGTTTGAGTTTCACTCATGAATTTCTTGGAACTGAGGGGTCACAATTCCTGGATCTCAGGCTAAAATTTAGTGTAGGCCATGTTTGCTGAGAGTACCTCCCACGGGTTAAGAAGTGTCTCCTGCCTTTTGACTCTGCCCACTCTAAAATAGTAAAAAGGGGCATCGCATTACAATGTCTGGATGCTGCGCTCCGTAAGTCATGCCCGCATTCAATGCAGCAAAGCTTTCCCAATCAGATTGGTCGCCTTTTAGCAGCGGGATTCCCTGAGTTGCTTGTTGTTCCGGTGGCCGAGTCTATCCTGCAGAGGGTAAAGAAGAGAGCTGGAGCGGAAAGGGCTGCGACCCAGCGATGGATGGCGACACCCGTAGCCATGCCTTATATGCATCAGGTCTCGCACAACCTGAAGAAGGTCGCGAACAGGCATCGTATTCATGTGGTCTTCACGGCTCCTAATAAGCTATCCAGGCTCTGCCCTCGAATTTGCGATGACAGGAAAGAAGGTTGCCAAACAAGCCAAGATAGCCGCTTCATGGGGTGTGCGACAGGAGTGGCATACTCCGTCCCCTTGTTGTGCGGGAAGGTGTGCATCGGCCAAACCGAACGGTGCATAAACGACCGGCTCGGGAGCATGCGCTAAAAGTTAAGAAAAAAAGGACAAGTATGCACATTTCGTTGCCCACATCATTACGTGTGGTTTTACGTGTGGTTAGGCACGATTTTATGAGACCACTATCTTAGGCAAATCAACAAACTACACGGCTCGAGTGGCTCTAGAAGCATTCTACACCCACAAGAACTCAGATATTTGTATAAGCGAAGCGTCAATTCTTTTGCACAGTGCCGAACTGAACTATTTGAACTCTGTTACCTGAGGGACATAGTACTGTTAACTTTTTTAGATTTCTTTTTATCACCTCGCATGGGAAAGGGGCGTGACACTGGTGTACGTGGTTCACCTTATAAATCGGAGGGTTTGTTGACTGAAATAAACGGTTGGTAGTAGCGCTCCTCCGCGTCTGTCGTGTCTTCGTGTGTGTTGTGCGTACTTTTTTGCGCTATGTCTGAAAGGAACTCGTGATATGTACTTGGGCCATGCGGCGGTCGCGACAGCACCATATGGGTAGATAATAGAGGAATAATGCAAAAATCAGTACGAAAGTGTGTAATTTAACTGCCTGCAGAGCGGCGACAAATTTTCTGCACCCAAAATTAAGGAAGGGTATTGCTTCGGCTCAAAACAGAAGTAAAAGCGGGTAGCTAAAAAGGAAAGAAAAGACCAAACGAAAGCCACAGATGATGCGGCAAGTTAAACAAACCAATATCCGAGTGTGTTTGTTGGGAAGCGCCGCGAGGGCCGGCATTCAATAAACAAGGTCGGTAAAAATTGGTTACTGATGTCCTCGTAATTTTCGTTTTCACACGATAGATTTGATCATGATGCTACCTGTTTGAATAAACGGCGATAATTTCTGCGGTTTTACAAACTAATGAACAGTCATACGTTTTCATAATTACGCGTTTATGTACCTGAAGGAACAGAACCTTTACTTGCATTGATTTTTGCCGCTTCCCTATCTAAAGGACAAACTTCACTCGGCGGGAAAGTTTAGTGAAGCGGTCAATGACTTCGGACACGTTGATGACGACGTCTCTGTGGACGTCGGCATCCTTGTTGAGCCAGACCTTGTCGTCCGCAAAAAAGAACCGCCTCAAAAATAGGCCGTTAACTTTCTTCTGTTTTCTCGTATTTTACTTTGCCTGCCTAACCATGTGTTCCTCAGACATTGTAGAGCGCAAGTAGTTTTTCTAATCTCATGTTAAAAATATACTATCTGCGCTTGAAGTGGTCACTGGAACGGTGGCTAGAATCTGAAGCCGTTTCTACACATTTACATAGAACCTGCAGTCGCAATGAGAGAGGGCATCTTTTCCGGTGCTAAAACCTAAAAGTACTCCTTGGATGTCGTTGGCATCCTTGTTTAGGTACCTTGTAAAGAACCGCCTCAAAAATAGGCCGTTAACTTTCTTCTGATTTCTCTTATTTCACTTTGCCTGCCCTGGTCCAGCTTATCGATCACATCGGGCGCCCTTCCTGAAAATGTTTGGAGAAAATTATCAGCTGCCAGCTGGCAGTCACGGTCATATTTAGTATTTTCGTGTGTGTGGAAGATTGCCAGCGCGGCCTTCCATTTCTGAAACGGCTTGGACACGAGGGCTCCAGTGCGCGCATGTTAGCTCAAGTTTATAAGAACATTAAACACATAAAGTTCCAGAATTGAAAATCTAAAGCACGCCTTTGGAAATGTCAGTGCACCTTTCGCGTCATAAGTTTATGAGAACTTTATACCCATAAAGTTTCGGAATTGAATTCCATGCGCTCCGCAGATTCCGCGGCCGCTGCGAAATGCCACAACGCGCCCGCTCGCTATCGAAAAACCCTTGAAAGTTTGTGCTCGGATTTGGCTCCTTGGGTTATGCGAGTCCAGGGGCGCGATCTTGTACGCGTTCCAAAATGGAGCGGAGGCGTTCCGTTCCATCGAACCGCACACGATTGGTCCATTTGAACCGCGACGTTCAAATTGACCAACCGTGTGCGGCTCGATAGAACGGAACGCCTCCGTTCCATTTTGGAACGCGTACAAAATCGCGCCCCAGGTGCCAAGGGCGTTGCGACGAAATCCAGCCCGAGTTCGCAAAAGTGCGTGCCGAAATCTGTTTTCGAGCGTGAAAAGGACATTGTGGACAAAATCCAGAATTATTCCCGGCGCCGGTGGTTGTTCTGGTCGGCGGTTCATGCCAGCATGAAATAATTTCGGGGGGGGGGGGGGGGGGGTCTGAAGTCCCATCAGTGCTGCTACTGCTACTACTACCCCTACTGCTACTACTATTACATTATTAATAAATAATTATTATAGAGGAAGTACAACAACAATGACAGCTTTACATGAGATCCAACGAAGTGTTTTAGCATAAGTGATGCGAATGTTCCATTGCGATTATAGAAAAGTTTTCATGTGTTAAATTTGTCGATTTGATGCAGATTGACAGTGGAATGAACATTCTTTGGCTTACTTATCGTGATTATTTTTTTTGTTCATTTACCATAAACCACATCTCCACTATTAAATCTCTTAAGCAAACTTTAGTGGACTCTGGGCTTGGGCTCCCGTGTACTGGTGATGGATAGTGCCCCTGAATACGCAGGGCCTCTCTTTTCCTCGCGCCGCCATCACCGCCGTTGGCCGAGCGTCGTCACGCCGTGACAAGTAATATAAGTCGTTCTACTCGGCACAGAAAAGAGAAAATGGCGGAAACAACGCCGGTATACCACTTGCTTCAGCTCTTGTGCCATCCGTATCGGCAAAGGCGCGTTCCCACCACGGCGTCAGGAAGCACATCTGGCCGCTTAAGCCGGAGCAGCGGTCTCACTCCTATCGCGTGCACTCGAGCAGTATACACGCTCCCCCTCGTCGCCGCGCAAGAACTATCTGCAGCAACTCTGAGCATGACGGGACGCTGCGCACCGGGGCTGCGCAAATCGCAATGAAAGTGGGAAAGCTGTTTACTCTGCGCCGTACAGACGGACCGTTGTCGTCTACAGTAGTCATTAATGCGAAAGCATTACATGAGCCATGAGGCAGAAAAGCCGGCGTCATCCACAACGAGTGGTATCAAAAGTCAATGTGACTTCGTCAGCGTCTTGAATGAAATCAGTAGTAATAGAGAAGATAGTAAATGGTATGACGACGTTAATTAGTAGTAATTATGGGTAGTTATTGTGAATTAAGGTGAGTTACAGTGAAGTGAAATAAAGTTACAAGTTAGAGAAGGGTGACTTAAGGTGGAGTCAAGTGAATTAAGGTGAAGTAAACTAAATTACAATGAATTAAATTTGGTTAAGGTGGATTAAAGTGGATCACCATATCAACTCGTAGCTACTTGGCGAAGAGTTTTGAAAGGTTGTGGTCTGGTGATTAATGACCGCAGAGAAAAGAAAGTGAAGGAAGGATCGCAAACAGGTTGTAATACTTAAGAAGTCTTTATT
Organism: Dermacentor silvarum; assembly: GCF_013339745.2. Lineage (NCBI taxonomy): Eukaryota > Metazoa > Arthropoda > Arachnida > Ixodida > Ixodidae > Dermacentor > Dermacentor silvarum. The sequence goes on from NC_051154.1 coordinate 282,086,151, forward strand.
GGTAATGACTAAGAGGAGTCATAATGCTTTCGCATTCAAATCACGTAAGGATACTTAAGGTACAATTTTTCTTGCCCATGGGCCGCCACAGGGCTATCGCTTTAAACCCCACCGCGCCTCTGCCCGCCATATAACGCTTTGCAGTAAACCTTCTCTGTGATAGCGTTCATGATCCACCAATAAAACCCGCCATGTTTGGCTACGTCACAGTGCACAGCTGTCGCTTTAATATCAACAATCTTTTTAATCTTCGGCGCGAACGTCCGTCACATCCAATTATCCTCGCGTTGCAACGGCAGCCCCTGCCACATCCGAGTTTCACCCCACCGCCCGTATATTTCGGCCGGCAGCATGCTGCACTGTCAATGCTTGAAGGGGACCTAAATCTAAGTACACGGGTGTTTTCACATTTCGCCCCCATCGAAATGCGGCCGCCGTGGCCGGGATTCGATCCCGCGACCTCGTGCTCAGCAACCCAACACCATAGCCACTCAGAAACCACGGCCGGTCGGAACAGATAGGAAATTGAAATGAATCACATGCATCAAAGTTTGCATTGCGAGTATTATGAAGTACATTTTTAGTTTTTTTTCTTGCAATTTATGATATATGGCAGTCTTTGTGATGACTTCAATTTCCTGTTTTACGTTTAGGCTACTGACACTGCAGAAACTATATTTTTTTGTCATAATACAGAATACAGGCACCAGAGTGCGGCTCATAAACACATCGGTATAATGAGGTGTAATTTGTGGATACATTTCTCGCTATGGGTAATAATGGAGCTCCTTTCTCGCAAATATGTGTCTTGGGTCAGAGCACTTATGCTGAAAGTGGACTGATTTTCCGCGTTTTCCGTGGAGCTACCGAAGTGACTGTGAAAGCCTTTCGCTGTTTAAAGGTGTAAGCCTTTCGATGCCAGGCGCCTGAATTATACACAAAGAACGCGCTCGTCCGGAACCAGAAAAGTCGCAAGCATCATGCCAAAGTCGGGATTACCCTTCTACGGGTTAGTCGCGTCCTTGACAAAAAAAAAAGAAAAACCGGGGAGTGACAAGTCATTTTTAACGACGGGTGGTCGTTCTTATCGTGATCACACATGACGACTTGCGCCAACGTACCGCGCTTTGTCGGGAAGCTGTGATGGTTCATTCTTTAGAAAGGGTATTTATTTTTTCCGCAACGTAACTAACGTCATCGGGGCAGATTTAAATATATAAAGGTCACGAGTCAGGCAGTGGTACCCTAGGTGAAATGAACGCCCGAGAAAGTTGGACTTGTAGTCGCTTTCTTTTGGAAACGCTGATAACGTTGCAGTTTAAACCACAATTGAACTTCGTACAGAGCATTTTTACCAACAGCTTAACAGAAGGCTATTCAGTCGTGATATTAAACTTATAACTTTTTAGCAGAGACACTCTCCCATGACTTCAACATATATACAATAAAGGGCTCTGTAATTTCCACCGTGACTTAACCTAGGTACGTTGGCGTACTTGATGTAATCCCGTCAGCCTACTCACATATACCGCATTACTAATCACATCTACCATGGCCTCGGCTACATCCCAAGAAGCAATTGCCTACCTCTTCTCATTGCTAAAGATTCTGTAGGCGTAAGACAGGCCAAAATTAGAATATGAATGCCCTGTATGGAATTAGCATGGAACCTTCAGTGATATAGAACGTATGCATTACACTCGAGTCTGTCCAGAAACGGGCAGTAACATTAATTTACTCTGACTATTCATTTGTCATCAGTGTTAATAAACAAAAATCATGCTAAGCTTCTATCGCTAGGTTTGCGTCGTGAAGTCAGCTGACCTTGCACAAGTTCTACAATTCTACGCTCTAATATTCCATCATCAAGAGCTCGGCGCTTGTCATCACGTATAAGCTAAAAAGCAGCCTGGCCTTCAGGACGTATAGTCAGCGTCCAAAGCTTTCGCATGCCTCAAGCTGAAAAAATATTATATTTCCACGCCTGAGGCACGGATCGGGGCATTCGGATTTACAGCGTATACTAGTCTAGAGTAAACAAAAGTTTTGCATACTTTTACTGGCTGTGGGCGTGGCTGCGTTGAAAATGAACTTATTCGCAGAATCTCGGCCGCGTAAACTTTTGACGGTGACTGTGCCATTGAACACCTGTATTTTCTTTATTCTGCACATGTTTTTTAATGAATGGCCTTCCAGGCAACGTCATGCAATGCTTACACCTGGTTAATTTTCAGGACAGCCATCTCAGACATGATGTATTAAGTATAAGAACTGAACTACTATGTAGTGTCATTATTATCACCAATGAGGTGTAATAAATTTGTGAACAAATAAAGGATAATAACATTGCCTATGAAATTTTACTCAAATCTCAGGACTACTTCAAAATTTCGCCTGTTCGTCTTGTGTACCTCCCTATGCTTTCTAGGAAACTGAAAGGGCGAAAATCAAGTGTGAAATTGACATGTCCTGTGGCACCATGGCAGAAAATGGAAGGTTTGGCTTAGTAGGACCATGTGAAAGGTTCAGCTGCCATTGTGCTACTCACACACACGGAACGACACTTTTGTATTTTATTTATAGGCAGTAGACAAAATGATAAATGATGCTCAGTGCACGCTGGCGTGATCATGACAAAACGACCGTACCGATATGGGTCATAAACGATTATAATAAAGGAACATTTCTGCAAACCGTCACGGTCCTTTCTCATGTTTCTTCAATTATTCAAACACGTTAAATTTAGGGTAGAAGAATATTCGCACATAATTACTAAAGAATTGCACCAGTAATCACATCATGGTGCTTTGACCTGATTCAGCAATAGAGTTAGTCAAGAACAGAACAGCAGAATGCTATATGGCAACTTCGGTAATTGTAGCCGAAAACAGTGTCTTCTTGCACAACTTTGTGGGCATAATTCAAAAAGGGTGTGGTCTGTGATTGGAGTCGTTCTCTATTTTTACACGACAGGCTACATTAACACGTCCCAGAGTCTTTTCGCATAACTTCCAATACTCCTCTGCGTAAGTTGTGGTAAAAGGGTAAAAGGATATGAAGACTTTTAGTATTTCTGGAATTTTGTGAAGGTATATGGGAATGGTTCAAATGATAGGACACGTGCGCTGCATATTGAGGGTAGAATGTTTATGTTTCGAGGTACTGGTTTGTACTAAGCAAACACGCTTGTGCAATAATTCGGACAGCCTTCATTTGCACTGAAGGTCAGGTATACGCAAAAATTCTGCTTTGATATAATGCAAATACACTCAGTCAAATAGCTTCAACTGTATTCCTTTGTAAAAATACTACGTCTGGGGCTGCAGCCAACTTTTCTACTTCTGCGTCTTTTAATTGCACACACTGGGCGCTATTTATTTTTGTGGCACGTTTCAAGCCGCACAAGAGTTGCACAAAACACGCCTTTCCCAATACGTAGCTGAAAAGGCAAAATATTTCTTAGTAATGTCTTCATAAATATTCACCTTAAGAAAGAAATGTACTTTCAAAACACGTTACCTGAGTTTATTTTCCAAAATACAATATACCTAAAGTGCAAAAGATGATTGGAAACACGTTCGCATGTTCTCTAAACCAGCCAGCTATTTTTTTAGGAAGACGTTGGTACAGTAGAAAGAAACTAAACAAGAACCGTAACCAAATGTCCTGCATTTCGGAATATGCCATCGGGTGGAAAACTGCCAAACTAAACAGCGACAAAGTGATAAGAAGCAGCGCGGCACAGCTGGCTTCGAACCTGCGAACTCACGATCGTGGTTATCAGCGATCTTGATCTGTGGTCGCTCAACACGCTCGGCTACCGCTTCGAAGCGCTGCTGTTGGCGAAAACTAGGTTTATATATGTACCACAATAAATTCCACGACCTTTTTATGAAAACTGCGATTTTGGAACGACTTCTTTGCCATTTCAAGAACTGCTGCTGCAACTAGCTGAAAGCTGATTCATTGAAGTTGATAAATCATTGAAGTTGATAAATCCCCAGGAATGCGTCAGTCAATGCAATAGGCTCATCGCAAATTGCTTTTTACTGGCCAAAAAAGCCTCAAAAATTTTGGCTTTTCAATAGACTCCCATAACTGAAACTTCACCCGCAATATGGAACGAGTTTTCTGCCGTAAGTAATGGTACCACTTGCATGTTATTTCAGGCTAAGCGCCAAGAGCCTATTTCCACGGGAATATTTTAAACACGGCTTCTATGATTAGTTATTTGGAAAAAAAACGACGCTCTCCCGTAGAAAACGCGTATGTTTTCAGAGGCGGCCGCTAGAGGCGCTGTTCGGCGATGTCCCAAATTCCTGGTAATGTATAACAATTTTACACGCCTTTAATTTCAAAATCTTTTTCTTTTAGGCTCATGGTAACTACGAGGCTATTCTTTTATTTTGTTTTTAATGCCTCACCATAATTTTTTTGTATGCTACATACTGGGGCCGGATTCACAAAAACGTACTCACGCTAAAACTGTTCGCAGAAGCAGGTGTCAGCCAATCGTGGTGCAGCACTTACGATCGAAAAGCTTTGTGAATTCGGCCCCTGGTGCTTTGTTACTCTGTTTTAGATCTTGTTTGGTTTGGGTATCACTTCTTATAATGTTACCTTGAAAAAAGTTTTAATGCGTGTATACATGCTCCCCGCTATAATCCTCCTCGAGCGAATATGGGACTGTGGGATAAATAAATGAAAGGCTGTTCCAGTGACTGAATCGTCCTGGTTCTGTTTTCAAGAAGGCTTAAATGTGCGTGCGATGAGGCGAAATTTAGTCACGGTGTTACGCAGGCTAATAACCAAAGTGGGCCATGCAGCAATAAAACATATACGTACCACCGCAAATATACACAGGCTTCAAGCGTTGAGTTGTACGAACAATGCTGAAAATGTGTTCCTATATTAAAGTTTTACCGCATGGCCTGCATATTGGTTCTTGGTTCACTAAAGTCATGTTATTCTATTGATGGTCTAGTCGTATGCACGCCATCATATGCAACAGTTGTCGCCTTGCGTCACCCTTGAATCACCTGTTAACAATAAGATTGTCGAACTTAGTGTGTCCTAGTGGTTTTCCCCACATTCCTTTGGTGCCAGATATCATTTTGTAGTTGGATTCATGAACTGTCTCGTTAGCGAATTTCTTGTAAGGATAAGACTATGCCGCGTGCAGTTGCGCCTTTTCTCTGTGCTCTATTGTGTCTGACTAGCGGCATTTTCAAGCTTAGTACATTAAATAAAAGAAGCAAAACAATGCAGCACTTACACCATAGAACATTCATTTGAAGAGCACAAATTTTTCATGTGCCAAGAAAATGACAACGTAAGGGTGTGTAAATGGTGTCATGCCACCCAAAACGCGTTTAGCATTTAACGAGAGTGCAGCAATCAGCTGCTCAATATCGTATTTGACCGTTTTTCCCCCCAAATCTCTACACAACGCCGCCTCACACGTCGAACTGCGGTAGAAGACGAACACTATCGAAAATGTTAACTTCCCATTGAGAATGCTTATTTTAACCAGAAAAAAAAATTCTGCCGACTTTTTTCTAGGGCAGTATGGGCTTGAAAGAAAGCAAGTGCTAAGATCCAAAGACAAAGAGTTGATAGACTGTCACTATCCGCTTTCAAAAGCACAAAGCCAATTTGTCTTGTTTGTGGTACCCGCCGCGGTGGCTTAGTCAGCTAAGGCGTTGCGCTGCTGAGCACGAGATCGCGGGATCGAATCCCGGCCGCGGCGGCCGCATTTCGATGGAGGCGAAATGCAAAAACGCCCGTGTTCTTGCGTTGTAGTGCACGTTAAAGAACCCCAGGTGGTCAAAATTAATCTGGAGCCCTCCACTACGGCGTGCCTCATAATCAGAACTGGTTTTGGCACGTAAAACCCCACAATCAATCAAATCAATCATCTTGTTTGTGGTAAGGTTATGACTGTTATTTGACCGACTAGGGGGGTTGGACGTTTTTTTGGCGAGAAAACAAAAGTAGTAGCCCTGGCATTGTCCGATAAATGACCATACTCTGACAGTCCACGTCTCGGCCGCACGAGAGTGGAGCCACGTGTGCAACTTTCAATAAAAAACGACTACAGCGCAAAAGCTTGTAATACTCGCCTTCGCGCACTACCGTTAAATGTCGCACGTTTAATAAAAGGAAAAGAAAGATGAAGTAGCACTGTGCTTTTTGATCACCTCGGAAGGAGACTACTTCCAAGAACGCCGAACGCAAATGACTCTACCTACTGCAAAAATGTTTAGGTGTTTCCGTCGAACGAGACAGTGACCTTATGTTAATGTATCGAGACGCTGCCCAAAACAAACAGGAAGAAAACAACAAGAGACGGGAAAGAGCGCACACTACCTAATACCACCATTTTTGGGCACTTGTACTTTGGATTCACTTTTAAAGCAACGGCTTGCGCGAGAGAATATATCCATTTTTCCAACAAGGAATCGACCCACCACCCGAAATTCTCTTTCTGCGTGCTGATATGCGCCATCCAATAGAAAACCGGATTTACAACATGTCTATACCACCGTATCCGCAGTGGCAGACACCAAGCTGCTTTTTGTAAACGACACGCTGTGCCCCATTTGCTCGAAAAAAATTATCGGCACTCAGTCGCAAGAAGACAGAACTGCGCCTGTATTCGAAACTTGTATGTGTATTGCGCCTGGCTTGAGCGTAATAAGTAATAATAATATTAACTACAATAATATTAACAATAAGGTCAATTTCGCCCGACAGGCGAATCACTGATTGCGACAGAAATTTATTAGACAGCTGTGCAAACTAAGGTTAGTCGTTTTATCAGCTGCATAAACGGCTGTAAACATTCGCTTACTAACTAAATTAACCTGCACGTTGTCACGCGCGCACAATCACAAACGAGCACATCTCTCTCGATAAGCGCGGACACTCGCTGTCAAAACGATGGCGTGGGGGAGAGTGGCAGCAACAGCGAGCGAATTGTCCATCGTGCTACTTCTAGCTTCAACGCTAACTAATTGCGCCGAGAATACACCACACACGAAGGCATCAGGGGCACCTTAACGAAAAGCTATTCCAAACTGATTCTATTCTATTTTTGCAATCAGGCCTCCTTGATTGCCCAACTTCACTTGTATTTCACGCAACGTAAAGGAAAAATATTAGCGTAGCTTGCAAGGGAGGCGCAATGCTACAGAGAAAGAGGAGCTGATGGGCACCTAGCTTGGCATGGCTTTTGGACTAGGCTAAGCACTACCAAGTCATTCCCAGCATTTTCCGGAATTTATTGATCATTTATCGATTATCGATTAGTTGCTGGTTGACTATCGATTGTCTATCGATGAGAGACTAAGCTTAAGTAGTCCCAACCATGCTTAGCTAGACTTATCCAGGCTCAGCTTCGCCAGTTCACAGAGGTATGTGTCATTGCGCTTGGACGCTTTCTGCACTACTGCCAAGATCGGCCCACAATTTCTGTCCGCAGCCCTACTAAAAAATCCTATTTGATTTCAAACGGGTTTCATCAAATAGGATTATGGAACGGGACCCCGTTTGAACCCATTTAGCCCAGACCTGTTTGTCCCCGTTTGAACCCATTTAGCCCAGACCTGTTTGTCCCCGTTTGAACCCATTTAGCCCAGACCTGTTTGCCCCCGTTTGAACCCATTTAGCCCAGACCTGTTTGTCCCCGTTTAGTCCACTCCCATTTGACCCTGTTCGAACCTACTTATTTTCCTATTTGAGCCAGGTTTCTTTAGACTGGTCCAATGTCACTCATCATAAGTCACTGAGATTTGAGATCAGCCTTGAACGAGTTTTGTGTGACCTATGAGTGCGCTTGACATGTATGACCTATAAGAGTATGCAACCTGAAAAAGATCGGTAGCTCATTTTCATATGTACTACAAGTATGCAAATGTAATTCTTGCAGGTGTACTGCATGCTTTAACATTTGTACTCATTTTACTGCAGTGTTGTGTTGCTGTAATGGTTTGTGCATAAAACAAATGTACAGCAAAGCGTAATTTTAAGTTGGAAAAACGTCGGGTGAAGAGGACTTGTAAAAGAAATACATAAGTATACTTTACGTGTGTTTTTATGTACACCCATTCAACATTATTACTGAAGCGCTCTGATTTTAAGACGGGGCATGTCACACATCTGACAAGCATAGTTTATTCGAAATTCTATAATGGTACTCTGACAGAAAACCAGTGGAATGTGTTGCTTTGGTGAGAGCTTGCAGGGCACCTGAAAAAGTAAAGAAAAGCCAACAATTTCTTTTCACTTGTGCAACAGGTTCACACAAAGGCAAAAGCAGTTTTGCGTATGTTCACACAGATAAGAATGGGTAAGCATTTAGAATATAGGAGATACTAACAAATCTCATTCAAAGGTAACTGGTTTCAGGCAATATGGCTATGATTCTAAGCGAACATGCATTACTGTGGTAGAATAAACTGTCACAATTAGCGGGCCACTGAAACAAGTGTTATAATCAAAAAGACATCACTCATTCGGTTAATAGTATTGAAGCAACAGAAGTAGTACAAGCATAAAATACACATTTAAAGAGCAGCATGGACACGTCACGCTAATAAATTACTTGGAAGCTACCTTTCTGCCAGCAAAGTAAATACCGTTGTGGAATAGTGGCTTTAGCATACGTGTTTGGCTGGTTTATCCCATACTGATAATTATGAGACTTAGATGGGCTAGTTGGTTGCTGGCTTGATGGAACATGTTATGATGGTGTTTGTAGTAAATTCTGCTTCTTTCTACGCCACGATCTCATTGGTAATCCGGACAGTGTTCCTCTGACCCCTGACAAAGTGCAATGAGCATGAGAAGGTACCGCCTCCTGCTTTTTAACTATATTGCACGAGAACACTATAATATGGCCGTGCGTCGTCCTGAAGGGAACATCACCTTAGATGACTCTTGCACAGGAGGGTGCTTGCTGCACCTGAGTACTTCTGCCGGTCTCACTGATTATTGTCCCTTAAAGGCACTAAAATGACGCGTGATGGATGCTCGCACGATATAGCTAGAAATGGGGGAAGGCTGTACACCTGGCCTCCAAAACATGCATGTTCATGTGTATGCATAGAGTTGTCAGCTTGCTTATTTCCTGTGCTCTGTGTTTCTGTGTGGACCTGCGTGCTAGGCCATGCCACGGGCTGTGCCGAATGTTTGGTATGTTATTGGTACTTTCTTCATTAACAAGTTCAGGGCCACGATCTTGTAGCAATGCATTTTCTGATGCCGTTTCTAATAGTGCTTCGTCAGTTGTCATAGTGACACTGTGCCCATGTTGTCAGTATGGATTTGATGGAACATGTTATAATGGTGCATGTGAGGACGGGACATAGAAAGAGTGCACTGAGGACAATCGCCGAGCTTCAACTGAGGTTTACTGCAGCAGTTCCTGCACAGAAACATTGGACGAAACACCGCCATGGCGCACATTGTCAGCGCGATCATAACAGAAAGTCATCATGTCATACAGCACTACAAACGTTCTCATCTGCACAAGATTAAAGACACATTTGTACTACACGTTATACCCCATCATCAATTTACGCTCTTCAAACCCGCGAAATTCAAAACCTTTTCTTGCAAATATATGTCTTTTCTTTTTGATAAATTAAATGACGCGATGTTAATGCAACTTTCTCTATTCTTTTTTATATGAAATGCCCCAAACAATTCTCTCTCTCTTTGATCCTTAAAACTTCCAAGTATACAAGTGTCGTCGTACACTGGAGTGCAAATACACCTTTACAATGGTCAGCCAAGCGACCCCCCCGCTACAAAAGCCTGCACGGATGCTCGATGCTCCCTCAAATGGTCATTAACACATCTACCAGTTTGGCTGACATAACTGCCACAGGACAGCGGGATGTGGTAAACCACCTCCGTCTCGCAGCGTACGAAGCCCTTAACATGCTGTTTTGCACTCTTTTGTGAAGTGCGTGTACTGTTCCCAGCATAGCACATTCGTGCCAGTTTTTCCGAGCGGAGGAGACTATGGGATTATTGGAACTCAAAACATGTTAAGAGACATCGCATTGAACAGTATCAGATCCGCGCTCGAATGGTGATGTGAGCATCAGAAAGCTATGAGTGCAAACAACCAAGAGGCTCAAGCAGGCGGGTTTCCCTGGTGAAACAATCGCTTCTGTTGTTGAAAGCCTATTTGGTGAAGTAAGGTTTGGTGTGGGGAGCAGGGGAGCCGATAAAGAATGGTCAAGGAAGCCGTTAATGGTGCCTTATTTGCACAACCTCTCCCACCACTTGAAGAAAGTGGCCGGAAAGTGCGGCCTTCCCATAGTGTTCTCCGCTCAGAAAAACTGGGGTGAATTTGCCATGCAGTGAACAGTTGACGCACTTCACATAAGTGTGCGAAACAGCATGCTAAGGGCTTCGTACGCTGCCAGGCGGAGGTGGTTTACCACAACCCGCTCTCTTGTGGCAGGTGTTATGTCAGCCAAACTGGTAGATGTTTTAATGACCATTTGAGGGAGCATCGAGCATCCGTGCCGGCTTTCGTAGCAGGGGGTCACTCGGCTGACCATTGCAAAAGGTGTCCTTGCACTCCAGTGTATGACGACACTTGTATACTAGGAAGTTTTAAGGATCAAAAAGAGAGTGAATTGCTTGAGGCATTTCACATGAAAAAAGGAAGGAGAAGGTTGCATTAGCACAGCATCACTTAATTGATGTGTGGGTCAGTTGGCATTAGTATTGCACTGATCTCAGTGCAATGTGCACCCATATTTAAAAACCACTTGATTGTGGCAAAATATAAGGACCAGAGTGCTTCAGAGATATGTGAATCTTTCCTTATTCAAATGACGGGGAACCAGTGTGTTAGCTCCCTATCAATAGAATTATTAGACATTGAGACTGCTTATCATCACTAAAACAAATCGCGCTAGCCATACCATGCTCCCTTTTTGTATTTGTGTGAGCAACATGCATTCAGATTGATCCATTCCACCCCTTTCGTCCTTGGCACCATATCACTGTGCGAGTAAAAACTGGACTTTTTCTTAGTGAAAGAGTGTTAGTTTAACACACAAACTAGCTCCATGGCAGTTTGTAATAAAGGAGTATAAGCATCCTCTGAAAACATGCCCATAAAGAACAGTGCTAAAAGAGCTCTTTAAAAAAAGAACATGAGTGTATCTCTCATAAAGGCCAACTCTTGTGTCTTTTACTTGACATATTTTTCAATACCAATATTATACCAATAGTATATTACCTTGCCAATGAAGCAAATCACAGTGGTGTTTGACTGTCGTGGGAACAACTCGGATGTGAAGATTGGCACCAATTCGCAGCATAGCATGTTCTGCTTACACTTCATCACCAGGCCCAGCCATACCTATAGCAGCATTAAAACAAGTGAGCTTAGTGCCATAAGAGAAACAATATAGAAAGTGACACTATGAACAAAGCAACCTTCATTAGGCATAAACAGTAATAAAATGCAGACATTGTACCCATAGCTAAATTGACTTTGAGCAACATAGCATGCACAGTAAGAAAGATCTGATGTATGAGCCATCTACTTGGAGAAGATTACTCGAAAGCCCGTTTTTTGCCGCCAGCCTCCCCCTCATGCACGGATGGCTGTCTGGCTCAGTCAACCTGGTTTATCCCAGATATAGTGTAAGCAAGCGTTGTCACTTGGGGGGGCCAATCCTAATATTATTGCAGAACATGTATTCTTACAATGATGTTAATTTTTTTGTAACGCTGGCCATCCTGCAACATTATAGCATCGATAAGGCTAATCGCATTACCCAATAAGGCTAACCAATAAGTGTCCCAAGAGGCAAAACTCCAGATTTCTACTGGGAAGCATTCACTACATTTTGACAAATATGCTTCTATAGCTTCAACTCTATTTTCATCAACATAGTACAAGCTTCAAGCATCTGCACAAACTTAATGCAAAAGGGTGCCATTAGGAATACCACAATAGTTTTCTACCAATTCAGCCTTTAAAATAAACACTGGCAAGTTCTTTACTATGCCTAGAACAAATGAAGCTGTTCTGGAATTGAATAAGCCTTTTCCATACATGCGAAAATCACCACCACTATGACTTGCTTATGGGCATTTTGTAGACAAAAAACACCAAGCACAAGAGTTGAAGCTTAGGCAAGTCGGTAACTTCATTTTGGTGGTGCTCACGTGAGGGAAATAAGCGACAGACAGAGAGTGAAAGCGTGCTGTGCTCTATCGCTCTCTGTCTGACTGTTACTTCCTTGGTATGCGTGCACTGTGGATGTTCCTTATCTCTTTAGTATGTGTGCACAGTGAATACCATTGAAAGGAACATAGAGATGAGATAATGCTAGAATGAATACAATGAACAAGAAACGTGCCTTCTGATGCAGCACATCCTTATGCGACACAATTTTCTAGCAACATCCTAAGCCTGCTATTGCACTGAAAATGGCTTATTCGAGCTGCTGTACAAGACAAGTTTGCTTTTACAGAAGACTGATGACATTTGTTCAATTATTTCGACAAACTTGTGGTTATGCAGTAATGCGAAAAGGTGGCATCATTAAAAGAAACCTTAGTTCTTGTGTAAAAAAATTAAATTACATTATGGGGTTTTACATGCCAGAACCACAGTCTGATCATGAAGCACGCCGTAGTGAGGGACTCCGGAATAATTTGGACCACCTGGGGTTCTTTAACGTGCACCTAAATCCAAGTACACAGGTGTTTTCGCATTTCACCCCCTTGGAAAGGCAGCCACCATGGTCACGATTTCATCCCGAGACCTCGTGCTTAGAAGCTCAATGCCATAGCCACTAAGCAACCATGGCAGGTATGCAAGAAAAAAAGAAAGCATACAGTAAACTCCACAGATCAGGCTAGGTATAAATAAGCAACAGTCAACAAGCTGAACCTTTGCATGGTTGCTTTGCATAATGGTTCAGGTAAAAACAATTGCCAAAACATTCCAGATGCACTCAACACGATTTGGAGAAGACAGCATATGAGAGTTAAAAATGTTGAAAGGAAAATGTTTAGAGTAGTGCTTTGCTGCTGCAATGGTTTTTGTCAGTGCGCCAGTGAGCACAGTACGACTGAGGCAGCTGCTGAAAATAATAGATCCTCTTTATGGCTTTTTAGGGACTGATTTGCATGGTTTGTTGCATGCCTCAGGAATTTGCTTATTTATTTATAAACATACCTCATAGGCTCCAGTTGGAGTATTGCATGAGGTGGTAGGAAAAAATTTCTGAACTAAAAAGGAGAACATTCAACAAAAGAACTCAAACAAAACAAGAAAAAAACATACTCTCTCACAATGTGGCTGCAAATCGGGCAGCTAGGTTATAAAAACAAAGCAATTAGAAACAGTTTCAAACTGGTAGTGCTTTAGAAGACAGAATGTTAAATTCTGAGCTTCAAACACTTTAAGCCACCTTTTGTGGCCTTTTGGTCTGAGGTCCCTTCTCTCTAGTATTATGGGAATCAATAACCCCGCTCCCGCCAAATTTTTTAAACATGTAATACACAATTAGGTCAACTTACAGAAATATAATTAAGAACACAGAATTTGCGCATGCACATATGTTAGAAGAGAGAGAAACAGAAGTCTACAAGAATGCGTAATAACAAAGGTAACCAAAGCCCTGCTGCTTTTGTTGGGCAAATCATAGCAAGACATGAAAGGATACGCATGCCTCACAAGATGGTCCCTAAAGAAATTGCCACAATGCAGTCAGTAGGGAGCACCATGAATTTCTACAATAGCCTCCAATTACATTTAACTCAGAGGAGGCTACTTAAATGAACTGATTAAACTGAAGGTAGGCCAGATTCAAAATATGCAATTCAAGTAGACCGAAAGAGCAAGTTATGAATATAGCATATTCATAGCAACAGTGCTGTACATTATGTCATACATGCCAACCTGTGAACTTTATATTTTGTAAAAATTCTGCAGACAAAAATTTTTTATTGGCGAGATAGCACACATTTTTTTAAAGCTTCCTCTCAGCACCCACACTGTTGCATTGATACACACATAATTAACCATTATTTAACAGCACACAAAGCAGCAGCGAACTGAAACACCAGAACTTACAACACTGGTTTATATCACCAGAGCACATCTGCAGTGTTCTTGCTGCTGCCGATTTAGCCTGTTTAAGAAATTTATCTGAACAAACTGGCCTAATGCAAGTGCCCCCTCTGGTATGCTCGTTAGAGATCTTCACGAAAAATTCAGGAGAGTTGACAGGTATGAATTATACCAACAAAACCTACAGCTTGTGTAAGTGGCAGGGACCATTTTGTACACACCTTGTCGCAGCATGCAGATCAGATGCTTTGCCGTGCTGTTCCGGCTGCAGAAATGTCTTAGGTTCCTATGCGGTGCCTCTGGTTCACGAAATCTTGACATCCCTAAACAATAAGAAATGTTCCAATTTACTGTAATCCCTGCTGAAACTGCAAGCTTGCAAGTTAACAAGATCATGTTACATTCTTAAAAGTCTCATACAACCAAACTACACGAAGCTGCATCTGGTTGTGCAAACATCTGATTGTTACATCACAAGCGGTTATTTAACTGAAATGAAACTGCAGCAAACATAAATCTATCAAAAGCTTCACACAAACGCACATCTGTAGGAAGTTAAATGTGAATTGTACTACGAAGAAAATTCCTTAGCACATGAAGTGTTCCAAAATCGAATTTCTTTATGCGGTGGAACAAAGCATTGTCTCGAAGGACGATGCACTGGAAATTACCCCAAGAACAAACGCTCTATTTTTCAGCAGAAAAAGAAATTTGATGAAAAAGAAACACGGCTGTTGTAATCGCGGCTTCTCTGAAATAAACATTTACAAGCACACGAAAACACAAAGGACACCCAACACAAGAAATACAGCCTGTCTGGCGACACTATATGTAGTAGAATTCGCGTACAAGCTAAAATCTGGCCATGCGTCAGACACAACAATCTAGTACCATCTCGCGCAGCCGTTAGCTGACGTACAGCCTCCCGCATTTTTAACTATATCGCACCAGCATACTATGAAATGGGTGTGCGTCGTCCTGAGAATAGCAGCTTAGCAGATGACGCTTGCGCTGGAGAGTGCTTTATGCGCCTCTGCTTACTTTTGTTGGTCTCGCTAAGTATCGCCGTTGAAGGCTCTAAAATGGACCATGATCGACGCTCGCGCAATATAGTTACAAATGCGGAAGGCTGTACTTCTAGAAATACCTATACAGAAATTACGTACACAAGCAGTAACTTTCCCTGCTTGATTTTTTTCTTTACCATTCAGGTCAAACAATCACCGTTAGCATACGTTATAGCAGAAAGTAAATACATGATAAAGCTCCTGGCAACGTCCAATACGTTTCAGGACATTTTTTGTGAGACTGTTCGCTAAATGTGCACTGCGACATGAACGAACATTCGAAAAACACATTTATCATTGTGGTTGCTTTACTAATCATCTCGTGATCCGTATAACAATTCACACTTCACGAACCATTGACTACAAAACTGCGCGCAAGCGCCGGACTTACCTTTCTAGGCGTAGTCGGCAAACGCTCCTTCATGTCAGGTCGCGGCGTCAACTGCACGACGATCCTTCCGACGTAAACACTGTTGAATTGCGGATGAACTACAGCACGTAATAGCTCAACAAATTGTTCCGTGCACTGTGATCCGATGCGATATTATCAGACGCCGGGAACAAAGAAAGCGCAAGCGGGCCATAACTACGATAATCGACATCGGCGAACCACGCGAAAGGTACTGCAAGCTACGTTACGCGGTCCCAGGGGTTAGGTGATCATCAAAGCACACAAGGGGCACGACATTTTCTCTCGGCACAGCGTACACACGATTAAACATCCACATCGACCTGCCTCAATGCAGCGCGCACACACAGCAACAGGCAGCAACAGCACGGTCAAGCCCCTGGGGCAGTGGCAGCGCCTCCTGGGGGCACCGAAAGCGACCATGCTTTCGTGCTTTTGCCCACTTTCGGCCCTTTGGTGACCGCATGTATCGTGACGGCATAGTATGTGGTAGTTTGTATGGGTGTTCTGTGGTAGTATTTCGATATTATGCATCTTATACGGCGGGTTCCAGGCACGTTCCTTTCAGTAGTGAGGACAGCAATCTCCGGATCTGCGGGGCTGCGTGGCCGAGCGGTTACGACGCTTTCCTTGGGAACAGCAGTACGCGGGTTCAAATCCCGTTTTGGCTTATTTGTTTTTTTTTCTTATTTATTAACCTTTTCTTTCTTTTTTTTTTCTCTGTGTTTGGCAGCGCCATTGGTTGTGCCCCGGCGCCGACGCGAAGCGGCTGTCGTTGGGGTGTTGCGGAGCGCTCGCTCGTGTGTACCAATTTCAAATCGAATTTTACCGTAAATAGTTCAAGCATTAAATCGAGCATGACAGCTACAAGTAGACCTTTTTGGTGCAAGTGGGACCACTATGAGCCAGTTTAACTGGTTTAACTACCAAACGGGTCCCCTGTTTAGACCCATTTCTGTGTCGGAGTTTCCTGTTAAAACCTGCCTGCGGGCCAAATAGGCCCCTGTTTGGTGCCAGTGCCCAGTATGAACCTGTTTGTTCGCTAAACGGGGCCCCTGTTTAGACCTATTTCTGTGTGGGAGGGTCCCGTTTAAACCTATTTGCAAGCCAAACAGGACCCCGTTCAGACCTGTTTGTGTGTAAACGGGTCCTGTTTACACCTGTATGTTGCCAAACAGGACCCCGTTAAAACCCGTTTAAACCTGTATAACCCTGTTTGAATTTAAATAGGATTTTTTAGTAGGGAGGTTACGGACTAACGCTCGGCTTAAACAGCTCCGCTGTTAAAAAAGCGCGAGAGCTACTCACTCTTATATGACGTGTGCACACTAATTATGCATGTGAGACCGAACAACAGAAAAATATTATTTTTCGATTCTATGCCTTTTTACCATCAGCCATCCGCAATTGGTCAAAAGTTTTCGGGCTGCGTCCACTTCGCCTGTCTGTCACCTGACGTCCAAAAACCGTGAAAAATCACTGCGTCAAGGTGGCTTGTACGCATTAAAGATGCATTATTACGCCGATCAAAACTTAATTTTCTTTTTAATAGCCGGACACTGCCCCGTTCCGACATCAATAGAAGGTGGGTACCCGCCGATCGCTCTGGCACTGGCTAGTCGGAGCTGCCGTGGAGAATGGATTTATTTGCCTATATTAAAAATTTTTCGTGACATTATATGATTGTCGAGTCCTTTCAGCACGAAAACGACATCGCTATGTCAAATTTTCTTCACTGAAGATTCGTTTTAGCTGCATTGTTACGTTTCCGTTGCACGCCGACGTGATTTTATAGCAGACACCGAAAGCTAAGTAAGAAGAAGCAGGGCAAACGCAGGCGCCGGCAACACCCTGCTCATCAGGTTATCTACTTTCACTGAGCTAGCCCGGCCCCACGTTACCCCCTCCACTTCTGCGTGCTCATCGCCCTTGGTCAGCCAATCAGGTAAGATATATATGTTAAGTTAGGCAATGCTATTCCTTTTGAAAGCAAACAACATGTGACCTCCTATAAAATAGGAGAGCGTTTCAATAGCCTTCTCAAACAATGCTGCGAGTCACCGCCCGATGCTTGCGTTGGCGGTTACGTAAATTGGACATCAGGTGATTAGAAGGAAAACAGATTGGAATAGTTTTACGTTATAGGGTCCCAGCCATCGGCCCGCCTAGACTTTGTACCCAGCGCAGATCACTTTCTAGATCGGGGCCGCGCGGCCGCGCTCAGCCGCGCCATACGTAGCCGCCACGGGAGTAAAACGTCCCCCACTTTCACTGCGGCCTTGTGCGCGATGGAAGACGGAGCGCTTTTTCCCCGCCTTCCTCCCTTGCGCACGCGAGACTGAGCAACCATTCTTTGCTCACCCTCTCACGCTTTCACTTTACCCATACCATACGGCGCGCAGCCACGATGTTATCGCACTTGGACATTATACGAAACATCACGTTGACGACGACGGCGGAAATGTGCCTGGAGTGTCCATATATTTGCAATCGCAATAAAATTATGTGGATCTGACTCAGTGTGGTAAGCAGAGTAAGCTAAGCTTTCTCTGGTGTTTGCTTTGACTGACGATAGTACACGGTGATCTTAACAGTGAATGTTTAATTTCTTCAGCCTTTAGTGCAACCCGAGAGTGGTGAGTTGATGTTCTGCGTGCACCTGTTTGTCCGTGTAATACACACAATATACAGCGAGACGTGCTTGCTTGAGGCATTGTTGTGCGCCGTTTTTCATAACCTTCGAGATTGAGCCACCAGGCTTCTAAGATGAATCTGGCACGCTTCCACTCGCACCGTCAACATACGGCATCCGGCCGCGATGTTATTGCAGTCGGACTTCACATGAAACATCGCGGCGACAGCGAAGGCGACGCGGATGACGTCGGCGTAAATGCGCCTGGAGTGTACATATAACTGCTTTCACAATAATAAAAAAAAAGTTGCAGTGGCTCAGCTCGGCTATGCCAGGATATACGTAGCGTTAGCAAAGGTTCAGCTGATTATTCTTAGCTTTCCTGGTTGTCTAGATTGTCAAGGATTAGCTTGATTGTCATGCTTACTGCTGCTCCAATGACACACACGTGGTATACGTATTATGTGGCACAGGTATATTTATTTTTGCGCTTTGCTAGAATTTCTTCCCTTTGCTCCAGTGTCTCCGCAGCACGTTTAGCCTTCTTCTGTTCATTCCTCCTACGCTCAACCGCTAATTGCCAGGCAACTACTTCGGGATCCGATGAGTCAAGCTTCTCCGTTCTTCAGCGCTGTTGAGCAGCATTTGCGCTCTCCTTCTCCATGGCTATACCACACTGACAAACGCCAGTCAGAAGCGCAGCGGCTCCAGCGCAGTGTCAGACGGCGACTGCACAGCGAGCGCGCGCCGGCGCAAGTGCGTCTACCACGGCTACAACGTCACTCCTCTGGAATGCGCAGACCGGCGGCGGTGAGTCGCGCGCGGCGGCGGCGGAGTGCGCGAGAGGTGCCGGCTCCGGTGGCTCCGGTGCGCAAGCCGTGTGACATCACTGATCCTTGCGCATGCGCCGCACGGCTCTTGATGTGCCGCGCGAAACGGGCTTGGCTAGGCCAGTGTAGCTAACGCTACAAAAAGTTGTGTACGGGAAATACCGCTGCCATAAACTAGAAGCTTGTTTCCCCACAGTACGACTGAGTCTGTGGAGAAACAAACGCATTGTATGTTTCCTTCGTATTTCCAAGCGATTTTGTGCGACTGTATTTAAAAGCCCGGAATCAGGTTAGTCATGTCCGAACGATCGTCAGACCAGTGTTTTGCTGCGCTACGAGGACATTGTAAGAGTCACCTTACGAGAGGAAATATTCCCGACAAAGCGGGGCTCCGAGAAGTATTCTCAAGAGATTACCAATTTGCTCAGCTAAGCAATCGTGTGGCTCACAGCAGGCCCTACAACAATTGACCCGGTGTAGTTCAGTGGTTGCGGCTCCACTTTCTCAAACCTTCACAACCTTACCTTCGCGTATAACGTGCGAGATTTGCGTACACTTAACAGGCACGCATGATTTTAGTTATACTTCCGAACTGAAAAACGAAATCACGCAGAACCTCCTCTGGGAGTTGCCTAAGTATGCACAAGCATTGTGCCGCTTGCTAATCCCCACGCTGCCCGGTGTCATCATCAATGTTATGAAACTTGATTCGACCAGCATAAACCCTTATAAACCCTCATCGGTCGTTATCAACCTTATCGAACACGATCCGACCCTTACGAACTATTATCGGTCCTTATCAACCTGTATGTCCAGCTAAGCTGTTACAAAACCACCACTACAAATGCTGAGGGAGCATGCAATGTTTATTCATGGTTCGGATGCTTGTTTTGCACTTGTTCTTTATTGAAACGTGTGCTGTTCTGTGTATTGTATGGGTGATCTGAATGAATGTATGCGCTGTTCGCTTCACTTCGCTGAGCGCTTGTAGCCTCTGCTTTACGTGGTTATGAGCCATTGCATTCGTCTTACGTGACGGACGGACAAATTTCTCATTTGGTAGGCATAGAAATGCTTAAGCATTTAAAACTAAAACGGGATGGTTTATTAAACGAGACGAAGCTGCTGATTTTCGCTGTAACACGGGGACTATCTTTTCCTCTTTATTTCGTTCCCTCGCGCGCACTATAGATCATGAGTTTTTCCTTTCAATTTGTTTTTACACTGATAATATTCAAACATTCGCATTGTCGGCACATTGCACTAAACACACGTAACACGCGTAACAAATTAAGTAAACACCTAACAAGCAACACGTAAACACACGTAACAAGTGCTCTATTTGGCGATGTCCTTTTGCGTCAAAAATTTGCCTAATACTAAATCTGTCTAAGCACCTTATCTTTCTAAATACCAAATGAAACACTTTACCATGCACCGAAACTTGAGAAAAAGGGGGGCGCGCAACTAGGCTTCGCGCTTCGATGGCACTCCATAAAGCCATTTGGCCCGCTCCTTCTTGCAGAATCTAATACCATCATCTTTTCTTATACGTCATGGCGCAAATATGCATCACAGCTGCACATTCGTGTCCATTTTTGACATGGTCCGCAAGCTCATTCCCATCAATTCCACGGCAAACGAATCTTTTGCCCCTGTAGAGATGCTTTGCCGCATAGTAGCCAAACAAAAGCGCCCCAGGAAAAAAATTCAGCCGGCGGATTAAAACCAAACTAAACCTACACATATAGAGAGACCTACAGTATGTGCCACTAGAGTGCAATTAGCGGATGAGTTTTTACTGTGCTGCAAATTACATTTTAAAAATTACCCCATGCATTTTCAATGGGTCTACAAAAGTGCCCCAGGAAAAAAATCCAGCAGGTGGAATTAGACTACACTCGACATATACCGTGAGAAAGTTGTCGGGAATTAGTGTCTAAAGTGCAAATCGCGAAAAACGAGCCATTGCTCAGTAATCGATTTTTAAAAAATGCTTACCATAGAGTTACGCCAACCGCATCGCCCCAGGGTCGGCTTCGCCGCAGTAGTCGATGTCCCAGATTGCTGGACTTGAAAGAGTAGAATGTGGGGAGAAAATGTACAATTATATACGCTCCTTCTTCACAGACAGGAAAGCCACGATAGGAATAGAAAACATCAGGTCAGATAAATTCGACATGCCAGGTAAGGGTACCCCTCAAGGGGCCATCCTTTCGCCCCTTTTATTCAATTTAGGCATGAACAGACTAGCAAGACGGCTAGAGCCAATTCCAGACTTAAAATTATCGTTGTATGCGGATGACATTACCCTGTGGGCGACAACAGGCCCTCTAGGGTATAAAGAACAAGTCTTACAAGAAGCGATAGAAACTGTAAATGATTTTGCAGAACAAAGCGGCATGTCCTGCGCGCCAGACAAATCAGAATGGGTAAGGCTACACGGCCGAAACTATCGGAAAGATCAAAGCGTTAGCCTATGGTTAGGTAACAGGGAAATCCAGGAAAAACAAGGACTCCGGATCCTAGGCCTATGGCTACAAGAAAACCGCAGAGCGGACTTCACTATCAAAACTTTAAAAACGACCACCAAACAAATAGCTCGCATGATAAGCAGAGTAACGAGGAAAGGCAGAGGTCTAACCGAGGCGGAGGCCATCCGACTAGTGCACGCGTTTGTACTAAATAGGGTCACGTATAGCCTGCCGTATCAAGAGCTCAGCCCTAGCGAAACCAAAGAAGTGGACGTAATAATACGTATGGCGTATAAAGCGGCACTAGGACTCCCACCCAGCACGTCCAACGAGAAATTACAAGTGCTTGGACTCCATAATACTTACGAGGAACTGAGTGCAGCGACTATGCTGGGGCAAAGGGAACGCCTCGACCGCTCTAAGGCAGGGAGACGGGTCCTTGCGGATTTAAATTTCCCTATTCGACCCCATTACTGCGAGGAAGATCTTGTTTCTGTTCCCGAGACTTTACGAGAACAGCTGATAGTTTCCCCAATTCCGAAGAACATGAGTCCACTCTACCATGGTGCAAGGCGCGCGGCTAGAGCGAGACAACTCACTAAAAAGTTCAGTGGACACCGTGATGTAATTTACACGGACGTCGCAAAGTCCCATCATGGTCACGTTCTAACGGCAGTAAACTACTCCACACACTCAAACATCAAAATCTCGGCCTCAGTGCGCACCCATTGCACGACACAGCTGAAGCAACTGCAATAGCTCTAGCAATCAGACAAGCAGACGCAAGCGGGAACTCGATAGCGGTCCTGACAGACTCGCAAGCAGCATGCCGGATGTTCATAAACGGACGTCTACCGCGCATAACCCTCAAGCTACTAGGCGAAACACTACGTGCATCACACGGCATTACATGGTGCCCGGGACACTCGGGAGTCCCAGGAAACGAACGGGCGAACGCACTAGCTCGCGAACTAGCGAACCGAGCAGACGACGCCCCAAGTAAAATACCAAAGGACCACACCCCGCACGACATCCTGGAGCACCAGCGTCGCGAACGACAAATCTACGCGTTTCCGCATCCGCAGCTCGGAGTAGGAGACGCTCGGAAGTACCGAAAAATCCAAACTCACACCTTTCCGCACTTGGGACTGTGGCACGCAATGTGGCCAGCAGTATATGCCGGTCAATGTCCCTGGTGCGGGGGGCGGCCTTCTCTTCCCCACATTATGTGGCAATGTATATGTAGGCCACCGAACATTAACTCGCCCCTGATACTGACCTCACTAAGGGAGCCCTGGGAGGCCGTCCTCGCTCGAGCTGACTTGGAGATCCAGAAGGGTCTCTTAGACCAGGCTGAGCGTACGGCAACGGCCACTGGAGTCCTGGACTAGGGACCCACCCTACCCGCTCCCTTGCCTCTCCCTTTTTTTTTTTATTCAATAAAGTTTTCATCATCGTCATTAGTGTTCTTTTTTCTTTGGGTACCCTCTTCTTTTCATAATTTTTATTCATGGTTTTTTAATTATATTCCCCTGTAGTTTTTTTATTTGTTTTTTGTTTTTCATGGATGCGTGCACCAGCACTCAGACCTTATAAGGTTGTTCCTGGGAATGGTAAATGATTGATTGATTGATTGACTGTGACGTTTACGCCCGCCTTTAACCTACCCTCGCGATTTGGAGGTGCGGCTGGGTCCATCGCGGAAAAAGTGCACATCGAGGCGTGAGTGCCGACCCAGAGGGCAATCCACTCGGAACACAATGGGGCCGAAAAAATGCGATGAGTCCTAACACCAGTCGCAGTAAAATTACGGTAGCTAGCTGTCACACCACCGAGTTACTCGGTTTGACCGCTCCTAATAAAACACTGTCTCACTTATGTAACAGGCACCTATGCTATATGCCACGAGTATGGGTATAGGACGCAGATCGAACTAGCTTGAGTGTGCCGAGTAGAGACCAGCAATCGAGGACACGTGTCACTGTTCCACCATGACGTTGTTGCACAGAAAACAAGTCCGTTGTTCATGCAACGGAGTTGTCTGCCTTAATCTGCCTGGGCCTGCAGCGAAGACGTATGGCGCACGAATGCAAGTGTCACATTGTCTAGATCTCTGTTTCCTATCTGCAAGATTAGCGCATAAGTAGGGGTTTGCCAATATTACACATTGTCAATCCGTTCTTTTCTTTTTCAACTATAAAGGATAGCAGCACTTACTCAAGGAATAAAGACCGATGGGAGTGGACACTGTTCCAAATAATTCTGCTCCACGAGGGCCAGGGATCCTGCGGAGAGGCAGCGATTATTGAGCGAAGGCGTAGTGTGGCTAACTTCTGCTCAATAATTTCCAGTCATTCGATAAGTATTCCTCGTCTTTAGGCAGCCTACAAAGTTTTTAGTTTTTTTATCATTATTGTCATTATATGGTGCTTAGAAGATGTCCCCGCCTTTCATTACATGGCGCCGTCCTTTTCACATAGAGATGCGCAAATAATTACGTCCATAGATAACAAAAAGAAATCACTTAAAAGCACTAAAACTGAAAGTCAACTCAGAAGCACAGAAATAGAAAGTCCAGTCACATAAGTCCAGTAAAATCAACACAAAACCAGTCACACAACTGCACTAAGTTGTTTTCTCTGTCTAAAAAGGCAATTTATTATTTGGATAACATCACCTCGTTTGCATCAATTTGAAAATAGTGCGTGGATTGCACATGTCTCCTACAACATATTGTGACGTGTTTTTTTTTCTCCCTGTTTCCTTTTTTCAGATTAAAATAAGTAGAGGAGCTGTTTGCTAGCGATCCATTTCATATAGTCATTATTTTGAGATAAGAAAGAGAGATGCATAAATTCTTGGATTGGGTAATAGTTAACTAAAAGAAACGAAATGTATCGACACATGTGGTTATAGTCTCTCTTTTGCGAAATATTAATGTTGAAACAAAGCCTGCTGATGTCTGGGGTGTGTTCTAAGCGCACGAATGAGACATGATGCTGTGAAGAGAATATTCGTCACATATGTCAACG
Organism: Dermacentor silvarum; assembly: GCF_013339745.2. Classification (NCBI taxonomy): domain Eukaryota; kingdom Metazoa; phylum Arthropoda; class Arachnida; order Ixodida; family Ixodidae; genus Dermacentor; species Dermacentor silvarum. The sequence goes on from NC_051154.1 coordinate 282,110,714, forward strand.
TTGTTCAAAAAAAGCGTTGAAGTGCTTTCATTGCTTGTTGATGCAGTACTTTTGATGCTACTATGGGGCACTTTGGCAAGTGAAAAATTGACATGGTCTTTTAATTAATAAAAATTAAATTATGGGGTTTTACGTGCCAAAACCAGTTCTGATTATGAGGCACGCCGTAGTGGGGGACTCCGGAAATTTGGACCACCTGGGGTTCTTTAACGTGCACCTAAATCTAAGTACACGGGTGTTTTCGCATTTCGCCCCCATCGAAATGCGGCCGCCGTGGCCGGGATTCGATCCCGCGACCTCGTGCTCAGCAGCCCAACACTATAGCCACTGAGCAACCACGGCGGGTACATGGTCTTTTAGGTTATCCGTAAGACAACTTGAAGTCGAAAGCCCAAGTGCTGATGCATTAAAGGCGGACACATGACGCACACGCCCCCCTTAATTCGCTTAGTCTACTTCGCTTAGACATCCCACTTATTTCGCTTACTCATCCTCTCAATTCGCTTTGTCATCCCCATTATTTCGCTTAGTCTACTTCGCTTAGTCATCCCTCTTAATTCATTAAGTTATCCTTTTAATTCGCTTAGGCATCCTCTTAAATCATTTAGTCATTCTCTTAAAGCGCTTAGTTATCAATCTTAATTCTAGTTCCTTTAACTCGCCTGAGTCATCCGCTTAATTCACGTAGTCATCTCTCCTAATTCACTAAGTCATCCGCTTAACTGGCTTTATCATCCACCTTAATTCACGTAGTCATCCATCTTCGCTGTATCATCAATCTTAATTTGCTTTATCACCTATCCTTATCATCCATCTTGCTTGCTTACGGGGGTATGAGTGCTTACAGGGGTATGAGCCATTGATGATGATAGTTCTTGCACGTTTAGTGTTGTCGAAGCGTTTTAGCTCAAGGACTTTGAAGGTCGACGGAATAAGGCTTTCACCTAAATATCCCCGCCCCCCCCCCCCCCCCACCTTTTTATAGTGGTCTATTATTGGGATGCGTTAAGGGGCCCGTAGAGATGGCAATGCCGGGACGACCCTCCACGGACAACTAGTGAGCTTCAAGCACTCCGTCGCGCGTAAGAAAATGCGAGAAAGAGGTCCTCAGGTGAAATAATTAGTCTTTTCACCGCGAGTGCCACTCGGTCGCTTGAAAAAAAAATTGTAGGATGCTTAAGCTTCGCCTTTTGAGTGGAACACGATAGCATTCAAAGATCCCTGACTGCTTGTAACGCTTCCCGGCAACTGCAACCTTCTTTTTTCTCTACCTTCGCCTCCGGGCGCCGCTGCCAAGGAGTTGAGCGCCATCTGGATGGTATTGTTGAAAGGAACTGACCGGAGCGCGCCGCTGTATGAATGGTAGAACTGCTGGAAAAGGGGTTTTGTGTTTAGGTTTCTGCGTAACAGAATTACGTTTTATCGTATATTCAAATAACAATCTGACGCTATCATGTCTGTAGGTTGTGGTTACGTCGTATTTATGATTTATTTTTCTTTCGCATTTTACTTTGAGAAATTCAATTAGTTCACTAATGCCTTTGCGCCACGCGGAGGGCCTGCGTGGTTGTGGTTCGGAATTATTTTTTGCCCAACGACGGTCGGCACTGACACCAGATTTTTCGCGACACGGGGCCCTTAACGCTATCACGTTAAAAATGCGAGCAAGAGATCCCATCCGAAACAGTCAGGGGCTGTTCGGACGGTCATTCTCGTATCGGATAGCAACATAGAGAAGGCAGTGAGCGTTCTCATTGGGTTGGTGGAAGTGAGATCTTGGACCTTCCCTTTATGCCAGCGCTCAGAGGCAACATTCTATCGTGTCTGTAATTCGCTCTCCTAAAGACAGACTAAGCACGCGCGCATAGAGAAAATAAAAGTGTTACACGTTTGCAAAACATGAAGGCGAAAGCCTACCTGCTGTGGAAGAAGGCAATGAACTCTAGAGCAGTGGCACGAGCGCGTCTCTGCGCGAGGCGAGCTCACATGACTTTCTGTACCCTACGCCGCGTTTTCAAGGCCACCGTCTGACGATGCATTTAAGGGCTTCGCCTTAAAAATCCGCCTCCATTCCACCCTGTGAAAGTGGATGCACAGCGAAGCTGTTGCCAACGTGAGGCGACCACCACCACAAGTGACGTACGTCCAGCGCACGTGTGTGGAAGTGCAGCATACATCCTCATTCTCCTAGGCCCTCCGCCAAGCGCAAGTGCGTCATTGAACTAATTGAATTTGTCAAAGTAAATTGCGTCAGAAAATTCGTAAAGTACTACTTACACAGAAGCTGTTGACATAATAGCTTCGGATTGTATACGAACAATAACGGCAGCGTCACGTGACGATATCTCCTGATGATGTCATCTCGTCAAACGTGACGTCACGCGATGACGTATTCGTCAAGTGGGGAGGTCACCTGATGACGTCATGTGATGCTTCTTTGAGAACCAGCACACTGTGCGCTTCCTGCTTCTTTGCACTGTCTCCGGGATCGGCCAACATTATTGTGTGAGCTAGAGCTGCCCACGCGGACACGAAAAATCCCGACATACTAGAGGTTAACAGCGTCGCTATAAAAGTGCGATATGAATCAAGTAAGCAAGATAGTTCTTGTTCGCGGTGCCCGTGTTTCATTGCTGTCACTGTCATCGCGCGTCAGATCGCCTTCTGGCTATTTCTCCTTTATAAGCTCCTCAGTCGACCGCAAGTTCAGTTGTGAACGGCATTGCATGTATAAAATAAAATAATTTTCTTATTTATTTTTTACGCGAGACGGACTCTACGTTACTGCTGTACTCAGCAATGCAGAAAGGCCGAGTGAGTCATCCGCGCGGCCTGCTGTCGCCACTGCGGCTACCTAAAGTCCCTATATAAGAAAAGTACCGCCATTCTTTCACAAATGCCGCTTCGCTCTCTCCTGTGTTATCCTGTATCTCCTATTGGGCGATGATAGCGCGCGTTTCTCACTTCTTTATATTTTCTTTTTTTCCGCCTCAGAGCCATGTTGAAAGTCCTCCGCGCAGCCGCAGTCGCCGGCGGCGGCGGCGGCGCGCGCCCGGCCTGAAAGCTTCAACGTGGACTTTCTAGGTGCGCCACCGTCGACTTGGCTTTCGCAAGCAAAAAGTGAAGAAAAAGAAAGAACTTTAGGAAAGGAGGCGGCGGAGGGAAGAGTAGATGGCGGTACTTTTCTTATATAGGGACTTTACGGCTACCTACTCCGGGAGCCTTGAGTTAAGATAAAAGGAAGCCGGTAGCGTGTCGACGAGGAAAGAAGAAAAGTGGCGGTGATCGCGAGTGTCGTGACCGAGGCGACGCCGATCTTGTCAATTCCACGTGTCGAATGGTGCGGCCCATCCTCAGAGACAACCCAGTCCCGAGAACTAAGTGGCCATCTGGTTCGGTTCTTCGGTCGAGTCTACAGCTGCATCGTGCGAGTGATGGCTTCGTAGGAAGCCAACAATTACTGCGACATTGCGAGTAAGCACGTACAGCGCGCGCTGACGAAGAGAGGAGCAAAGAACGAGACAAGACGAGGAGGAAGACCGGGGCTTTTCGTGCTACCCTGCCAAGGTGGCTGGTGGTAGCCAAGGTACCACCATTGGCTATTTCCGCTGTCATGTTTGACTGCTGCCTGCAAGCGGAACCCTCGCCCAAGCCGAATACGCTGATCAACTTTTCGAATAAAAAGAGAGAGAGAGAGACAGCTGTGGTAGGCAGACCAACACGAATGAGTCCATTTGGTTGTTTGATTCTTTCATGTGGTAACAGATGGTCGGGGATCCTTGACAGATGACGAATGTGCGCTCTGAGGGAGTCGGCAGCTACGTGAGTCTGAATCGTATGGTCTCTCGCGATGGCTATTGTTGCTGTTGTTGAGGTGCACCGAGGCAGCCCTAAACACGTGCGTAGGGCTTGACTTTGTATGCTCTCAAGAGCGCGAATGTTCGTCTTGCATGTATTTGACAGAACTGGCAGACTGTAACGAAGGAGTCCCAGGAACAGTACCCTGTACAGCTGCAGCATAGAATGGACTGGTGCACCCCAGTTTTTCCCGCAGAGAAACTTAAATACCTGTGCAATAGCAAATAATTTCTTCTTTAGATAGACGCAGTGAGGGGTCCACGAGAGGTTACGGTCGATGATGACACCCAGAAAGCGATGCGTCTTAACATAGGACACTGCTTGACCGTTGATTGAAACTGGATACAGTGACATTTGTTTGCGCGTAAAGCCAACCAATGCGCACTTTTCTGTAGACACACTGGGGCCTTGTTCTCGTAGATAACACGCCGTCATGGTTGCCGCCCGCTGAAGCTTGGCCAGCACCTGAGGCCGAGTCACGGCAGAGGCCCAGATGCAAATGTCATCGGCGTATATAGAGACATGAACTGTCCGCGGTAAACACTCCACAAGTCCTACCAAGACGAGGTTGAATAATATAGGGCTCAGCACTCCACCCTGCGGCACATCACGGCAGATGTAATGTTCCGAAGTTGGGCCGTCTTCAGTCTCTAAGAAAAACCGCCTCTCGGTCAAATAGTCCCGAATCCATTGATACATCCGGCCACCAACTCCCACAGCCTCAAGTGAGTTCAGTATGGCGTCATGGGCGACGTTGTCGTATGCTCCTTTGACATCGAGAAAAAGTGCAACTGGTAGGCGCTTGAGAATTTTCTGTTCTTGGACCCAGGTAACGAGGTCAATAACATTGTCGATGGATGAGCGACCTCGACGAAAGCCAGCCATGGCATCCGGATAGATGTTGAATCGCTCGAGGTACCATTCGAAGCGAGCAAGGATCATTCTTTCCATTACTTTGCCGACGCAGCTCGAAAGCGCAATCGGACGATATGATGATAAATCAAGCGGAGACTTTCCAGGTTTCATAATGGGGATCAAGCGGCTCGATTTCCATTGTTTAGGAACAACACCGTTTCGCCAAGACTCATTGTAGTAGTTGAGCAGCTCACTACGTGCGTCATATCCAAGGTGGCATAGGGCAGCGTATGTTATGCCATCTGGTCCTGGTGACGAAGAACGCCTGCAGGTCGCTAACGCAGCGTCGAGCTCTTCATGTGAAAATATTACGTTCACTTCTGGTACACGCGCCTCAGGGACGCCATTCAGTGCCGCGTCAGTAGAGATGATTACGGATCCAGAAACCCGCACACAGAACTCTTCAGCCACTTCAAACTGCGAGCGGTGTTGTTAGAGGGCCAGAGCAGCAAAGGGCTTCCTTTGATGCGGGCATGAGCGAAGACCGCTAACCGTTCTCCATATGTGTGAGAGCGATCTTCGGGGATCAAGCGTCTGACAGAAAGATTTCCATCGCTTGTCTTCCAATTTATCCATACGACGCTGAACTTTCTTTTGTATGCGTCGTGAAGCCCTGAGGTCTAGAACCGATTTCGTGCGCCTATACCTTCTTTCCGCCTGTCGGCGTTCCGCACGCAGCCTCTCCAGTTCTGTGTCGAAGTGTGTTCGCCTTGCTGACCTTGTGAGCGAGCACATGAATGCTTTCATTGAGTCCGCGATTTCGTCTTCTATATTGTGTGAAAGGCCTTCCCGACATGCGTCATCCATATGCTCCTTAAACCTTGACCACTCAACTGTACGCAAGACTGAAGAGGAGCATTGCCCAACTCCACTAATCTTGATGTATGTTGGAATATGGTCGCTTCCATGTGTCTCTATGTCAGTAAACCATTGGACGCTCGAGGCGAAGCGTCGTGACACCAAAGTCAAGTCTAAGCAGCTACTATAGGTCGTGCCTCGCAGAAATGTAGGGCTGCCATCATTCACACAGCACATATCATGGTGGGCAGCAAAGGAGGCAAGACTCCTGCCCCTGGAATCAATTTTAGTGCTTCCCCATAGCTGGTGATGAGCGTTAAAGTCACCTGTGATAACCCAGGGGCCATTGGTCATTTGCAATATTTTCTTGAGCCTTTTGCCATCAAAGTGCCATCACTTTTTTCCACTTCTTTTACCATCACTTAGCTTCCCTGCCAGCGGAGAGACCTCAAGCGACCTTTTCAAAAGTGATTAGCGCCCATCAAGAGTGTATACCGTCATCGTTTACACCGGCGTCGAAGCCTTCATCTCCCCTGTGGTGCCTGCGACAGCCTCAAGTGAATTTTTTTTATTCCCGGAATCACCAACAAGGCCAATCATCCATCGCTGGCTCTGAAGCAACTGACGCTTCTATTAATGCACCAGACATATCAGGACTGCATACCTATATATACCGACGGCTCGACCTCACCTACCAGCTCAACTGCCGCATTCGTCGTTCCAGCCAAGCAAGTTGCAGTTAAATTCAAATTGTCACATATGACTACATCTACGTCGGCAGAACTTGCAGCCCTCCATGCACCTGTGACCTACGTCATCGAAGAGCCGCCACAGAAATGGGTCATATTCTGTGACTCTAAGGCAGCCCTTCACAGTATCAAGTCAGCCTTACATCACAGAACTTACGAGCAGATGATATCCGACATCAGGGAAGTACATCACCATGCTCTGGAAACGGGGCACAGCATAGTCTTCCAGTGGATTCCTGGTCTCTGTGGCATCATCGGCAACGACATTGCTGACAGGGCTGCCCGATCTGACCAAGAAGACACTCAGACGCGTACAATACCTTTGACGAGGGCGGACACTGCCAGGGAACTTCGTCTGCTTGCACGCAAAACGTCACAAGCTTTATGGAGTTCAAGTGCCTTCAATTGCCGATTATATAATTTGGACCCCTTGCTACGGCTAAAACTGCCATCTAGCCTTTCCCGCGGCGAAGCAACCTTGCTGTGCCGCTTGTGGCTGGGAGTGGCGTTCACGAACGCTTACTCACATCGTATGGGAATGGCGGAGAGCCCGATGTGCGACTCCTGTATGTGCGAGGAAACCATCGAGCACCTATTGTGTACCTGTCCTCGCTACGACGTACAACGGCTCTCTCTCAGGACAACTTTAAACCGGCTGGACTCGAGACCGTTCTCTGAGTCAAAGATACTCGGACCGTGGCTACACCCGTCACTGGCACAAAAAGTGTTGCGTGCATTAGTACTGTATTTGAAGTGCACCGGTTTAAGAGACCGCCTATAGTGTCCCTGTACATCGTCCCACGTGTACTCAGTGCTCATTCTCTCCCTAATTTTCTCTTTCTATCTCCCCTTTCCCTTACTCCTAGTGCAGGGTAGCAAACCGGATGCTCTTCTGGTTGACCTCCCTGCCTTTCCTCTCCTTGCTCTCTCTCTCTCTCTTCATGTGGTAAAAAAAACGGAAAAGAATGTTCACGTATACGCAGGCGTTCTGAATCCCGGGTGTCTACTTTTCCGAGAAAAGAGGAAGTAAGAAGAGACGCTCTTCGAACAGTTAACAGAAAGGTTAACAGAAACATTTGTATAAATAGACGTGTATCGAATAGGCATGTATTCGTACTCAATGCTTTCATTGAGTATTTATAGTCCTTACTCAATCCACGACGATGGCGCGGTAGCTTTTGCATTTCGCTGCTGAGTTAGAGGTCGTGGGTTCGATCCCTGGCAGCATTACGATGGAGCCGCGGAAGCCAAAAACGTTCGTGCACTGTGCTTTGCGCGCGCAATTAAGAACCCCAGGTGGTGCAAAGCTATTCCAGTGCCCTCCACTGCGGCCTACCCCTGTCCACATTGATGCGCAATGGACAACAGCAAGAGCTTTACGGATATTTATCACATGCAGAAACATGACAGCACAGAAAGGTGTCAATTCTATCCGCTCATCTTCTGCTGACACATATAACCTCGTAAAGACAAACGCGGCATTCAGAGTGAGAAAATTTAAATCATGACAGTTTGACATTGGAAGTGAGATATGTGAATTAGACTGACTGCACAGTAATATGAATAAATATACCTACAGTACCTGCAGACTCCTGAGATTGAACGTGTTTCCTACTGACTCAATGGGTTCCATATTTAAGCAATAAATAACCTCAACTGTTCATTCTAGCATTCGTTAAAGCCACAATTAAATTCATTTTTTTCGCTGTTACCAATGTTATGTGGCGACGTAGAAAGTAATCCTGGTCCCACAAAAAGTGAATGAGTTACAACAAACAATGCAAAATTTTGCGAAAGTGTCACATGAGTTGCGTATAAGGCTTGATAATGCGAAAGACCGCTCCAGCCGCGAAAATCTCGTGTTCTGTAGAATACATGACGTCGCCTCGGATAACGCCTCGCAGCCTGAGAAAAAAGTGATGGAAATTATTAATGATACGCTAAATCTCAAAATAACCAGCGACAACATTGCAAGAGCACACATGATAGGACTTATTTGGGCTGGAAAGGACCACCCCTTGATAGTTAAGTTCCCCGTCGATAAAACAAAGGAACAAATCTTTCTGAAACACTCGGAGTTCAAAGAAAGTTCTGTGAGAATGAGTGAAGATTTCTGCGCTGAAACACGCCATGCTAGGAAAAACTAGTACTTATATTTAGGTGCACGTTAAAGCCCAAACCGCATTCACGCGATTTTGTGCGCGACGGCGACGAGCGACGGCTTCGAGCGACGAAACGGGCCGTCGCGCGAACAGATCGCTTGGTCTTTTCGCTCAATCGCTCGGTTCTAGAAATCTAGAATCCGTCGCTCGTCGCCCGGAAGTGCTATGAGCGACTAGCCACTAGCGTGAAGCCGGAACTGGATATACACCAGTCAAGTACTACCGATTGTCGCACGGAACGAGCAAACGACTAGATTTTGATACGTGCAAGGATAATAACGTAGTGCAAGACCTTTAGAAATATTTATGCTGCTCTTTGCACTAAAACACATCAACTTAAATTAATAAAGGAAGCGTCACGCCAGTTTCGGCGAGTATTTGCTGCCCTCATACCGGCAACACCGGGGAGACGTCGCTCGAAGTCGTCGCTCGCATGCGGTGCGACTTGTAGGCGACGAGCGACCGCGACAGCCATCTCCATCGCGTCGCTTGTCGCTGTCGCGCGCAAGATCGCGTGAATGCGGTTTATACTTAAAGAACCCCCGGTGGTCCGGAGTCCCCCACTACGGCGTGCCTCATAATCAGATGGTATTTTTGGCACGTAAAACCCTATAATTTAATTTTTTTTCGGAAAAAATTTGTGGAATTCAGCGAAAGGCTTCAAGTTCCTTTTCAATTGCGCTATAAAAATTTTTTTGTTGAAAGGAAATCTTACTATTGCAACGCGGATGATGATTCTGTTCTTGAAATTAACTCATCAATTTAAGTAACCGTGAAAGCGAACAGTCTATTATGTCCCTTCGATCTGGACGTATGGTACAGGCAAACAAACAAAAAAAAAACGGTAGGGAAGCGCAACGGGTAGTGGCTCAAAGAAAGCGTGCAAGACTGACTTAGCTGTACTATTTGCAAGCGTACGTAGTCTAATGCCCAAAAGAAACGAATTATGTAGTCTAATTAATGAGTGCAACGCTGATTTCAAAGCCATTACTGAAACATGGTTACCCGCCAAGGTGTCCAACACAGAATTGGTATACTGCCATAAAATATCAAATCTATCGCATTGATCGCCCTCATTCCATTGGTGGCCATGTACTACTTGCAATTAGCGGGATCTCACGTGACCCACCCGGTGGCGCTGATAGCGCTTGCGATGGCAGAAAAGCGGTGGGCAAGGAGAGTTTTCAATTATTTGTACATGAGGAATGTTGACACAAAATGGAGGAAGCTGACCAGAAAACTGTCAATCAAATATTTGGACTGCAGGAGGGGTGCAAACCAGGAAACAGCGGTTAAGAAAAAGGTTAGGAAAACAGAGAGGGGTCTGTGGAAAACAGGGATTCAGATGAAATCAGCATTGGGAACATACCGAACTTTCAAGCAAGAAATTGCCAAAGAAAATATCTACGATAATTCTAGGGGAAGCTCTTTGTTGTTTGAAGCCAGGACGGGAGTATTGCGGACTAAGATGTACCGAGTCAAGTACCAAGGTATAGACACGTTGTGCTGTGCGTGTGGAGAAGAAGAGGAAACGGCCGAACACCTCATACTTTTCTGTAAAGGGCTTAACCTATACAGTGCAAAGCAACGGGGCTGATTTTTTCAAAGCATTGGGGTTTAGGGACAGTGAAGGCAAAATAGACTTTAAGCTGGTAGAAATATCCAAACAGAGGTTATCTGATTGGTGGATAAAATCAAGGCAGGGGTGAAATTTCACCCACCACAAAGTACAAAATATGTTAATAGTCATGGCTAGGTGGCGTATGCCACCGCCCGATTTAAAGGGTTCAGCCTCATCCATCCATCGATCCATTCCCGCGCGCCGCCCGCGGAAGGAAAGTTTCCCCTCTCCCAACTCTCCCTGGCACGCATGCGCTTGACGCGACGTTCGCTGCCCGTGCGGCGGTTATGGGACCCGAGGATTCCCACATCCCTCCACCCTTAAATATTGCCCTACGGCGGAGAAATCGCTGGAACGACGGCATTGACAAAGTATCCGGGCAGATGCGATGGTAAACTCCGGCAGGAAATGTCCGAATCCACGTTGATAGGCAGCACAGTCCTGTGTGGCGGCCGCCCACATGTGGCAGCCGTCACAGTGGTTGAAGATGGCTTGCCGTCACGGGGGCTGAAGATGGCTTGCCCTCAAGATGCGCGCCGCAATGTCCACCCGGGAACAGCGGGTCAGGACTTTCTCGAAGCGGCACGCGCGCCGGCTCGATGAACCTCGCACCGACGCATCCTCGTGGGAGTGTATGATGGTGGGCCTCCCCCATTGTGGCTGAAATGTGTTACTGCATCGGGCCGCGAACAGGGAGGGGTCGAGACAGCAGGCAGGGACGTGGACCATGGCAGCAATAGCAAGTCGAGGCGGCTTCACTCGTTCTGCAAAGTCGCTCAAATGCACTCCACAAACACTTAGAATTAAGGCAGTAGAGGCCGCCGCAGCGTCCGCCGTCCGACACGATGCTGAACCACCCGTCTACCGCATAGCTTTATGCGGCAACGAGAAAAAAAAACAAAAAAAAACAATCCAGTTCATTTGAATGAAGTTATTCGCCTCGACCGAATTTTTCCGGTCCGATACAGCGCGAAAGTGGACGATGCTCGTATGAACAAAGCGCTCTCTGGTCACCCGAGATTTCGGTTATTCCGCCCGCAAAATAATGAGTTCATCTGAACAAAATAAGCTTTCTATTTCGAACGAGGTTTCTCCGCTCGGCGAGTATAGTAGAACTAGCGAATCCGGTTGCACCCGCTAAATGTCACGGCATGGTCGTCTTCGAACATGCGACCGGCAGCTCCGCAGAGCCTTAGGCCTAATCGCGTCCTTGACGGATACCAATGCCACAAAAGACCCATAAAGGGTTCCAATGAGCCGCCGCGAGGAGATGCAGGCCTAGCCAAGTGGTCCCCGCTCGCTGCTCAACACGCAGCTTCCGAGCCGACTCCTGAGACTGCGCCCCGCTGACGTCCTAGCCAGCGTTTCCAGCGCCCGGCTCCCAGAGCCAAAGATACAGAAAGGAGGCTATTTACATATGTACAGTGAAAATCGACCACCGCGTCGGCTGCTGCACTCACTCGCTTCGGGCGTACTCTTAGAAGAAAACTTGCTGCAAATCTCAGCGTCTACACGAGCTCGGTGGCACTGGTGCAGTGTTAATTCGCACTCAAGAAAGCACATGCCCAATCTAGCTAGCAATCACGCCTTTGGGTGAGGCCTAACGCTGGTCCGGACAAAGCCTTCCTCCCACCGAACCGATCGTCGTCCCGTTTTCCAAGAGCTTGCCCCACGTTGGGCGCCAAAATGTCGGGATATGGGGGGGATGCCAACGGCCCTCTGCCTCGACACACCGAGCTCAGCGGTTAGCGCATACCTGCGCATCAACCGCGGTCCGGTACAAGCTCGAGGAAACAATAGAAGACAACCACGTGTACACTCGGAAAGCATTTATTACGACTGCAACTAACACTTCGAGCAGGCCAGCTAGCTATAGTTGACATCGCTGAGGGTTCCCTCGAAGAGAATAATACACTAGGTAAAGAAGGGCTTCCGACATACCAACTGGGGAATACGGGGGGGGGGGCCGTTTGCCGCGGCAGGAACGCGGTTGACTAACCACGTGCGGGAATACGGGAGCAGCGGCGGAGACTTCCGCCGTCGCCGCTTGCTGGGGACCCAAAGAGACCCGGGTGATATCAGCGGGATCTCACGTGACCCACCCGGTGGCGCTGCTAGCGCTTGCGATTCCCGCGCGCCGCCCGCGGAAGGAAAGTTTCCCCTCTCCCAACTCTCCCTGGCACGCATGCGCTTGACGCGATGTTCGCTGCCCGTGCGGCGGTTATGGGACCCGATGATTCCCACAAACCGCAGCGCAGCAGTCGCATTTTGGCGGGTGAGGGCTGTTGCGTGCAGTTAGGAAATTAGACTTCGAACGCAGGAAGGTGTTGCAACTGTTTAGTGTGCCGTGCTTGTGATGAAGAAATGTCATCGCACTGGGTCGAGAAAAGCGAGTGTTTCTCGACGCTGACCGTGTTTGCGACACTGCGGCTCCGATACATCACCGATGACAGAGCAGCCATCTCAAACGACAGCTGCGATATGTTTTCGTTGGAAAACACTACGCATTGCTCAGCATCGTCGTCCACCACGGCGCACCGACGCCTTGCAAGCAGCTACAGTAACGTGCCGGTAATTATTTGCTATGTACTGCGTCGCCACAATGCAAGCAATGAAGCCGTGTTGTGGGGCCATTACAGCGCAAGAAGATATATGCATAAGCCAGCGAAAGTCAACGCTTTGTTTTTGATAGCGGTGCTCAGTACATCACCAATGACAGTGTGTTGTGCGTGTTTTATTTCGGCGGTCAAGATTGTTGATTCCTCTCAGTTCCGCACCACGTCGCTGTTGCCGAAAAATAAGTCGGGCGTGGCCCAACCGCGGTGGGCACGCGCACACGATTTACATGCCTTGCGCGGGACGTGACCTATGGTTTTGATTGACAGGCGAACTAGTGCCAAACTCGTACATCGTGGAACCCCCCTCGAGTTGAACTCGCGAACATGGCAGCGGCAGCAGCAGCTTCTGTTATCGCATCCAGCAGCAGCAAGCGTCAATATGACCATTTGGACCCGTTCACCTACATGACCGACGTAGAGTTTCAGCGTCATTTTTGCCTTTCCAAAACGTCAGTGCGCTGGCTGTGTGACGAGTTAGGCGAAGGCCCTCGTCTGCGGAGACGGCGCGGCGGGCAAATTACGCTTTCCGAGCACAGACTCGTGTAACTAGGCTGCGGTGAAAAAGTTCGTGCGATCGCTTGGGCTCTCTCCGGCTTCAAGCGCTGTTCGTCCACCGAGCCCCAGCCCCAGGCCAGGTCCGGCGGCACCATAGGAGTACTGGGCCACCTGCGAGCAACTGGGGTTCAACCCGGACCAACCAACCTGCGAAGGCGAAGTGGTCACATTTTATAGGAAGACTCAGGATCGACGACGGGCTGCCTTCCGGTGCAACAGCTGCCGAAAGCAGCTTTCGCAGTTACACGGTACAGCTGCATTGCACGGGCAGAGAGCCGAAGGAAGTTACTTCGCCAACACGGACAGGCTCGGCCGTCCCAACGACCACCTCTGCAGGCGGCAAATAACTTGGCTCACGTACTGCGTGAGCCAAAGCGTAGACATATGGCTGTTAAAGGAGATGACCGGCGACTTCATCATCATCATAAAAACTTTAGTATATAGACTGGGGAGTTTGGAGCACGCCGGCTCCAGGGCCCCCGCACGACCCCATGGCACTCAAGCGTTTATGTTAGTCCGGTCCATAGCGCTGGCAGCCCGGTCAGTGGCAATGGTCTGCACGACCGGGTCTCCGGAGCGGAGCAGGGTCTCCCAGTCCTCCCAAGTCTTCAGGTGCTCTAGGCCCCGCGGGGGAGGATCCACCGGGCAATGAGAAAGGAGATGGAGAGCAGTCAAAGCGCGAGGTTCCGGACAGAGAGTACAGGCTGAAGTGAGGAAAAGTGGGTGATAGTGAGAAAGAATGAGAGGAGAGGGGAGAGTGTGTGTCTGTAATTGGCGCCAAAGGGTAGCTTGTCGATTGCTAAGGGATTCGTGCGGTGGAGGGTACAGCTGGCGCGCCGCCTTGGAGGCGTGCGTCAGCTCGTTGAAAGTGTGCGCGCGCTCCTTCGTGAATCCCGGATCGGAGGCCGCAAGAGCCCGGTTTAAAGAACCTCGGGCTAAAAGGTCTGCAGCCTCGTTTCCAGGATTCCCGCAGTGCGCGGGCGCCCAAATCAGCTCCACATGACGGGGCGGGGGCGCGGCGGGCGAGTCCAGTATGCAAAAAGCAGGAACGTGGACTCGGCCTCGTGCGAAATTGAGGATTGCAGTTTTGGAATCTGATAAAACATACCAGGCTTCTGTGTTGACGATGGCCAGGGCAATGGCAGCTTCCTCTGCAGCTTCGCGAGAGGTGTCTGGGGGGAGTGTGTGTGTTCCGATGGGGGAGAGAGTGTTATCCACCACCGCAGCGACCGCTTCATCGCCAGTGCAGGCTGCGTCCACCCATACGGCGTCCGGCTCCGAGCCGTAATATCGGTGGAGGGCTGCAGCGCGAGCTCTGCGGCGCTTATGGTGGTGTTCGGGGTGCATGTTACGGGGAAGTGGCTTAATGAGAAGTTCGCGGTGTAAGGGTCTTGATATGGGGCGTAATGTTATCCGGATTCCAAGGGAATGCAGGATGCACCGGCCAGTGTCGGTTTGTGTGAGACGAAGGTATTGTGCTAGGCGGTGTGCGTCTACAAGTTCCCCGATTGTGTTGTGGAGGCCAAGTTGTAAGAGTCGGTCGGTAGGTGTATTTATGGGAAAGTGGCGGGCGACTTTGTATGCTCTACGAATGAGAGCATCCATGGCGTCAGTTTCACGGCGAGAGAGCTGGAGGTAGGGGGTGGAGTAGAGCACACGGCTGAGCACAAAGGCGTGAACAAGGCGGCATAGGTCACGCTCCCTCATGCCCCTGTGGTGGCCCGAGACCCGGCGGATGAGGTGCGAGATCGCCCCCACCACTTGCTTGAGTCTGCAGAGTGTAGTAGTGTTCTTCCCGTCACTCTGGATTCATTCATTCACAAAACTTTATTAGAGTCCTGAAGCTCGGTTTTCTCAGACCGAGGCGGGCCGCGTCCACGTCGGCACCGTCAGGCCGAGCCTTATGGCGCAATCGTGGACCCTCTGGACAGCCCGTAGTTGACCTTGATAAGAAGAGCTTGACATCGTCTTCTGCCAATAAAGCCATTTTTCGTCGGGGTCGGCGAGAGTCGCGGGACAGCCCGCCAGCATGTGTCTGATTTCAATGATGCCATCGCACACGTTACATTCTTTCCTAATTTCTCTTTCGGGGTGAATTTTATTTACGAAATAGGGAGTTGGGTACGTCCCGGTTTGCACTAAACGTAGCGTGACTGCCTGAGCCCTGTTCAACTTTACGTGTGGCAGTGGGAATTGTCTACGCTCCAAGTAGTAGTACTTAGTTATGTCGTTGTAAGTTAGTCAATGATCTTTATGATCCCCGGAATGGTAGTGGGCGTCGGTTCGGTTCTAACCGGCACGGCAAGCAAGTCCTCGTGCCAGGTCATTCGTCACCTCGTTGAGGTTGAGCCGAGCCTCGTCCACTTGTCCCATATGTGCAGGAAACCAGCGGATTTCAGTTTTGATAGTTTCTACCTTGTCGATAATTTTAGCCGCAGTCCCAGCGACATAGCCTTTGTCAAAGCTCTTAATTGCTGCTTTTGAATCGCTATAAATGAAAGACCATTTACGATTCTTGATGGCTAGAGCAATCGCGGCTTGCTGCGCTACCGTGGAATCCTTAGTGAAGATGGTGACGGCGTCCCGTACCTCTCCCTGGCTGTCAACCACCACGGCCGTGTAGGCCTCTTTGCCTTTGACCCAGGCAGCGTCTACGAGGGCCGCCTGTTGTCCTAGCTGTTCAATTTATTTCAACAAAGCTTTCGCTCTCGCTTTTCTCCTGCTAACGTTCTGTTCTGGGTGCATGTTTCTCGGGAGGGGGGTGGTTCTGATCCCGTCTCTAAGGTCCGCGCTCAACTCTACCTCGGCCTCCTTCAGGTTCCTCGATCTATTGGGGTCTGTCCCTATTGCTTTGAGTATAAGCCTGCCCGCTCACGTTTTCGTCAGTCTTTCCTGCTGCGCCATCTGTTGCGCTTCCGCCATCTCTTCTATCGTATTGTGTACGCCTAGGTTCATGAGCTTCACGTTCGAGGTGCTGTTGGGTATACCTAGGGTAGCCTTGACTAACTTCCTGATCATAGTGTTAAGCTTGTTCAGCTCGGCCTGCGACCATTTGAGTAGACCTCAAAGTGTGTGTGTGTCACGTGGGTGTCATGTGAGTTTGTGTGTCATGTAGGTGTGCCGGGGTGGCTTGAATGGGACCGTGACGTGTATCATGTAATGATCACTGCCCAGTGTGTGTTGTGTTCTCGTCCAAGTCACATCACGGAGGGAGCAGCTGAGCACCAGATCCGGACTAGTGTCCATGCTGACACTGTTGCCGATTCGCGTAGGAGTCTGAAAGTTGTTCTGGGCGGAAAGTTGGAGGTTCTGCAGGAGCAGCCAGAGCCTGCGACCTCTGTGTGTGGTTGTTTTGTATCCCCAGTCAGTGTGTTGACTGTTGAAATCCCCACCGATTAGTAGGGGGTGCTTCCCTACCAGGCGGTGCAGCTCTCGGAGGAGGGACTCCAACGTGGCCATCGCTTTGGATGGGGGTGGTAGATATTGGCAATAAAGATGGATGGGAGTGTATGTGTGTGATGGATAATTTCGGTGATCACGCAGGGCGTCTCTGACGTGATGTAATGTGTCTTATGTGTTAGAGTACAGTGCACAAGTGTGGATGCCCTGGGTGTGTTTGTGGTGTCAGAGTGTGTGGAGTTGTAACCGGGGAGTGCGGCCTGAGTGGCAGTATCTTGGAGAAGAAGGACTTGGGGCGTTGGGGAAAGTGTAGGAAGTAGAAGCTGCAAGGGCGCGCGCTTACCCCGGAAGCCGCGGCAGTTCCAGGTTAGGATGTGTAGATAATTACTGTTGCCCCGTCCCGCCATATTGGAGCGTAGGCGGATGGATGAGAGGGGCGAGTCTGGTGTCTATTGGGATATGGGGTTCTATGGCGGTAGGCTGTGTTGTGGGGAGAAGAGGGGTATAGAGCGGGGGGAGTTGTGTGAGGCGTGCTTCGAGAAGGCCGACCATCTTCTGGAGTATGGATTCCATGCAGCGCTCAATGTGCGTTTCCAATTTCGTAGTGAGGTCAGAGAGAAGGGCGTTGAAATTACTTTCGAGGCGAATCTCAAGATTTTTTTAGTTTTTTGTCGAATTGGTCGGAGAGCTCTTTCAGTTTAGAATCGACATCGGTCGGCCCGGAGGCAGGCGGTGAGGGAGTGATGCGTTGTTTTTTTTTGAGGGTGGTGATTGAGGGGGAGCGGTGTTGGTTTGTGTTAGAGTAGGAGGTGAAGTTGAGAGAGAAAGAGTAGGAGAGGCAAGTGAGCGCTGAGTGAGGGCTGTGAGGCGGCTTACCTCCTCCCGCAGGGCCCGGAGCTCCCCTTCGTTGTGGTCCGGAATTTTCTGGGTGGAGGCAGGCGGCGATTTCCTTACACGGTCGGCCCATGTGAGGTCCTGGCGGGGCTTGTTGCTGCGGTCACGGGAGGCGGAGCGCGCACTGCTTGCACTGCGCGATGACTTTCGAGGGGCTGGCGTCTGCTCCCGGGTTCTTGACTGGTGTCCGGTAGCTGGCTGGGTAGTGCGTGGTTGCGGGCGGGCGTACCGGTACTTGCATTGTATGTTCCCAGTATGATGCCCGTCCCCACAGACGATGCACTTGGGTGGGCAGGTTGGGGGCTCGGTCGGCGTGTGCGTTTCACCGCAATTGTGGCAACATCCGCTGGCTGGTGCGGGACAGACATCCTGGCGGCGTCCGATGCGGCGGCAGTTGTAGCATGAATGTCTCCATTTTGGGTCGATGGGGAAAACATGTGTGAACACCCGCCCAAAAGCGGATAGCTTTGGGCAGAGGTCCAGTGGCGAAAGTGATAATGATTGACCGCTTTTTTCCAAAGGACCGCGCGTCAATGATTGGGAGCTCAGGATTGAAGGGGACAAGTCCATTTATGATTTCCGCGTGTGACTCACCACTGTGCGCCATATGAATGACGCCCCGCACGGCGTCATCGGGCGGAGCGAGGTAGGCGGTGGCATCAGTTGAGTTAGTGCCGATGGTAATTGATGTGATTTGGGCATAAGTCCGAGCTCGAGCCTCCACTGGTGTGGTGATCGTGAAGGTGTTGTTGGCTGGGTGCAGCCGCACCTGGTCCTGGGCGAGCGCTTCCTGCAGGGGTATTTTAGTCGCTGCGCATATCGCTGTGAAAAGCCTGCGGGGGGGGGGGGGGGTCTCCTTGGATACGTCGAAACCGCCGCGCCGTCTAACTACGACCTTGAGGTTTCCCCGCGGCAGTTGCGGGAGAGGCGCGCGTCAATGGCGTCGCATGTCGGGATTTCTCAGTTGGGCGGCCGCCGCCGTCGTTGGGTTCCGGTAACAGCCCTGCGGAGTGTTGGGGAGATTGACTGGCAGTCGCCGGGCGGTACCGGTTGCGGAGACGCAGGATCGTCTCCCATTCTCCGTTTTGGACTTCGGCGGGGTCGATTTCGGTGCCAACTACTTGATAGTTCATGGCTGAGTGGGTTGCGGGGCGTCGCGGACGCTAGGCCAAAAGTATATAGGCCTAGCTCCGGCGAGCGCCGGAGAAACGGAAAAAAAGGCCGAAAAATCCGACCCGGGCGGGCCAGCGATAGCCGCGTGGGTCCAAAATGTGCGGCTCACCTTCCCGGATGCGATGATGGCAATATCGAGAGCGTCAGGTCAAAATGTCCGGTCGCTGTGGACTTTGAAGAAGGAGCCCATATGCGGCGCGTCCGCTCGAATGCAACGACCCTGAAACTCCACCGGCGACTTGTTTCCTCTATCGGAGCACGCCATCGCCGACGGGAGGAACTACCCCCGTGAGGTCGAGAGAGACGAGTTGCTGGCGCAACCTCCACTCGGTGGCCCCGGGAAAATATATATATAGCGCAATTGACGGGTGCCTTCTTCGCGGCGAGGAAAAGTACAATCGAGGCCGCCTAATGACGGGCGACAACGTTCCTCCGAGCCACCAAAATTACGGCGGTGTCTTCGGCATGGTCTTCGCGACCAGATGGGTGCGTCGACTTTTCAAGGTCGACCAACGTAAGGCGGTGACGCTAGGCGCCATTATTGCAGCCAATGTTCCACCGGGGACCATTATTCATCTTGGCGAATTGGCCGCATACAACTGTACCCCAAATTTAGTGGATGCTAACGGGGCTATGCCTCAATCTGCATTGGTACACAGTCAACCGCAGCGTGAACTTTGTGGACCCCGCAAAAAAATAAAGTTATTGTCAAAAAGTGAAGCGCCACCTCGTCAGCGATGGGCACAGAGTCACTGCATCGATGCTGGAGTCCCACCTAGGATGGATGCGGTGGCAGTCAACGGCCACATGCGCGGCAAAGACCCTTTCTTGCGTTTGTTAGAAGCCACGGATCGCTCGAGCTACCCAGTATAAAGATCGACTCTTTAATTCCTGCCGTTGTTACAAGCCATCGCTCGGCGCTAGCCTGTATGGAGGTGCTTCACAAAGTAAAAGAAAATAAAGCATAATTTTCTGACTCTTGTATGAGTGCTGTCCGGCATTCCTGAGTGCTTACACGGTAAGCGCGCGGCAAACCACTTCTGCGCTATAGCCGACGCTCACTTCGCCTCGCAGCCTTACTTTAACGCGAGCAACGAGCGATATGTTGAAAGCCCAGCGTGAAAACCAGGCGCACACCAATCTGTGCTCGGAAATGGGAGCGCAAGCACGTAGCGAGCCACACCAATTCAATCCAGAGAAATAGAAGGTCCAGAAGGAGCAACGAGCGATCTGTTAAAATCACAGTGCGAAAACCAGGCGCACACCAATCTGTACTCTGAAATGCTAGCGCAAGCACGTAGCGAGCGGCGCCAATCCGATCCAATGGGGAAAAAAAGAGGGCGAGCGTCCCCTAGTGGTATAACGCGCAAGGTATCAAACTACGAATTAGTCTAATACACATTCAATGTATATCTTGCAAACATTAAAATGCCTATAAACCACGTTATTGTGGCTAATATTATTGTACTGAATGCATTTATTTTATAACTTGCTTGTGCCTGTAATGCACTCAGTGGAACGACAAACAAAGGAAAGAAGGCACGACCATGCACGGGCCGTATCATCACGTGAGCCCCAGTTTGTCGACCGCCCATATGGCAACGCCCAAGGGATGATAGCCACCCAGAGTGAATCTCTATAAACCAATGAAACTGGAGGCGTGCAGACGGACGAACTTTGTCTTGTTACCATTAGGTCTTTCATCTTGGGGCGTCGCCAGAGCTCGTGAAGATCCCCGAGTTTCGGCAAACTCGTTCGCACGAGTTTTACCCGAGTTTGCTCGATGGCAGTCAGTGAACAGAGATAGCAACGAACGTGCAATAACAGCAGACAAAAAGAAATGTCGAGATAAAGCCGCGTATGACAACATGAGCGCACCCTGCGCAGCACAGTGCTTCCGCGCTTCAAGCACAGAGGACTGTGCAACAAAGCGCGCTAGCGCCGCGTGTTGTTATCAACGCATTATCGCAATTTAGCAACACCCTGACTGTCCCGCTGTCTATCTGCACACTTGCCGTGAGTCATTTGCCACGCCTTTCTCGGGCGCGTCATGGGCGTGCCTGCTCTTTCGAGCATTATCTTTCTATCCTCCGTCGAATGCGAACAGGGCACATGCGGTGCATTCTTGCACCTTGCACTTTCCCTCAGTCGAATACATTGAAATGCAACAAATAAAATAACAAACATTGTCTTTCTTAAAGAATTGGTTTTTCGTTTTGAATGCTTTAAATTTGTGATGACAAACGGACATCGAGTGAATTATTAAATTTTGCACTTTTTTGTCGCGAGTGGCGACAGTGAGATGAAAGCTTGCAACCTGATACATTCTATAGGGTCGCACGCACGAGGGAGTTCATACGGTGAGCAGTCGCCAAGGGCGCTGCAGTGCGATTCTTGATAAAATCGATGCGATAATGACGCATAAAGTCAATAATGACAATGATCTGTCCATTCCTTGTCTATTAGGGGAATGGCAACGCAGCGCTGCGGCATGGCTGTTCAGCGCAGGTGCTTTCACTGAGGCGGCTATTATGGTCGCCGCTTTACCAACTGAAACGACACTCTAACCATAGAGACGGGGGCCACGGCTGTCGCTGCAAAATTGCTGTGCGGTATTGTAGGGTCCGTAGTGACGCAGCACAGTGCAAATGCACCAGTTTATCGGCGTGCGTGAAGTCTCCGCTATGCATTTCGAAGAGCGTGCTGCCCAGCGACACAAATCATCGCTTGTCCTCGCTTGCCCAGTGAAGGTGCCTGCGTGCGCATGTACGCAGAATTTGAGGGTGTTGTTCACTCCAGTGTGCTTGCCGATTGCCTCTGCTGGTTAGCTAACAGCGACCGCAGATGGATATCGTAACGACAGCACAGCAATCGCATTTTGGTGGGTGAGGGCTCTTGTGTGCAGTTAGGAAATTAGACTTCAAACGCAGGAAGGTGTTGCAATTGTTTAGTGTGCCGTGGTTGTGATGAAGAAATTCTATCGCACTGGATTTGCTTGCGCTGGCCGCTGACCCTGTTCGCGACACTGTGGCTCCGATACATCACTGATGACAGAGCAGCCATCTCAAATGACAGCTGCGATACGTTGTCGTTGGAAAACACTACGCATTGCTCAGGATCGTCGTCCACCGCGGCGCATCGACGCCTTGCAAGCAGCTACGGTGACCTGCCAATAATTATTTGCTGTGCGCTACGTCGCCACAATGCAGGCAATGAACCGTGTTGTGTGGCTATCAAAGCCCAAGAAGATATATGCAGAAGCCAGCGAAAGTCGACGCTTCTTTTTTATAGTGGTGCTCAGTGGATCACCGATGACATGTGCGTGTTTTATTTCGCCTGTCAAGATTGTTAATGCCTCTCAGTTCCGCACCACGTCGCTGTAGCCGAGAAATAGGTTGGGCATTTCTGAACGGTGGTGGACGCGCACAAGAGTTACATGCCTCGCGCGGGGCGTGACCTATAGGGTTTTGATTGACAGGCGAACTCGTGCCAAACTCGTACATCGCGAAACCCCCCTCGAGTTGAACTCGTGAACATGGCGGCGGCAGCAGCAGCCTGTGTCATCGCATCCAGCGGTAGTAGATGGTCAATATGACCGTCTGGACCCGTTCACCTACATGACCGACATTGAGTTTCGCGTAATTTTTGCCTTTCCAAAACGTCAGTGCGTTGGCTGTGTGACGAGTTCAGCGAAGGCCGTGGCAGCGTGGCGGACAAATTATGCTTTCCGAGCACAGAGTGGTGTGACTAGGCTGTGGAGGAAAAGTTCGTGCGATCGCTTCGGCTCTCTCCTGTTTCAAGCGCTGCTTGCTCGTCCACCGCGCCCCAGCCTCAGGCCAGTTCCGGCGTCTTCATCGGAGTACTGGGGCACCTGCGAGGACGTGGAGTTCAACCCGGACCAACCAATCTGTGATGGCGAAGTAGCCACATTATATATGAATACTCAGAATGGACGCCGGGCTGCCTTCCGGTGCAACAGGTGCTGAAAGCAGTTTTCGCAGTTACACAGTACCGCTGCACTGCACGGGAAGACAGGCGAAGGAAGTTACTTCGCCAACACGGTCTGCCTCGGCCGTCCGAACGACCGCCTCTCCGGGCGGCAAATTATTTGGCTCACGTACTGCGTGAGCAAAACCGTATACATGTGGCTGTTGAAGGAGATGACCGGCGACTTGTTTCCTCTGTCGGAGCACGTCATCGCCGACTGCAGGAAATACATCCGTGAGGTCGCGAGGAACGAGCTGCTGGCGCGACCTTCACTCGGTGGCCCTGCGAAGATAGCGCAAATTGACGAGTGCCTTCTTCGCGGCGAGCAAAAGTACAATCGAGGCCGCCTAATGTCGGACGACAACTTTCCCCCGAGCCGTCAAAATTACGGCGGTGTTAAAGATGGTGGCCCATGGGTCTTCGGCATGTTCTGCGCGACCAAAGGGGAGCTGTGACTTTTCAAGGTCGACCGACGAATGGCGGCAACATTAGGAGCCATTATTGCAGCCAATGTTCAACCGGGGACCATTAATATTGAATAATTGGCCGCATACAACTGTATCCCAAATTTAGTGGATGCTAATGGGGCTATGTATCAATCTGCATTAGGAGATAGTCAACCACAGCGTGAACTTTGTGGACCCCATCACGGGCGTTCACACGCCAAAAAAATCGAAAGTTACTGTCAAAAAAATGTCACTGTTTCGCCCTAAGGGCGAAGCGATGAATGCGATAGCAACACAGCAATGTCATACGAAGTAAGGTGAGCGGCTTTGGTAGCAATATGAATTGTAGTAAACATGAGCTAATTAAGTAAGCAGGTGTGCTGCGGCGTAAGTAGACCGACATGAAGAGAGACTCGATGACCACGAGAAGGCGCGTGTGAAACGGTGGTGTTGATGAGAAGCGCTTCCCGTGGGCAGCGCGCGTGCGAAGGGACACACCTGTAGCGCTGCACTGCCGATCCGGGCAGCATTGCATGTGTAGCGTGCGTTGGAAAATGTGGCCCGACTATTACTAACTGATTGAAGAAGCGTGGTGTGAGCGCGCACAAACAAACATGAATAGATCACACTGAATGACTGCAGACAACGACCGTCAAAACGCTGGCAGCGAGCGGATATACGCCGCAGGAGCGGGCGAAGGTACGTGCGGTCTATCGCTTCAACGGAAACTGAGCGGCGAATGCGCATAAAGGTCAGAGCCGTGTGGAGATAAGAGACGGTGCGGTCGAACGAACGACGAGCGCGGTTGTTGGCAGCGTAGAAGTGCGCCCCCCCCCCCCCCCCCCCGCTCCTTCCGGCGCTGGCTTCCCGCTTCCTTGCTTGCGCGTGGGAGAGATAAGAGACTGTGCGGACGAGCGACGAGCGCGGTTGTTGGCAGAGAAGTGCCGGCGCTGGCTTTCCGCTTCCTTGCTTGCGCGTGGGAGATTGAGTGCGTTCGCTCTCCGTGATAGCGCGCGTCCCCGCACGCTGCCTCTGGGGCATACGGCGCGCGGCGAAGATTTTATCTATACGGAACCTCACGGCGACGCCGACGGCGACGGCGACGTCGACGGCAGAAATCCGGTTGAAGTGTCCATATAATTGCTATCGCAATAAAAGTGAAGCGCTACCTCATTAGCGTTGGGCACAGGGTAACTGCACCGATGCTGGAGTCCCACCTGGGATGCTTGTGATGGCAGTCAACGGCCACGTGCGTTGCAAAGACACTTTCTTGCGTTTGTTAGAAGCCACGGATCGCTCGAGCTACCCAGTATAAAGACTCCTTCTTGCGGTTGTTTGAAGCCACCACACAGCGCTAGCTAATATGAGGGTACATCACAAAATAAATGAAAATAAAGCGTAGTTTTCTGACCCATTGATTTCCGTCATTACTGCGTGCTTACACGCTAAGCGCGCGGCAAACCACTCATGTGCTAGCCGACGCTCACTTCGTCTCGCAGCCTTACTTTAGCGCGAGCAACGAGCGATCTGTTGGAAGACAAGTGTGAAAACCATGCGCACACCAATATGTGCTCGGAAATGGGAGCACAAGCACGTAGCGAGCCGCGCCAATCCAATCAAGAGGGGATGATGATGATGATGATGATTTATTGGCATCCCCTTTGAAACGGGGCGGCGACAAATAGTCACCTAGCCTGCTTGATTTAATCAGGTATACTATACATGTTCTTTATCTAGCATTTTTGTATACCTCTCATTGTTATTATTTTTTTCAAAAATTTACCTTGAACCGCTGCCTATGATTTTAAGAGATCAGGTCGTATCCATCTTTTCCCTGCTTTTTTTTCCACCAGTACTCTAATCGTCTCTTGCTGATCTCTACGGCTGATCTGTTTGTTTCCTTCCACTTTAAACCCAAGCGCTTCTGGGAGTTGCACGTTACCTACGGTTCTCGCTGGGTGGATCCCGTCGCATTCCATTAGGATGTGCTGAGTGGTCTCTGGATCTTTACTGCAGCATACACATGTCTCATCTAGTTCCGAATATTTGTTCCGATATGTTTTCGTCCTTAGGCAACCGGCTCGAGCCTCAAATAGCAAGGCACTGCCCTTTGTGTTATCGTACAGATTTTCCCTTCTAATTTCTTTCTTCTCATTCTTGTAAATCTCCATTGTCCTTTTCGTTTCCATTCTTTGCATCCAATTCACGGTCTCTAATTTCCTTGAGCTCTTCCTCCATTCTGTGTCCACGCTTTCATGTAGAGATACTTGTGCACTTTAGCCGCCCATTTATTTTCATCCATGTTCCTGAGCCTTTCTTCAAAACTAATTTTGCTTTGTGCTTCTCTGACTTCAAAAGAGGCCCAACCCATGTCACCATGCACTCCCTCATTTGTCGTATTACCATGTGCTCCCAAAGCCAACCAGCCTACTGTACTTTGGTTAACTTCCAAACCCGCCAATATATCCAATTTTAAGCATATAATGGCATTTGCGAATGTTAGCCCTGGCACCATTACTCCTTTCCAGATTCCACGCACCACCTCATATTAATGTGGCCCCACAGTGCTCTGTGTTTCATTATTGCTGCATTCCGCTTCCCCTTTATTTTCAGATTATCTTGGTGGTTGCCTGAGTAATTCCTTCCTTCGTTTATGTGTTCGCCGAGGTACTTATATTGCTTCACTATGGGTATTACTTGCTGTTGAATTGACACCACGAAGTTACTCGTGTGTTCATTAAAGATCATAATCCCTGATTTCTCTGCGCTAAACTTAAGGCCTAGATTTGTCGCTGCGTTCCCACAGATATTCACAAGTATCTGTAAATCTTTTTTATTCTCCGCTTGTAGCACAATGTCGTCTGCGTACATCAGTCCTGGGACCTTCTGTTGCACCATTTGTCCATTACGCATGTAGGATAAATCAAAACCTAATTCGCTGTTTTCCAGTCGTCTTTCTATGCCCTTGACGTAAAGCGTGAACAACAATGGTGACAGAGGGCATCCTTGCTTCAATCCTTGGTGAATTACCACCATTTCATTTCCTTTTCGGCCTTCGCATGCCACTTGTACTTGGTTGTCTCGATATATCTCCCTCAGCAGCTCCACGAAATCGTCATCTATGCCTTCATATTGAAGAATATCCCACAACAATTCCCTGTCTACGTTGTCATAAGCTCCTTTAATATCTAGAAATGCTATCCATAAAGGTCTTTTCTGAGCTACTGAAATCTCTATGCACTGAGTTAGTACAAACATATTGTCTTCTAAGCGTCTGCCTGGCCTGAACCCATTCTGTAGTTCCCCCAATACACCGTTTTCCTCCACCCACTCGACAGTTCTAATTTTATGGCTTGCATTGCCATTCTATATATCACTGACGTTACTGTAACTGGCCTGTACGAGCTCGTCTTATCCTTATCTCCTTTGCCTTTGTAGATGAGATTCATCTTGCTTTGACGCCATCCAACGGGAATATTCTTTGTTCTAATCACTTGCTCTATGGCATTAGTCAGCAGTGCCTTGCTTTTTGGACCGAGGTTTTTGATTAGCTGTATTGGGATTTCATCGGGTCCTGCTGCCGTGTTGTTAGGGACATTTTCTGCTGCCTTTTTCCAATAAAAGCTTTCTATGCTAAATTTTGATCTCTCAGGCCTCTCTGTTGTTGCTGGATCTGTTGTCTGAACTACGCTTTTTCTCGTGCCGAAGTTATGCCTGATAACACCTGTGATGTACCGCAGCGCATCATCGCCTTCATAGATGTTACCGTCTTCATCCATTATAGCCGTTTGCGAGTTTCTAGTTGGAGCTCCGAGTGCTTTTATATGGTTCCAGAATCTTTTTGAGGCGCCTTTGTCACTTGTGAATGTTATGCACCCAACGTTCACTTGCGCATTTAATTTTCTCTTGCACGAGCTCACTCGCAACCCTTTTCTTTTCTCGGCATGTATTCCATCTAAGGAGCACCTCTTCTTCTTATAATCCCAACTTTTTGGCTTCTCGATGAACCCTAGATGCCTCTTTACGCTCTTCTATAGCTTGTTTAATTTCCTTGTTCCACCACTTACGTGGTTTCCTCTTTCCAACCCAACAAAGGGGGCGAGCGTCCCCTCGTGGTATAATGCGAAACGTATTAAACTACAAATTAGTCTAATACGCATTCAGTGTACATCTTGTAAACATTAAAATGCTTACAACCCACATTGTGACTAATATTATAGTACTAACTGCTTTTATTTTACAACTTGCTTGTGCTTCTAATGCACTCGGTGGAACGACAAACAAGTGAAAGAAGGCACGATCATGCACCGACCGTATGATCGCGTGAGCCCCAGTTTGTCGACCGCCCATATGGCAACGCCCAAGCGATGATAGCCATCCAGAGTGAATCTAGATGAACCAATGAAACTGGAGGCGTGCCGATGGACAAACTTTCTGTTGTTAACATTAGTTGTTTCATCTTGGGGCGTCGCCAAAGCTCGGGAAGATCCCGAGTTTCGCCAAACTCGGCGCATCCTGCATAGCACCCCAGTACAGAGAAATTGGAATATGGCTAAGATAACAGTTTGTCACAAAAGAGCGCGTAATCCAAGCGCGCGCCGAGTGTCACGCAAGCCAGCGAAAGAACAAGCCGGCCCCGCGGCAACTTCAACAGAGGGGGAGAGCGCATACGCCTCAAGCAACAACGCTAACAACGGCGCCGAAACGTCTGGAAGAAGCTCGACGAAGCGACGTTAACCGGACAGGGAGAGAGAGAGAGAGAGAGCACACGCGCGCGCCGAGACACCTTCTCACCCGGCGAGCCGAGAGAGATAACTACAGCGTGAGCGTGCGTGAACAGCATGAGTCATCCCCCCCCCCCCCCCTCGACGACGCGGCGGCGGTCGAAGGTACGAGAAAAGAGTAGAAGCTTCCCAAGCTTTGGCCGTGCTACGGAATCACAACTCCGATCGAATGTTCGAGAAGGACCGTCGACGGCTATATAAACGCCGTGCGAGCATTGTCAGTTCGGAATCCAGGAGTCCAGTGAGGAACTCAGGAGTTGAGTCCGCACCTTGAAGTGATGTAACGTGAAGACCAAGCGTCTGCGGAAGAAGGGGATTCCCCGGCAAGCTAGTCGACGAGTTCATCGAGCGTCTGCATTTCCGGAAGAAGTTCTTTCTTCGAGACTTGCTCCCAAGTTACGCCGAGATCGTCTGACTTCCAAGACCAACACTGGTGAATACGATTGGACACTTAGTGTTCCTTTTTATTTTGTGTTTTATGTGTTGGACTCTTAGTGCATGTCGTTAATTATTTTCTTGTGTTTGTTAATCCCCCTCTGATTTGTATTGTGTTGTGTCTAGCCTAAGTGTGCAAGTGTGTGTGTAACTGCCTTGTGTGAAGAATATATTTTGTTGTGTTTTGACAACTCTGGGCTCTGACTCGGTCTTTGGACAGCAACCGGCGTTCGCTGGCGCACCAGAGGGCCCACTCTTAATTGTCATTGCTTTCGTGGGATTATTTTCGGAAGCTGATAAGTCGGCTTTGGAATTTAGTCCGGCGTCTGCGCCTCGTTCACCGGGGTCTGTGACAATATTTCTGGCGTCCGCGACAGGACCTTTCTGGTGCAAATTGTGTGTCCATAGTAGGGAGAAAGAGCCTAGGGTCGTTTACATTGCTATTGTAAACGATTTTGAGTGTTGCACCACGTTTTGCTAACTTGTGTGCAGAGAGCAGTTCGATTGTTGAAAGCTAGGCAGATAGTTTTTGCACGCGGCTAGATTTTGAAGGGCATTATGGATCTCGAGAAATTAGTTGCCCTTGGTGAGAAGATGGGTCTTTCCGGAGCGGAACTACGGAAGTGGGTTAGTCAGAAGGAAAAAGAAGCTGTAGAAAGAGAGAAGCTAGCGGCCGAACGGGCCAAAGAAGAAAGAGAGGCGATGGAGCGAAGAGAGGAAAGAGAAGCAAAGGAGCGACAGATAAGAGAGGAAATAGAAGCAAAGGAGCGACAGATAAGAGAGGAAAGAGAAGCAAAGGAGAGAGAAAGACAGAGACAGCATGAGTTAGAACTCGAACGACTTCGATTGCAGCAGCGTACAGACGCTCCCGCCCAGGCAAGAGTCGATAGCACTGAAAGGGAAGAAACTAGCTTCCGTCTGAACCCAAGCAAACTGCTTGTGGCATTCGATGAAAGAAAAGATGATCTGGATGCCTATTTGCATAGATTTGAGACAGTTGCTAAAAGCCAGAATTGGCCAGAGGATCAATGGGCCACTGCATTGAGTACGTGTTTGAGCGGTGAAGCACTTAGCGTGTACGGTAGGCTGACGCCAACCGATGCCTCTAATTATGGAAGGGTGAAAGCTGCTTTACTGAAAAGATTTAGGTTCACCGTAGAAGGCTTCCGAGATAAGTTTAGGACTGGAAAGCCAGCCGATGGTGAGACTGCCACGCAATTTGCCGCGCGGCTCAGTCACTATTTTGATAGGTGGACCGAACTTTCAGAGACTGCACAGGAGTACGGTGCGCTTAGAGAGCTTCTGATCAAGGAGCAGTTCCTCATCAGTTGCCACCCGAGCCTGTCACTCTATCTGAAAGAAAGGAGAGCTAAATCGCTTCAAGATATGTTGGAATTGGCAGACCAATTTTGGAAGCACAGGGAGGCACCAATCTCTCCAAGATCAGAAAAGAGGAGCCAGGGGACGCAAAGAAACCGGCATCCGATGAAAGGAGAAACCCTCCGAAGCCTGTTCCGAGGTGTTATCTTTGTAACCGACTGGGCCATCATGTTAGCAGTTGTCGTACCAACTTTACACGCACCAATGAGGTTAAATGTTTTAAATGTGGGCGAACGGGGCACAAAGCCGATTCATGTCGCAACGGAGTGAAGGAAGCTCCCCAAGCATCCTGTGTGTATGCCCCACCAAAACATCAAGAAGAAGACATAAACGACGGCTTTGTAGAACTTCGAGACGGAAAAAGAATTCCGGTCGTTAATGCGGTGATGACACAACGCCCAGAATTTCCCGATAAGGGAATGCCTGTCCTTGCCGGAAAAATGGCAGGAAAACAAATTACGGTGTTACGAGATACCGGCACCAGCACAGTGATCGTGCGAAGTGACTTAGTCAAAGACGAAGAGCTCACGGGCGAAACCAGTTTGGTCTACCTTGTCGATGGTACGGCTAGGAAGCTTGCCGAAGCCAAAATTGAGGTCGATACCCCCTATTATAGTGGCAATGTCACTGCACTTTGCATGGACAGCCCACTGTATGATTTAATCGTAGGAAACGTCGAGGGAGTTCGCGCCCCAGACGATCCGAAATCTTTGGAAGAATCGCCGAAGAACGAACCATCGACGATCGAGGAAGCTCGCGGAAAACCAGCAACTGCTGACGATAACAACGAGGCAGCTATCTCCCAAACTCGAACGAAGGCCCAGGCAAGACCTTTCCAGCTCTCTTCCACGCCCGATTCCGAAAATAAACCGACCGGGACTCATAACCACGCGAAACACCACCATCGTAAAACCAAGGACAGGAAGTTCAAATTTAGGAACCGTTAACGATTAGTGTGTGGTGCAAAGCGTTTTGATTGAGTGCACCGAACGTTTATTTATGTATCAGGGACATTGTTTGTTTGTGTTCTGTAAACTACCCTGTCATAGTTTTGTATACTTGTTGCACATGTTATATTTCAAATGTTTGCCTTGTTACGCGAGAGATGTATTATTGTATAATATAACTGTACTAGTTACACGAGCGATGTGTTATTGTGTAGTCCAAGTGTGCTTGTGTGACTTGTGTTTGTATTCGATGTATCGCGAGTGATGTGTGATTTATGGTGGACTGATTCATGGACTTACGGACTCGTGTGTAGCGGACTTTTGTGCGCGCTTCTTTTGTGTTTTCTTGAATATTATTGCATAATATTCTTAAAGTGGGGGGCAGTGTCACAAAAGAGCGCGTAATCCAAGCGCGCGCCGAGTGTCACGCAAGCCAGCGAAAGAACACGCCGGCCCCGCGGCAACTTCAACAGAGGGGGAGAGCGCATACGCCTCAAGCAACAACGCTAACAACGGTGCCGAAACGTCTGGAAGAAGCTCGACGAAGCGACGTTAACCGGAGAGGGAGAGAGAGAGAGAGAGCACACGCGCGCGCCGAGACACCTTCTCACCCGGCGAGCCGAGAGAGATAACTACAGCGTGAGCGTGCGTGAACAGCATGAGTCATCCCCCCCCCCCCCCTCGACGACGCGGCGGCGGTCGAAGGTACGAGAAAAGAGTAGAAGCTTCCCAAGCTTTGGCCGTGCTACGGAATCACAACTCCGATCGAATGTTCGAGAAGGACCGTCGACGGCTATATAAACGCCGTGCGAGCATTGTCAGTTCGGAATCCAGGAGTCCAGTGAGGAACTCGGGAGTTGAGTCCGCACCGTGAAGTGATGTAACGTGAAGACGGAAGAAGGGGATTCTGTAACGTCTGCGGAAGAAGGGGATTCCCCGGCAAGCTAGTCGACGAGTTCATCGAGCATCTGCATTTCCGGAAGAAGTTCTTTCTTCGAGATTTGCTCCCAAGTTACGCCGAGATCGTCTGACTTCCAAGACCAACACTGGTGAATACGATTGGACACTTAGTGTTCCTTTTTATTTTGTGTTTTATGTGTTGGACTCTTAGTGCTTGTCGTTAATTATTTTCTTGTGTTTGTTAATACCCATCTGATTTGTATTGTGTTGTGTCTAGCCTAAGTGTGCAAGTGTGTGTGTAACTGCCTTGTGTGAAGAATATATTTTGTTGTGTTTTGACAACTCTGGGCTCTGACTCGGTCTTTGGACAGCAACCGGCGTTCGCTGGCGCACCAGAGGG
The DNA here is from genome assembly GCF_013339745.2 of Dermacentor silvarum. NCBI lineage: Eukaryota > Metazoa > Arthropoda > Arachnida > Ixodida > Ixodidae > Dermacentor > Dermacentor silvarum. Next base: position 282,142,735 of record NC_051154.1, read on the forward strand.
CCCACTCTTAATTGTCATTGCTTTCGTGGGATTATTTTCGGAAGCTGATAAGTCGGCTTTGGAATTTAGTCCGGCGTCTGCGCCTCGTTCACCGGGGTCTGTGACACAGTTCAAACCTAATTCATAAATATGCACCTATTCGACGAATACTCTCCAATAATAATGCACATTTGTACAATAAACTGACTTGCTAACAAAACGAAGCGCCTTATCGAAGAACAATAATGTCTCAAAAAGCTTCTCATTGGTTATCGTACAAAACAGTCGCTTCAACGTTTTGTTCCGCTTTGAAATGCAGCAAATTTTCACTTTTCAACAATATACTTCCAAACATGATAAAAACCAACTCGAAAAGCCTTTGGAATGTGGTAAAAAACAATGACCACAAGTTACTTTTATCATATATCTATCTGGTGATCCGGTACCGACACCTCTCACTGCCTCTGCATTGAATGATGCTTTCGTTCAGTCATTTTCATCTGCAACACCTTATCACATACCTAACCTTCTACAATTCAACTAGTTTCCCATGGATCCGATAGTTTTGACTCGGTAGGAATCACAACGCTGATCTATAAAGTAAAATTAAGTTCCTCTTGTGGGGTCTATCAGATCACAAAGTTCCTAAAAAACACTAGAGAGTGGTGCTCAATTATTCTAGAGTGTCGTTTTTCGCATCACGAATCACGATTACTCAAGCCACCACGAGTTTCTCATGCGACGCAGGTTCTATACCCGAAGACTGGAAAATAATTAAACTCGTGCCAGTTCAAATCAGGTCAAAGAAGTAACTCGTTCATGTTTTGGCCTATTTCACTTACGTTAGTTCCATGTAAAATTTTGAGCATATAATTTTTACACATGTTGTCAATTTTCTACTAGATAGCAGTTTGTTCTCTACATCGCAACATGGCTTCTACAAGTTTTTCTCGTGCGAAACTCAACTGATCACTTTCACAAATGACTTACATGTGTATATTGACTCTGGCTTTATTGTGGATTGTATCTTGTTTTAGATTTTTACCAGGGTTTTTATAAAGTTAATGCTTCTTTGCTGTTAAATGAATTAAGTGCGTTAAATATTGACCCGCAAGTACTTTATTGGATCTCTGAATTTCTTTTCCGCCGTGTTCTGTGCGTTTCTACTACCAACTACTCCAGCTCCAGTCGGTTCTGGCGTACCTCAAGGATCAGTCCTTAGCCCCCTTTTATTTCTCATTTATATATATTAATGACTTGTCTAATAACTATTCTTCCCGAATTTGCTTGTTCGTAGACGACTCTGTCACAAACCGGGAAATAACTAATGATTCGGATGTGGCATTACTTCCGAATGATCTAGATAACGTAACAGAGTGGTGACCCACGTGGAACATGGAACTAAATATTGCTAAATGCAAACGCATGCGCGTAACTAGGCGTGATGTTATCTCTCCGCCCTAATTTAAGAACAATAACTCCTTGCAAACCACAGCGTCGTATCGCTACCTTAGTGTTTACATATGCAGTGACTTCTCATGGAAACAAGATGTCTACCACTTAATTGCTAAAGCGAACCAAACCTTAGGCTACTTGAAAAGAAACTCCCACCTTGCCCATTGTAACTAAAACTGTTACTTTATACTACCTACTTTAGGCCCCAGCTAGAATACGCCTCGCCTGTGTGGAACCCACATAACAGTATACACTAATACAGGCTATTGAGGCAGTACAAAATCGTTCTGCTCGTTTCATTTGAGCCAAGTGTAATCGCACTGCAAGCGTCACAGAAATGGAAGCTACTCTTAATCTTCCCTCCCTATAGCCAGCCGTAGAAGGCAGTCACGCATTTGTCTTTTTCACAAAGTGTATTTTCACAACCCCGCTCTTCGTTCCTTGTTTATACTTCCATCACCATTTCACTCACACCGGCTTGATCGTCCCCATAAGGTTACCTGCCTCCATTACGGACATAACTGATCCGCTTTTAAAGATGCGCTACCAAGCCTGTTGTAAGAATACTGCAGAATTATTTTTTATGTGTACGTTGTTTTTTAACTTGAAGTGTGTAACCTATTCCGTAATAAGCCTTTTTTTGTTAAAAATTAAACTAAATCATGGGGTCTTACGTGCTAAACCACGATCTTATTATGAGGCACGCTGTAGTGGGGGCTGTGGCATACCTGAAAAAAAAAAAACTGAGTTATGGCGAAAGGAGTGGTGCTTTTATGCGTGCCCTCCGAGATTGACATCGCGTCCAGTAATCGGCGTTTGCGCACAGTTTTAAGAAGAAACTACGCAAATCGAAAAATTATGTCATAAGAATTTCTAAACTCGCGGACAACTTTCTGTGTCAATGAAGGGAAAGCTACGGGCACGTGGCTGCTACACAGGTGTTACCGCGCCAAGTAGTCCGGCAGCGTTTGACAGTGCTTTTGGTTGCTCGGAAGAGACGCTGAATCGACGCAGGTTCCGCGTGCGACGCTGTTGCGTTTGCCCAGACACGCAAGGAAAAAGCCGCAAAATAAGTAAACTTTTACACTCAGTGGTGTGTTCTGTCTCATTTAACTGTTGCTAATAAGCTGTTTATGTTTTCTCTTCCCCAGCCTAAACCAAGGAGGATTAAAACGCGGCACTCTTTTCAGAAGCGCTCTCAGTTGTGCGCGCTTTGTCTCCGTAGCTTTCCCTTCATTGCCACAGAAAGTTGTCCGCGAGTATAGTCCCTTTCCAGAGAATACACCGCATGTTTACAGGCTTCGTGCATGTGGTAGGCTTTCTATTACGCTGCAAAATAGAAGCTCCTTGAATAGCGGTAGACAGCTCTATCCCAAGGCTGTTGTTTTTTTTCCCGCAAGTTTGGGGCTGCGTGCAATGTGTGTCATCGCTTCAGTTTCCAGAACAGCATAAAACTATTAGAATCGCCTTCTACACGGTGTTTTCTAAAGATAACATGGGAATCCTCGACGTATTATTGAGAAGTCGAGGGCTCATAACTTCCACTCGCAGCAATACGTGTTAAGAAAATCAGTCACAAAATCCTGGCAGTTCTTTTTTCTCTTTTTTTATTGTCGGGCTTGACACGTATACAAAATTGACTCAATCGCGACATCCTCTCTGTCCTCTATGACGTGATAGTACAAGTTATTTGTCCAAGAAAAATCTTCATAATAGGTCCAGCCTATGAAGATGTTCGTAAACATCACGTCACTTACAAGGGAACTCTACGAAATAGTAACAAGCACTTTGACCTTGGTGCCCCACATTATATTTGCGACTCCATATTGCATGCAGCCCAAACAACACAACTATCAACAGGAAGCACGTCTCTGAAGTCGGAAAAAAATGCCGCGGGCATCCCTAAAGGGCCACTGAACCACCTCTGACAATTCAAAAACCAGTCGCATGCTCATCTCCAGTTTTACAGCGAAGCTATCCTGTATATGCCTAGGCTGAAACACTCGTGGTCCGAACACAGAAACACTCCGCCTGAACTAAACCTATCGAAAACTCGCGTTTCGTTCACTTGATATATATATACCATAACCAACCCGCCGTGGTTGCTCAGTGGTTATGGTGTTGGGCTGCTGAGCACGAGGTCGCGGGATCGAACCCCGGCTACGGCGGCCGCATTTGGATGGGGGCGAAATGCAGAATACACCCGTGTATTTAGGTTTAGGTGCACAGTAAAGAACCCCGGGTGGTCCGAATTATTCCTGAGTTCTCCACTACGGCGTGCCTCTTAATCAGATCGTGGTTTTGGCACGTAAAACCCCATATTTCAATTAATTTTTATATCAATATTGGCATCGAAGGGTACGAATGTCCGACTAACATGACTGACAGGTCATGACATCAATAACATCACATGCGCATCAGTTACGTCACGATTAACAAAAATAAAATCACGTGTGGCGCATTCCCGCGCTGTATATATGGGTATGAGCCAGGGACAAGAAAGAAATAAACGAAGAATTAAAGAAAGAAATCACATGTGGCTCATACCTGGGCCCGATTCACGGCCAATCCCCCGTAGTGGGTTCTGCTATACCTTTAGGCACCAAACCAAACCGGGGCCGCACATTTAAGCTTCACTGGTTTATCATTTAAATGTACGAGGTACATGGGCGGTGAATTTTTTTTATGCACACGTCCTGATGTTCACAGCAGCATCTAGGTGCCGTCATCAGGGTAAAAGCTGTAAATTGGTTCATTGGTTCGAGGGACATCAGTTCCAGTCCACCTCCAAGAACTCTTTTGCGATGCAGTCAAACACCCGCTCTTCCTGGTCGTCTCTGTCTGCATCGTGTAGAATCAACTGATTTCACCTCATGTAGCTTGTTTTGCACTGCGTGTGTGATGGCAAGTCTGTAGCCGAAAAGCGCAGAGTCCTGATGAGCGGAAGTTGGTGTTTTCAAGCAAGAAAAGAGCGCCAACGTGACGTTCAGTAGTGACGTAGCATCCACGTGTCTTCAAGCAAGGTACGCGGCGACGAAGAGACCACCCCCCGCCTTCGAGCTTAGAGTTGTTTAGGGGCCCTTTAAAGTGCGCGATTCATCACCACAGATTAAAACATCAGTGTGTCGGGACAAAATGTTCCTGGTATGAAGCTCATGAATATTCATAACTTTACGGGGCAGCAATTCTCTTCCAATTTCCTCTAACACGTCCTTCGAAGGATATTCTAGAAGCGCGTGAGAAAATGACCCGTCGGCTATATTGCGGATAACACTGCCAAAATGATTTCAGCGCGAAAGTATTTGTTATGAAACAGACAGAATTTGACACTTTATATAAAGCCGAAAACTTATAGCACTTCTCGATATCACAACAAAATCGAAGATTTATTTTGTTATTTCGACCTGAATGAAATTTCTCAGATAAGGATCAGACGTTACAAAGAAAGAAAAATGTTAAACAATGCCGTACCAATCGATGCACGGGACACAACCCTTATCGGTGATGAAATCACCTATCAGCATCGCGTCAGTTACAATCTAAATTATAGACCATAAACAGCCTAGATAATCTTTCATGGTTGACGCGCACGCACACATCACCCCCAGTTCCAAGACCTTGAACGAAAGTATCACAAACAGCGCACTGGCCAACGCTACTATACAAAATACAGTAAGCAGCTATCCCCCCCCCCCCCCTACTCTTCCAGCAGTGTGTCTGACACGAACATTGAACTTCTCAATGAAATACATGACCATTTGATCTGTCCGTTGCTTGCTGCGGACCACGAAGTCCACAAATAACGACGACATCAAGATCTTTCCTGACCCGAATGTGTGACAGCAGAAACGGTTTCGTCTGCTGCCCGAATTCCCCCGACGTCCGGTTTGAATGTTCCATTCCAGAAGGAATGTTCTGCGCCGCCACCTTCGGTGACGTCACACGTCATGTGCACGGCAGCTTTTTTTTTTCTTTTTTTTTTCTCGTTTGCTTGGCTTGAGGCGAGTGCTTCCCGGACGTGTCTTGGCGCCCTGGCTCGTTTGCTTTGATCCACATGCATTCTGTTTTGTTTATTAACTTGGTGCAAATGGTCATTGACGTGGCGACAATGAGCGATACTGCATGTTGATGCTCAGGTACCCATTCTTACAAGACAGTTGCCGGACTTAAAACATGACGCTGACACTTGGTCTGGCTGCTTGAAATCGGACGACGAGCTGAAACAGCTATAGTCGGGTACAACTTAAGAAGACAGGAGAGGCCCCTCCCAGATGACCGAAGCGCAGCAGCCGATTGCCTCCGCGACTAAAGAAATAGTCCCGCTGACGCGACTCGCCCCAGCCTGAAGCGCGGGCTGCCATGTTCTCCGTCGGCGGGGACACCAGCCGTCCGGCTCATGACGCAAGTCTATATAGTGCGCGCCTATTGTTGGAGGCTTGTATGCATCCGCCTTTGAGGGGGCAAATGCCGCTGCCTTCTAAAGTTGTACCCGACTATAGAACGATCACTGGCTGCTTCCAACGTGTAATTCACGGTTCGTTCGTCACGAAGAAGTCAGGTGAGTGAAGGTGGTTCATAGGTGAAGGTGGTTCATACCGCTGTCAAAGGGGCACTTTCGACCACGGACTACCTCAATCCAAATAGAACTAAATTCTGACTGAGCGCTGCTACACTGGCTACACGGTCATTTTCAATCGCAATTAACTTTCAATAGAATTGAATTCGAGGGTTTCACGTGCCAAAACCACGATTTGATTGTGAGGCACACCGTAGTGGGTTACTTCAGATTAATTTTGACCACCGTTGGATCTTTAACGTGCCCCCAATGCACAGGACACGGGCGTTTTTACATTTCACCTCCATCGAAACGCGGCGGCCGCCGCGGCCGGGATTTGATCCCGCGATCTCGTGCTTAGCAGCGCAAAACCATGACTGACCTCAATCCTACAGTGGACATAAATATAGGCTGATGATGATGATTATGATGACCTCAATCTCATCAGCGAAAGTAGAGAAGCCTGAAGGCTGTGAACGCTGCTGTTGAGAGGTCAACGTTTGCGCTAACTGCGCGTCACTCACTGTGCCTGTTTGTGTGGACGGCGCGAATAATTTGGGCACACGCAGTGTTGATGATACCGCATAGTGCGGTGTAAATTTGTTCGCTTGTCAGAAAGAAACGAAGGAATTTCACATTCTTATCTAAAGCAAATGAATGTGTGCTTCTCTCTTCACAGTTAAATCGACGATATAATCATTTATTCAACCCCTTTTTTTAGCGCTAAAGCTGGGCTAACTTTTGAAAATCAATTATCGGAACAGAGATCTTCCTACTCCGCAAGGACGAGAACCAGTCGTTGCATGGCAGATTGAGTATGCGTTGCAAAGCAAAGAACACTTAAATTTAAGCACTACAATATGAATAAGAGCCCAGCTGTTGAGCGGCCGCGCACAAAAAGAGAAAACAAAAGGCAATGCGATCGTTCTACACCAAATGACTTCATGCAAGGGCCTTTGAGGAACGGGCACCTGTTTCGTGTATCGCGGCGCGGGAATTAAAGGTTGGCGCTTCGCCTCATATGATGCTAAGTATAAAAAAAAATAAAACGACAAAAAAACGAGTCTGTCTCTTTCCGAAGTGCCTGACGCAGGTACGAAGAGCCGTTTCAAATAAAGTTATACTCATTCATTCCTTGTCCTGTTTCTCACCATGTTCTTGTTATTGTTCTCAGCTGCGGTTATTACCATCATATACAATATAACTAGCCAAACAGCAAACTCTCCTCATCTGATCGCGAGGGGCCGCCGGCAAAAACAACGCCACCTATGAGAACTCACACAAACAATCAACCGAAAAAAAATCATCGATGATTATGATACACCCTAATACGAAATTTGGGCGCAGCTCTATTCCGTGTTTTCGTTTCACGATATATTGGCCGGCAAAGACAATCTGTCTCTTGCGGCACATTGCAAACGGAGCGAAGTGGGTCGCGACTGCCTCGCTAATTGGGAGATCACGAGAGACAGTTGGTGGGTGACGTGTGGGCGCGATTCACAACAGCCGCCGCAGACAGACCTCCGCTCATGCAGCGCTTTGTTTCCATATATGGTATCGTTCGACACGCTCGCCACATGCCACAAATGAACAGATGACGGCGTGACTCTGGCGAAATCTCGCAGCGGTCGTCAGCCGTCTTGCGCGGCACTACGCTTTTCTTTCACCATACCCTCCTCCTCCGCTCACTTCGCTATCGCCGTCTTTCGTCGCCCGTTGCGCTGCGCGTACGCCTTTCATTTTTCGCTGTGCTTGTTCGCTCGGTTACGCGAGGGACGACGCTGACGCTTAACGCAGGAAAAACAACAAACAAACAAAAATCCCGCGCATGTGACGTGTGACGTCGCTGGAAGTGGCGGCGCAGAACATGGCGCAGAAGCCCCGCCCTAGACGGGCGTGTTGTGAAAACAACCACTGCGGCGAGTGCTGGTGAAAATTTTGTTCCCTGCTCGCTACTAGCAACGCGAACCTGTGTACGCGGTGGAAAAACAAAAAAACGTCTGTCTACGGTTGTGTTCATAGATGTCTCAATGACTATAAAAACACCCCCTGAAAACTAGCCAAGGTGTAATTTTATCAATTTCTCAGGAAATCTTACGAGCCTGATTGCAGCCGTCTGGCCGGAGCAAAGTAAATAAACGATTCTCCGCACGTTTTCTTCTGTTTGGTCTCTCAGATATTATTAGGCCATAGTCGCGTTTCTAGTTTTTTTTATTATTAGGGGTAAGCGAATATTCCAAGTTTTGAATACGAATAGAGAGAGAGAGAGAGAGAGAAACGTGGTGGGAAAGGCAGGGAGGTTAACCGGAAAAGATTCTGGTTTGCTACCCTGCACTGGGGGAAGGGGAAGGGGAAATGAAAGGCGGAAAGAATAGGGAAGAGAAAAAGCAGTCACAAAAAAAATTAAGGTATTAAAAAAAAAGAAAAAGAAAAGGAGGAGGTTCGAAACGTCTGTGAGAACTATAGTCTGTCAGATAGTCCACTCGATCGCAAAAACTTCAAGAGTGCCTTGACTGACTTGTTGTGTGACGACTGTATAGGCCGGCGTTCCAGGACTGTCTGCTCCGAAAGCGGCCGGTCGTCAAGACGTGCCAGCGCGGTCGCGAATGACTGCCTATGTGCGCTGTATTGGGGACAGTGACAAAGTACGTGCTCGATTGTTTCCTCGTCGCCGCAGTGATCACACGCAGCACTATCCTCCCATCCGATGCGGAAAGCAAACGACTTTGTAAATGCGACACCAAGCCACAATCTGCAAAGTACTCTTGTTTCGGGTCGGGATAGTCCAGGTGGAGGTCGAAGTCGAAGACAGGGGTCCAGTCGATGCAGACGTGTGTGTTGCAAACTAGGTGTGTTCCACAACGATTGTGTGGCATCGTTTGCAAGCACTCGAAGTTTCGCAGCTGCATCTGTTCGTGACAGCGGGATTGGTTCCTGTGCGCCGTCTTCGTGAGCAGATCGAGCAGCTTCATCAGCATATTCGTTGCCCATTACGCCACAGTGGCTAGGGAGCCACTGAAAGGTGACGTCGTGTCCTTGCTCGACGAGGCAATGAAGGAGCTCTCGGATTTCTAGGACTAGTTGTTCGTAGGGTCCACGGTGTAAGGCGGAAAGCAAGCAATGTAGCGCTGCCTTGGAGTCACTGAAAACACTCCATTTGTTAGGTGGTTCCTCACGAATTATGCGAAGTGCGCTACGAAGAGCAGCAAGCTCCGCGGCTGTCGATGCCGTCTGGTGTGATGTCTTGAATTTCAAGGTGGAGACTTTCGCAGGAAAAAACACTGATCCTGCAGAACCGTCCACGGTGGTTGAACCATCAGTGTATAGATGGGTATGATCACTGTATTTTTCGTAGAGCATGATCAGCGAAAGTTGCTTGAGAGCTGGTGATGAGAGTTCGGCTTTCGTTCGAATTCCAGGCACTGTCAGTCGAACTTGTGGCTGAGCCAAGCACCAAGGAGGAAACAAAACTCTCGTTGCAGCTGTGTAACCTGATGGAAGGTATGTACGATAAGGCAGTATTGTCTGACAAAAAGAGGCACGTGGTCGGTCTTCTGGCAGTGAGGCTAGATGGTGGGAAGGGGCGCGAGCAAGGTGCCTGACGTGTGCTCTGAGCGCTTCCATAATAATGTGAATCTTGGCTGGGTAGTCATGTGCAATTGCAATGGTTTCTGATGTTAATGTACATCGTGGCAACCCTAGACAGACCCTAAGTGCCTGTGCCTGAGCACTTTCGATTGTACGAATGTTAGTTCTACAGGTATTGGTCAGCACTGCCAAGCTGTACCTCAGATACCCGAGAAACAGCGTCCTGTAGAGTTGCATCATCGCGTGTACTGAAGTACCCCAGGATTTTCCTCCAAGAAACTTGAAGAGATGAGAGATGGCTGTCAGGCGCTTCTTTAGGTTGGTGACATGGGGACTCCAACAAAGGTCACGATCGATGATTACCCCTAAGAACCTGTGCGTTCTGACGTAAGGGATATTTTGTCCATCGATGGTTATGGTGTATGGTGTCATTCGTTTCCGGCTAAATGCGATCAATGCGCATTTTTCTGGGGAAATCTTGAGGCCTTGTTCATTAAGGTACGTCGCTATCAACGCCGCAGATTTTTGGAGCCTAGCACGTACTTGTGGACGCGTCACGCCAGATGCCCAGACGCATATGTCATCCGCATATATTGACAACTTCACCGTATTTGGTAGGCATTCTACTAGGGCAATGAGCACAAGATTGAAGAGTGTTGGGCTCAACACACCACCCTGTGGTACTCCACGGTGTGTATAGTGTTGAGAAGTTGGGCCGTCTTCAGTATTCACAAATAGAGACCGCATATGTAAATAACTGCGTGTCCAACGATAAAGCCTACCGCCGAGGCCAACCATTTCCAGAGCCTCTAATATAGCCTCATGAAGAACATTGTCATATGCTCCTTTGATGTCGAGGAACATAGCGACAGATAATCGCTTGCACGTCTTTTGATGTTGAACGTAAGTAACCAAATCGATGACGTTGTCAATGGAACATCGGTGACGTCGAAAGCCAGCCATTGCGTCTGGATAAACTTCATAGCGTTCCAGGTACCATTCAAGTCTGGCGAGGACCATTCGTTCCATCACCTTCCCAATGCAACTAGCCAGCGCGATTGGGCGGTAGGAAGTAATCTCTAGAGGAGACTTGCCAGGTTTGAGGAGTGGTACCAGGCGGCTGGTCTTCCATTCTTGAGGAACGTTTCCATTCTCCCAGGACTCATTGAAGACGTTCAGCAAGGCACTTCGCGCTAGTTCACCGAGGTGGCACAAGGTACAGTAAGAAATACCATCTGGTCCAGGGGACGACGACCGATTACATAGGGCAAGTGCCGCGTCGAGCTCTTGAGTGCTGAACGGCAGATCCATGCGTGAGTCCCGTGTGTCCGGAACGTAGTCAGAGGTAAGGGAACTTGATCCCACTGACTGGCCTGTAATCATGGCACAGAAATCTTCCGCTACGTCGAGGTCTTGTCGGCGTTGGAAAAGTGCTAGTGCCTTGAATGGAAAGCGTTGTTCCGGAACGGAACGTAGGCCTCTCACAGTTCTCCATATTTGAGACAGTGGCTTGCGGGGGTCAAGGGACTCACAATACTTTGTCCATCGCTCCGATTCCAGTTTATCCATGCGGCGTTGTATCTTCTTTTGAGTGCGCCGGGCTGTCCTTAGATCGTGAATGGACTTCGTGCGTCGGTATCTTCGTTCGGCGCGACGACGAATAGCCCGAAGTCGCTCCAACTCCAGGTCGAATTGCGAGTACTTCGATGAGCACATGAGCGTGCACATAGCGGTCTGCGCCGCTTCTTTAATAGCTTCCTGCAGTCCAGATAAAAGACCTTTCTGACAAGCGTCCTCCAGGTGGTTTTTAAACACAGTCCAATCAATTCTTCGTAGTGTGCTTGGCGGGTGAGTGTTAGACATGCCGTCAATCTTGAGGTAGGTGGGGATGTGATCGCTGCCATGTGTCTCAATGTCCAAAAACCACTTAACGCGCGTGGCAAAGCGGCGTGATACAAAGGTCAAGTCCAGGCAGCTGCTGTACACTGTGCCGCGTAGAAACGTAGGACTTGCGTCATTGAGCAGCAAGAGGTCATGATTGGAGGAAAACGAAGCGAGACTTCATCCGGTTGCGTTGACTTTTGAGCTTCCCCAAATGGTGTGATGGGCGTTAAAGTCCCCGGTGATAATCCAAGGACCAGGGGACGCTTTTATTATGTCTTCTAGTCTTTTGGTGTCAAACCGGCTTGATGGAGATAGGTACGCGCCTACAAGTGTAAAGGTGAGCTTTCTATTTTTGACGGTTAAGCAGACATACTGATTGTCGTCATGAGGTTGCACAGGCTTGATGACGTAAGTAAGCTCACGGCGAATAAAGACGACTACCTTGCTATTTCCGTTGTTATTTGAGGACGTAATTGACTCGTAGCCGGATAGTCTGATAGGGTGTGTTAAATTTGGTTCGCAGATAACGATTATTGGAAATCGGTTAATATGTACAAACTGGCGAAAATCAGCAATGCGAGATCTTAGACCTCTGGCGTTCCACTGAATAATCGATGCTTCTTTGACCTCCTTACGAAATGACTGGTGGTTGTCAGCCATGGTTCACTCGAGGGTTGGTAGGACTGGGCTCAGCGAGTCCAGCACTTGTAGTCCCCTCCGAGCGGATGGAGTTTCCATGCTGGTCAGCATTACTCTGATGACATCAATTATGGACCGCAACATCGGGATGATTTGGCGGTCTACTGTTGGCAGAACATCAACTGAAGGTTGCTTCGATGGAGGCTTCAAACGTGTAGTCTCCTTGGAGGGCTGAGCGCTCGGGAGCGCTGGCCAGTCTTCTACACGGGAAGGATTTTCCGTTGGAGGCCTCCTTGTGATCTCGGGTCTGCTTGTACTCGAAGCTGATCGCGTTGGCACAATCTGTGCATGAACTGCACCTTGAGTTGTACGTTTCCGTCGATGACGTCGACGTCGACGCCGGATCTTTTCAGAAGCTTCACTGTGAGAAGAGCTGTCCCTAACCATCTGTTTCAGGATAGCAAATTCTTTTTTGATCCGTGGGCAGTCTTTAGATGTGGCTTCATGAGAACCGTTACAGTTGCCACATCTAATGTTGGTTGCGCGGCAGACGTCTGCAGTGTGCGACTCCGCACATCGAGGGCACACTACAGATTTTGCACAGGCGCCCTCGACATGTCCAATCTTGAAGCATTTGTGACATTGAAGCGGCTTAGGGACAAACGGCCGAACAACATGTCGGAAGTGACCAACCTTGACATGCGAAGGGATAGAGTCGCCCTTGAAAACTATCTTCACGCAGCGGCTGTTTCCAAGGCGGCATACGTGCGTTATGACTACTCCTTCATACGCCGGTTTAATCAGAATGGGCAGGTCTGAGTTCGTAATTGCCAGGTCAATGTCGTAGATTACGCCGGCAGTGCAGGTTTCTTCCATTGGTATAACCGGTCTTACTTTGATGTTTCCCAATTCTGTTATCTGTCGGAGCTTATCCAGCGAATTTCCCCGGGTCGTGTCGACAGCCAAGACATTCTTGCGCGTGTTTATTCGGACCTCCTTAATTTCATTTGGTGCCATTCCCTCAAGGAAAACGGAGAGAGCTTGCCTGTTTAATCCTCGAAGGCTGATGGAATTATCCACAGGGATGAAAAGGATGGTGTGCGGCCAGCGCTCAGGTTTTGCATGCAGGGTTGATGTACTCCCGGGTGATGACGTCTTGATGAGTCTTCTTTTTGCCTTTCGGCTCCTCACCGATACAAAGCTGTCGTCCGATGAGTCGTCGCCTGTGACCGAGTAAATCTCAGTGTCTTCGCTGGTGCTAGACCAAGTACCTCGCTTCCTTGAGGAGCTTGTCAAAGTAGACCTCTGGCCCGGCGGGATTGCAGGATCCGCATCCATGACCACGAGAGCAGGAGCCTCAGTGGAGTCTTCACTGCTGGTGGACCGGTTGCCCCTTGTCAATGAAGAGCTCGCCGTGGTAGACTTCTGGCCACACAGGACTGCGGGAGGCTCCGCGTCCATAGCCGCAAGGCTGGACACATAAAGCGCCCCGGAAATCGTGGAAAAATGGACGAAATATAGCTAGCCGAGATAGATGCGTTCTAGCAAAGAGCAACTTCGTCGTCGTTCTCCCAGCTATCGCTTGAATACGAATAGAATATAAACGCAAACTATTCGTATTCGCATTCGAAAAGGAACTATTCCGTATTTCCGAACCGAATATTTCGCAAGAACCGGCTGACTATTCTCCATCTGCTAAACAAAGATTTCAAGTTATCAGAAGTGAAACAACGACAAAAGTTGTCGCAGGAATGCACAAACTAAATTGATAATACTGATAATAGAAGTTTTGTTTTTGATATCAGCAGTCGGCACTCTCTGTCCGCTTCGCAGATCGCTTTCAAGATACGGCCAGGTCGGCCATGCCAAAGTACGAGTACATATGGGCCGGTATGTTGTAGCGATGCGTTATGCCTTATTCTATACTAGTCTTATAATCCATCGCTCACGGCCGGCTGATTCCGTTGATAACGTGAGCGGACCGTCGCTCTGACCAGTGACCAAGCGCGAAAAGGCATTAGCATCGGAAAGGCATCGCTACAAAATACCGGCCCTGATCTGTCCGTGTCCGCCGCCGGAGTCCTTTGATCGTGGCTCATAATGGTTCGACACGGATGGACAAGGCGCTTAATTAAGAGCGATAACGGCTTTATGATGGTCGGAACGTCATCAGCGCACCCGGCGCCGCCACCTGCCATCGTGTGCTCGCGTTATCAATGCACTTTACGCCGTGTCGCCGCAGTGCCATGGATCCTTTGTACTGGTCGGATCAAGTGTCATAATACTGATAATGGCACAGGGCTGCGTGGAGATGAGCAAGTGGCACAATGCTTACGCATACTTTGGCAACTCCCAGAGGAGTTTCTGCGTGAATTGTTTTTCTTCTGGTTCTTCTTCTCGGCAACCATTTATTTAGCGTGCTTGTGAAGCTCTATTCCATATACTGCCGCCAGTCATTTTTTTAAGCTTGTTCGCAACCACGTTCTAAAGATGTTGAGACGCTATTTGCGCTCTTTAATGACAAGGATAGTAGTTTTGTTTTTAAGACTGATTCTTTGTCACTCATGAGCAGCTTTATTTTTGGTAATCAGCCCTACGTATGATAAAACTTTATTACGGTCCCTCGGAGCGTGCTGACACGCGTTCCGAGGGACCGTAATAAAGTTTTATCATACCATCAGCCCTGGTAGGGTACCTAATTATACACGCAGGAGTAAATATTCCTACTCTAAATACAAATGTGCGTCGGCAGTTGACTATTCGATTCGTATACGACAAATGTGGTGTTCGCCCAACTAAATTTATTATTGTCATAGTGAACGTGTAACGCATCGACACTCGGGCCACTTCATGCAGGTGCACCGATTATACTCAATTTGTTGCATCTACCATCTGTGACGGCCTCATCTGACGGGACAGGCTCGCTTTTAAGCTGGGCCAGTATTCGCAAAGAGCTTATTGCGCTAGAATTGTTAGTGAGAGACAATTGCCGCCTATATGCGGATGTCTGACATTTTGATAGCGACGGCGGCCGGCTAAAGGCAAAGAGCCCTTACGAACGAGGAGGTTTGCGAATTCAAGTCGGGACCTGTCTGGCCCGCTTTCTCGAAGCCTCAAGCCCAGGCTGGGCCGCCAAACTATATATACGAGTATATATACGGCACGCGTACATCTGTAGTCCCGGACAACACGTGCTAGCTTATGCGTGCCGCGCATGGGCCAAGCGGACGTGCCAAATGCTTGCATTAAAACGTAGCTTCCTGAAGCGCAACCACTACAAAACAGGCGTTACGATAACAACAGGAATGCGTAGCAAGCAAACAGTGCGCTCACGTACAAGTGCGCCTCGTACTCGAAGCTTTTTATTTGTGCCATGCACCCTAAAATGCGTTCAGAAAATGAATATTTTTCTGTATCACATCGAGATAGCATTTTTTTTAGGATTCAAAATATATGTGACATGGAGGTAGTCAATTCAAGACTTTTCTGAAAATACAGCAATTTAAAACGAGGAGGCGCTGGCGGAAGGTTCCGACCACCTATCTTTGTCCACTGCCGCGCCGTATCAAAACTATCGTCGTAGCGATAGCGTAAAAGCGTATGGTCAGCGTAAAAGTTGCGCTGTTCATTCCCTTCATGTACCGTCGTAGTCGGCGACATCACACTCACTGAATGTCTCTATAGAACAAAAAACACTGTCGTCACTGTCAATGCTTTCATGTAGAAGTAAATCATCTTTCGCGCTTCATGACTCAATGAAATGTAAGCCGCGCTTCAACAGGCGACTGGCAGCCGCCATTTTAACATGAAATGTAAAAAGGCTTTGTAGGGTGCACTGGGTGCCGACTAAAGAACCATAGGTCGTCAAAATTATTCCGGAATACCCCACTACGGCGTGGCTCATAATCATATAATGGTTTTGGCACCTAGAACCTCAGAATTTCGATGTCAACGTACACTTCAAATTCAAATCGCCCGCCCAAGAATTGAGAGTTGTGACGTTGAATACGCCATTACTGCCGTCGGAGACTAAAACGAGGCCCGACAGCCGACACTACGTTTTCTTTCTTTTTTTAATGTAAAACGCAGAAGCACGGCCAGACACCGAGCGAAGACAGCCGACAGCATTCCAAGACATCACACATGCTCGCAGAATATTCAGCTGCTTGTAGAAATCTTGCTTGCGTGCCAAACAAGTGCGCGCGGCGGCCCGCCCAATGCCACATGATTACGTGGCAACGTAACAGCAACCAGAGCACCCGCCTTGATTCGAATTCAATCTCGCTACTAGTTCTCCTCCGTGACAGCAAGAAATGATAAATGGTCAAATGAGCCTGCGCTTCGTCTCGTCTCAAGCTAGTATACGTAGCTTTCGAGATCGCCCTCGCCGAACTCTCGGAAGCCATATGGAGTCACGAAAGTGCTTTGGTTCCCGGCTGTCAGATGGCGCGGCATCATTTACCGCTGGCAGAGCACAGTGCATTTTTACTGGTGATGACAGCGATGCTAGGTTTGGTTAAAACGTTGGCCTCGAGGCACATTTGAGATTTTTTTTTACCTTTTTTTTACGGATGTACAATTTGATTCATTCAAACAACGAAAGCTGGTCGTTACTTCTATTTATCGACGTTCCACCCATGTACATGGGGTAATTTTTAGAAATGGCCTGTAGCAGATAACCAAAGTTAATATAACCCACTATGCAGATAACATAACTTTAATCCTGGCGCTAGATTATTCAGAGAGGTGGACATTACTTGCACGAAAAATCGATACACATCTTCAACTAATAAATAAAATTCACTAATTATTTTTATTAATTATGTTATGATATATACTGCAATTGACGAATAATAGCCGCTGAGCTTGCAAGGCATATCCACTTGGAATAAATTTCGACACCAGTTTGGTGATATGCGCCATCAAAGTAGCTTTAATTGAATTGAATTATAGGAATTTTACGGGCCAAACCCACGATCTGATTATGAGACACGCCGTAGTGATTTTAGCCACCTGGAGATCTTTAACGTAGCCCCAACCACGGCCGGACCGGACTGCGCCCGCGCTATCTCCAGGGAAGAGCGAGCGAGCGCGCAGTCCAGTCCGGCCGTGCGCCAACGCACGGGGCATGAGCGTTTTTGCATTTCGCCCCATCGAAATGAGGCCGCTACGGCCCGGATTTGACCCCGCGACCTCCTGCTTTTTAGCGCAACCCCATAGCTACTAAGCCACCACGGCGGGTCAAACTCGCCGTAAAAATGCACGGTTGTTCCACTTACTTGTTTTAACAAAACGCTCTTTTACGCACTGACGCACAAAAGTAACTGGAACGCCCATATATTTTGTCCCTCATTCTGGGATATAGTATGTAGAAACTGGTGTCATCTTGCGCAGTCATTCCAAGCGGATACGTCTTCCAAGGTTAGCGGCTACAATTCCTAAATTAAAATATGGGCCGTAAAGAAATCAATCAAGGAGTCAATTGGTGAGCGTTTGCTAATTATTGAATATGTCTTTCGCTTTCACGTGCTATAAGGGCCGCCCCATCAAATCCACCTCAAGGGCAAAAATTATGCTATCTGCCAAAGGCGATTTTTAAAATTCCGGGAAACTGAAAAATGATCACCCCGTCCGTCTAGAGGGTCCCTTTCTTTTATTTTTTTTTAGCTGCACCAAATTTTTAAGAACCGCCTGGGGCACATAGCACAATTCTTGTCCTTGAGCTTTTTAAAGGACTCGATGAGCCTGACATCCCTTCTACGAGAAGTAAAAACGACAATTTCTATAATCAACATATTTCCGCTAATTTACTTTTTAATTAATTATTTGACACACATATTTAATCTGCGAATTGTAGTAGTTTTATTTCATTTCATTTTATTACCTTAAAGATTGAGCTAGTGAGGTCGGAACGAATATTGCAACTGTCTCGAGATGTTAATTTTCAGTGCCCGACGAAATGCAAGGGTGTTCCAGTTACTTTTGTGCATCAATGCATAAAACAGCGTCCTCGCCAAAAAAGAAAGAAAAAAAAACAGACCTGCAGCGCTCATGTATTTCGTTGGACACTTTGGAAATTAATACATCGAAACTTGTGCAGCACTGTGAATTTCGTTCCAATTGGATAACGCCTTGCGAACTCACTAGCTACAATTCCTAGATTAAAATATGGGCCTTAAAATTATGAATAAAATTTTGATTAGCCAAATTATGTTAAATTAGGGTAATTATGTTAATTATTCAATTAAGCATGTTGATTACTCGTAGTAGTAATAGCCGCTTGATCGAGTAATTTAGATCAAGAGCTAGAATAGTGCTATCTGCCAAAGGCAATTTTTACAAGTTTGGTGCAGCTATTAAAAATAAAAAAATAAAAACTATATAGTAGGCGTGCAGCGACACCCGACGACAGGGTCCGTCTATCGCATCGCTGGTGGCTTGAATATCGCGTACACGAGGTTGTCCTCCTTATTATGAGCTTGGCCAGCCAGGAAACCAAGCGCTGCACTACGCAATACAGAAACTACCAAATGCGTGAGAGCACGGACGCCGCGGCATCGAGCGCAAGAAACCTTCTGACCACCCGCCGCCTCGTTGTCAAGGGTCACGTCAATGACTTGCTTTTTCTAAGAATCGAGTACAAGTAGGCAAGTAAATAGCATTTCCTTCCGTGTTATAACGCAATAAAACGATCTCCTTTATTATGAGTGGTTTAGCACTATAGTCCGATACAAGCCAAGAGAAGTGCGGCATTTCCCCGTCAAAGGACCCCCTTCCAGCCAATGGGGACGCTGCGTGAACGTGACATCGCGGCCGACCGCCTTACATCTACGAGTAACGCTGTTGGAGCCACGTCTCTCCGAGTGCAACCGCACGCATAAGTAGTTCCGAAGGACGCATTAATTTTGAGCGAAAATGAAACCTTAGCTCAAATGATTTATTTGCCCGTTACTACACTTGAATGAAGTGAAAGGGACTTATTTGTCAATTCGAGCAGTGCGTTGAATTCCAGTAAACTGCAGCGGCGGCTGTTTCCCGACGGCGCTCAGGGGTGACGCAGAAGACGAAACGTTTCGTCAGAGCGATCGTCGTTACCGAATGTGTTAAAAATGTCGCCCGAAAGGCGAAGCATCAATTGCGATAGCAAATTGGTAGAGAGCTATTCGGAGTAGGGATAGTAGAGTAGTTTTATCGGCCGCATAAACTTGGACACATTCTCTTTCTAACTGAATTGACAAGCGTGGTGTCATCGCGCACAAGCAAACATGAATAGATCACACTGAATGACCGCAGACAACTCCTGTCAAAACGCTGGCGCGGCCGCTGCAGCGGGCGAAGAATCGTGCGGTCTATCGCTTCAACGGAAACTGAGCGGCGAATAGACAGCGCATAAAGGTCAGAGCCGTGTGGAGACACGGCCGGGCTCGACTGGCGCGCGCGCTCGCTCGCTTAGCGAGTGCGCGCGCCAGTCGAGCCCGGCCGTGGTGGAGATAAAGAGACGGTGCGGGCGACGGCCACCACAGCCAGTGCAAGCGTATTTTTTGGCAGAGTAGAAGCTGCTCCCCCCGTCCCTCCCGCGCTGCCTCCCCGCATTTTTTTTTTTTTTTTGCTTTCGCGTGGGAGATTGCGTTGCCAGTTCTCCTTGCGCTGGGTTGCAAGATAAGCATTTGGTGCCGTAGCACAGCGTCGCCCCGCCTCCCTCCCCCCCCCCCCCCTCATACCCCCACGGCCTTTTGGGCGACAATCGCGTTTGCTTTCCGCCGTGCGTTGGCTCTCCGTGAAGCGCGAGACACACGGTGCAATTTTGCGTGCGATCCGTCGTGCGACGCTTCGGAGTCCGACTTGCCGCATACGACGATTCGGGACACATGGTACGAACGACGTGCGATGCGTAGCTCCGCCCACAACCGGCGGCCCTGCATGGACGCTAGGAATACTGCGGAACTTCGCAAAGTGAAAACAAACGTATTTGCACAGTTCTCTAGTTTCGCACAAACGATCACAATAAAAACGAGTCTGTGCGAGCAGCGTAGACTGTTTCCGCAAGGCCGCGTCCTCAGTGTGGGCTCCGTAGACAGCCGCCGATGACTAGAAGCTGCCAGGCCTAGCTCACTGGGCCGTCGAATCCGAGACCGGTGTCGCTTGCGACACGACCCCTTGTAGCTCGTAATAAACCTCCTACGTTGGTCAGCACAACGTGTACACAGTTATGTAGCGCTTAAACTGCGATACATTTGATTTTATAGGCGCGGACGGAAGCGAACGATCAAGCCATGCGAGCATGCGATCGCTGGGAGACGGTACACAGGCCTAGCTCGCTGGCCGTCGGTTCCGTGGTCGACAGCCCTTGCGATCCGTCCGCAGCTCGTTATAAAGCGCCCATATTCGTCAACACAATCAACGTCTGAACATTTATGTCGCTCATAAATGGCAATACAATTAGTTTTCCCGACGCCGTTGGTAGCGATGAGAAAACACGTCAGTCAGGCGAGCCGCTTCGCATAGACTGCTGCGGCATCTGCGCTGACCGCTTCCGAATCGATACCACGTCAAAGATTTACTACTTCGCGCAACGTTTTATTACATGCACAACTTTGAGTTCACTTCATTCTATAGATAGTTTTCATATGACGTCACGGAAGCAGCTCCCACCGTTCTAGTACCTAAAGATGGCGGCTACAATGACGTCAGTGCACCGTCTTATTACGCTCACTCTGTTTTACTTTTTGACGGCGACTGTTTTTCACAGGTTTATCGCTGTTATCACTTTGATGTTGACTGCTTTTCACAGGTTTATCATTGTTATCGCTTTGCCGTTCGACGCAAGACACGCCTGTCGTGCTGTCATGCTGTTATGTTTCTTGATTACGCCACTTCTCGACCTGCTGGTACCTAAAGATGGCGTCCGCGATAACGTATGTGCAAACTATCTATAGGTTATTTCGTGTCAGAAACAAAGTGTACCCGATTTTCGTGACGCCGTCAGCGGCAAAAAGGCCAGCGCCTCGACCAGGAAAAAAAAAAGCACCGGGGACGATCGAAGCGCTTGCTCGCCGGCCCCGCCCCGCCAGCATTACCACGTCACCATGACGTACACGCTGGCGGCGCTGTCATTGGCCGCGGCCGTCCGACCATTCGCATAGTCGTACGACTATATCCAACAGGTTGATCGCATGCGGCGGCGGCGATCCGCCGCCGCCTGCAGGAGAATATGTTGAAAACTTGAGTGCGGCGGCCGAGGCGGCGCGTCGTAGGACGGATCGCACGCAAAATCGCATCGTGTGTCTCGCCCTTGATAGCGCGCGTCCTCAGCGCGCTTTTACTCGTACGGCGCGCGGCGACGAACGATTTTATCGCCCTTGGAATATATACGGAACCTGACGGCGACGGCGACGACGACGCCGACGGCAGAAATCCCGTTGAAGTGTCCATATAATTGCTATCGCAATAAAACACTGCTCGCAACACACAAACGAGGCTTTTCACGGAATGTACCTTGGGATACGACTGAATGGCACTAAAGTCAGCTAGAGAGAGCACGATCTCACTGACGACGCCGATGGGTAGACGCGAACATCGGAGGCGACCATTTTGATAAAAGTTCTTAAGTGCGGAACAACACCCTTCTTTTTTTTTTTTTTTTTTTGGCGCGACCACGGCGCGACAGAAACGTGTCGTCGGCCGCGACGTCTTTTTTTTTTTTTTTTCTCTCTGGACCGCGGCCCGACAAAAACGTGTCGTCGGCCGCGACGTCTTTCTTTTTTTTTTTCTCGACCACGGCGCGACAGAAACGTGTCGTCGGCCGCGAGGTCTTTTTTTTTTGTTGTGTTTTTGTTTTGTTTCTCGGACCGCGGCGCGACAGAAACGTGACGTTGGCCGCGACGTCACGTTGACACATCGGCACCGTTGGCTGGAAGGGGGTCCTTTGACGGGAAAAAACAGCATTTCTCTTCACTTGTATCGAACTATAGTGACAGAATGACAAGAAGTAGTTTCGACGTCCTCGGGCTAGTTAGTACCTGAATGTCCCGGGGGAGAATCAAATCGTGCCTTGCATTTACGTAAATTTCTCGATTACTAAGGCTCTGTTCTCGATCATACTGACACCTTAGACATTCCCGAGCATTAATCTTAAGCTTAAGCTTAATATTTACCTTTAGTGTCCCTTTAAGTGGTCCTTAATTCTCGCCTAAATCTGCAGCTTGCCATCCGCCAATTGCTGATGTCCTCTTGTTTGGTTGTTTCCCCAAAAATACTGCAGTCGTCAGGGGCGTAGCCCCCCTGACGACTGCAGTATTACGTAGCCCCTGTCGGAGGGGGGGGGGGGGGGTCACCGGCCTGACCGGGGGGGGGGGGGGCAAGCTTCTGCTTTCCTCTACGTCACGTGATCGATAATAAATATCGGTAGTTTAAGCAGACTCTATTCATGTATATCAAAGACATGGGACCGCCCCCCCCCCCCCCCCCCTCGCGTGTGCGTGTGCTTGTGAAGACATTAAGTAAAAAGTAAACTAAGCTCAGTAAATACAGTAAGTACGACAGGTACAATGGGCGTTTGGAGCAACGGTCTCTCATCGCGCCACTGAATGGACCAGACTTCGAAAACGCATCTTTGAGACGACCCGTGCGATCGGAGAAGACATCATTAATTGTTAGTTTCCGTTAAGCGTAGATGGCGTCGTCCTCGTCGGGGCGAAGTGCGTTTCACAAGTCAAGGACGGCTATACGCGTGAAAATGCACGTGTGACCAGGCTATAACTACTCCCATAGCAATAGCTTGTTCGCTGCGTCTTTGCGCTAGAAAAGTTAAATACGCGCAAAAACGCGTAAGGCTTTTTTTTTTTTTTCGAAGCTTTCGTCGCCCTACTCCCTCATACGAGAGGGTTGCATTTCCTGCGGCAAGTGCATGGGCCGCTGTGTCTTCCGCTGTGTGCGAGCGTGCAGCCGTCATTTACCTTTACGTCAACAGATTCATAATGGTACAGAATATTTCACCGCACACTGCAGCATAGATATGGCATGTGTACGCATTTTAAGTAGTGCGTACGTGCAACTCATTTCTGCTTCACTTACGCCGGTGCAAATAGGAAGCGGCCTCGTACCTCACAGAATCTTGACTGATTGGTGTACTAGTGATGCAGGAATGAACTCCGGTCTCGTTCAGTGCATAGTGCACATAATCAATTTCTCAGGACGCGTGAACTCCGACGAGAACTGTCAGCGCCTGCAACAAGAGTTTATTTACGCTGTACTGCGCACAGCAGTAATTCATGCTTGTCGGCTGTCTGTTTCGTGCATTCTGTTGCGAGTCGGTGGAATTTCACTGCTGTCATCAACCCCTTCGTGTGTACATTGCTGGTTTGGGATTCCACAACAAAACAGCAACTGCCAGCCTCCCATAATTGCTGGTTTGGGATTCAACAACACAACAGTAATTACCAGCCTTCCGTAGGGGCGCAATCGCAAACAAGAGACGTTTCTCGCGCAGACTAAGCCTACGTTCACACTTGGGAAGCGGCAAGCGGGCAGAAAGGCCAAAGCGGCAGGAAAATTTTTTCCGCGCCTGTCCAAGCTGTTCACATTTGTTTTGCTACCGCTGCGGCCGCCGCTGCCGTTTTCGTCCAGATCCATCTCGTCTGCGTACGTTTGTCGGCGTGGTGGCTCTCATTATCGCATTATTTCGAGCGGTATGTTCATTCTTTGACCCACGTATACCGTCATCAAAAGTGATCATTTTACGCAACTTCGCGTGTCATCTGTGACCTTCGGTAAATTCCTCGTTGGCGTTCCGTAATTCTCCTCACACGGGCGCGGTAGCGCTGACTCACAGGTTGTGCCTAGGCGGGATAATATTTATTTAATAGCTTTTATTTACAAGTTCTAATAACATTTCATCATTTCGTATTGTCGGCGCCTCCAGGGCACCAAAGGGGCAACGGGAACACCACAGCTAAAACCCCGCCTGGCCCTTGTGTGGGGGCTCGCCAAAGCCTGCGCGTCCTACGTGAGACCTACGCTCCCAATCTATCGTCGCGACGAGAAAAGCACCCCGCGACTTCTGCAACATACCGTACACGTGCGAGGAGAATTATGGAGCACCAACGAGGAATCTGCCTAACTATTGTCTGCCGTGGAAGTGGAACAAGAAATGGCTTTTATACTTCTACCTACTTGTTTTCTAGAAATGGACAATGAATAAACGGAAGACGCGGTAACCTCGGAAACGGCGGTGGTGGGTTCGCCTGGCTTTGCAAAAGCGCGAGAAGTTGGGTCACGCCAAGGCTTCGTTGCCGCACCTCCGGTCGCGCGACGTTGAATACTATCGCGAGTATTGCTGACAGTACGTTTTAGTGCCACTCTTGTCGTTTGAGCAAGGGCTGGTTCTTGATCGCGTCGATCAGCATTACAGCCTACACTTTTGGTGCCATGTTCAATTTTACGACCAGTTGTTTACATGCTAGTGTAGCTTCCAGTGAAGCACGAGTTTCCGCCGCGTTTCCGCTTCGCCATGGCGAAAAAATCGGCCCGAGACCGATTTGGCTCGCAGCCTGTTTTTCTGCCTGTTTTGACGCCTAGGCGGGCGGATTTTTGCAAGATTTTGCCGCTTCCCACAGCTTCGAGACCAAGTGTGAACGTAGCCTAAGATTCTGCGCGAGCGCGGCCTAACCGGCACCTGAAGGGAAGCGGCGGAAATGTATACCGGAGATTTCGACCACCTGGGGACTTTAACGTGCACCTAAATCTAAGTAAACAGGCCTCGAGCGTTTTCGCCATCATCTAAAATGCGGCTGTCGCATGTATTGCTTCATTTGTTGGGCATTTGTTGCTTCAGAATGCGGCCGCCACATGCTCGCCCAAAACTTCACACAGTGTCAAAGCCTTGACAAACACCGTGACAGTTTTTTCCATATATGCAGACATGATTCGCTGTAAATTACCAACCGAAACGGAAGCGCCCAGGAATGAAATTGTGATAGTAGCACCGGTTCCATGAATTATGTCAGCGCGAAGCGACGAGAGCAAAGGGTGGGTAAGGGGGGGGAGGGGGGGGTGTTGCGGAAAAAATTTCGGGGAGGGGGGGTTGAACCCCCCCCCCCCTGGCTACGCCCCTGGCAGTCGTAGAACTCTGTCACGGGACAGCTGCTATAAATTCGTAAGTTGCAGGTGTACTGTGGGGATAAGTTTTCCGGAAATGAAATACTAGTAAGGGTGTGTGAATATTCATCACCTTGAACACCGAATCTAATAATGCCCCGTTCAATTCGGTTTTCGAATCGAATAGTCATTATTCGATTCGATTTGTCTTTGGCTGTATTTGATTCGGTGTCAAAAGTTATTATTCGCATGCCCCTACAAGACAGACAGCATAGTACACGCGGTTAGGCTGCTGTATTGGGGTAGAAATTACGCACACTCCCGTGGAGATCGCGGGTTCGATTGCGCACCCGCTCAGCCCGAGCGAATAGCGTTGCAGATGACGTCATTCGAGTTCCAGTGCCGCGGTACAGTGGAATGAAGCGGTTGCACAGAACTCACGCTGTCCCCTTTTTTTCCCTTCTTACTCAAACTGAGTTGCGCTAAAGCAAAACAAGAATACGTTGCACAGAACGTTTGCTTTAGGAAATTCACGCGCGCTCACCGCCGCTAGCGCTCATCGCGCCAGCGTTATGATTACGATGGCCATCGCAAGCACTCGCGCACAGCCCTCAGAAGTTGTCCAAGTTTCGCCGACAGCCGTTTTCGTAACACAGGCGTCAAATACCAAGTCCTCACATTGGCCTATGGAATAAGACCACATCATCTACACAAGCAGGGACTGCATAAACAGATTATTTGCTAAAAGTACTTTTTCTAATAGTCGCCAGTCTATAAAGCGTAAATTTTGCACGTGTTGTCTGCCTTTTTCGCGCTGTCCATGCTTTCCTTTCTTTCTCTCTCTCTCTCTTTTTCTGCTCTGCATTCGGAGACTTTCGAGCGCATGTGTCACTGTATTTTGTTTTGCACACTGTTGTGCATGCAATGGCGAAAAAGCTTCTCAAAAAGAAATGGCAGAAAACCCTGCTCGATCGGCTGTCATGCACCGTGACAAGCAAACGGCAGTCACTGCAGTGATTTTCGAGGGTACGATAATCGCTCGAAAAAGAAAGTACACAATGTGCGGGTGCGACCATTATGGTACGTGCGACGATTACGCGCGTAAATAACTATATATTTTTCAACGAGAAAAGCACCTACTGGAAATCACGTGTTTCAAAACTTCACTGGGCATGGAGGAAGGAAAAAAAAACTGAGGAGGGTCCCTGACGTCACTCTTTGTGAAGCCAAGTGACGCCGAAAGTTGGCGTTACTCCGCCATCTTGTCGTGGCAGATCCTCCTCCCTTGTTTACATTTTTCGCGAAACCACGCCACGCTGCGCGCAACCGGGCTGCTCGGGCGCACGTTCTCCGCAGCGATCCTAAACCGAAAGATGTAATCGCGATGTGTCATCGCATTACCGTTGTCGACGTCATATCAAAAGAAGTTCATAATTAACTTTGCAAATTTGACCGCGCGGTCAAATTCGCCGCTTTTAGCGGCTTTTATGAAAATAAAGATGCTTTTATCAGCCCAGCCAACTGAACTGTTCTCACCAACAGCAGGTACCGGCCGCTGCCCTGTCTTGCTTCTTTTTAAAACGATCACCTCCATCGCTCGCTTCTACTTGTTTTTGTCTGCTTGGGCTACATGGGGTTCCAAGACGGATTTGCTATCTAGACGCCCGGCGCTACGAAAAAAGTCTACGTATTCTCACTGTACTGCAAGAATGCATGCACCGAAGACACGTGCGATCGACACATCGAACCATTTTCAGTCCATCTGGAGTCTATATTTATGACCACAAGCACGTATGCTCGCTGTGGCTTGAGAGAATCGTCGTGCTTTATTGAACAAGTTTCGGGAGGCCGCTCATCACTACCACAGCGCGCCGGCCAGGAGGCATGAAAATCTAATCGGTGTCTCACTTTTTTCGGCCATGCGCAGTGATGTACCCTTCTTTTCTTTAGGTATATATTTGTGTTCCTATCTGAACAAAGAATTCAGTCGTCAGTCAGCGCTGGTGTGTGTCTCCCTTCTTGTCTTTCGCGTTTGTTGCGCTGTTCCCCTGTCGAGTATGTACCGACTAGCCCAAGCCTCTACGGTGTTGCAGAGAACGAGGTTTTCGGCTCCTCGTTTAGATACATTGACTGCCGCCTGAGGTTCCCACGCTAAGTGAAGCTTCATGGAACCAAAGTTTTGTGGTAGCCGGCGCACGGTGCCGAACAATACGGCCGTAGACGCGGCCTACGTGCGGCTATGGAACAGCCGTCTGAGAGAGAGATTGTGGCTGTGAAGAGGAAGGGGGGAGGTGCTATTTTCTGCAGCCCCGCAGGGCGTTCGTTCTGTGGAGCCCAACCTTGCAGCGCATCCGCTAAGCTTCACTTCCCTGCGCTTCTCGCGCACACAGATAAGATACGCCTGCGGTGGGGAGGATTCGTTCCTTAATTGCTGAAAGGAGCCGCTTCTTTCCCATTCTCCCGGATGAAGACTCGACTGACCACGACTGCTTTTTCTGCGTTTCTTTCCCAGCGAACGATGCGCCAAAGCCGCCGTTTCTTCAGTTTTCGTTACACGCGCGAGCTGTGCGGATGCTTGCCTAGGTATCCGCTGATCCAAGGCCCAGTTGTTGTGTTCCAGGATGCAAGTCGCGCGGGCTGCAACTTTGGCCGGCCATCTCTTACCACCTGTAAGTAAATTTCCTTGTTTGGTAGATGTGTTATATCGGAGGCAGAACTAGAATTTATGGTACGCGCATACACAGGGCGACAATTATTCTATACTTACATGGTAACAGTAAAATATCCTAGTCGCACAGTATGCCTTATCGTCTAATACATGCGCGTGATTCTCTATTGGCAGATTTCCGTGTGACACCATTCGTCAGCAAAAGTGGATAGAGGCAATTTGGCCA
Source organism: Dermacentor silvarum (assembly GCF_013339745.2). NCBI lineage: Eukaryota > Metazoa > Arthropoda > Arachnida > Ixodida > Ixodidae > Dermacentor > Dermacentor silvarum. Next base: position 282,170,824 of record NC_051154.1, read on the forward strand.
TCTCCCAATGTTGATCGCGAGCCTACAAAGGGGGCCGTGTTTGTTCAATGCACTTTCTGGATGAACATTTCGATCGCACGTCGCTGAGTAGAGTCCGTTTGCGGGAATATGTAGTGCCGACGCTCTTGATGAGTTTCAATGTATCGGTGATCTGAGCCAATTTTTCTTCTCATTGCATCAACGTCCCAACGAGGGAGCAGCCCGCTGCACGCTGGGTCGCGTACCTCAGGACTTTCATTAAAGTTTTACATCCATCCATCCATCCATCCATTGCATCAATGATGATCTCCTATCCTGCTAGCCTCAGGTAGAATAATTACATTTCAGAAACCATAATTGAAAAAGGCAAGGAAGAAACTGGCACACTTAAGGAAGAGTTTCTACAAGTGTGCAAACAAAATATATTGGGCTATTGATTGCTTGAATATGTTGCTGTTTGGAAGGGACGTATCTGATTTCATGCGCACTTGTACTATGGAGCGAGTTGCTTCTTTGTAATTGTTCCATTGGTTTAGCTTATGTAGATTATTTATACACTAATAGTAACATCCAACGCTTGAGAAAGAGAGAGAGAGGAAAGGCAGGGAGGTTAATCAGAAGCGAGTTTCCGGTTTGCTACCCTACACTGGGGTGGGGATATAAGGGTTGGAAAAAGTGCAAAGAGAGAAAGCGAAAAAAAAAACGCACAGGCATAGGTAACAGAAAAGGCGTTCCGATCACAGACGTTCACACAGGCTAGTCGATATCAGGAAGCGCCCGAGCGCTTGCACGGCCTCTTAAGCGATGTTGAGTCGCGTCAATGTTGCAGAATTCTTTCTTCCGATAAAGGCTGGTCGTCCAACTGGTTCAGCACGACGGAAAGCGATTGTCTGTGCACACTGTATTGTGGGCACAGGCAAAGAACAAAGCTTGAAAATGTATTGAGAACATGAGCCTAAGTTTGCTTGTATAACATTTCGAAGGCACTACTCACAGCTCTCGTGGAATAAGTTTATCTAGAAAAGCCAGAAACCAGATTACATCCGGAGAGAAAATGCTAAGCTTCTCCACCACAAAAATTAGACAAAACACACATTAGTGCGGCATTGTCCAACATGGTCGCATTATTTCAGGTCATTTTGTCATGTGACAACACCATATTCAAATATTTTCATCCCTAAACCATAGTTAAATGACAAAGCCACAGGAAGCCAACAGAAATTGAAGCATAGGAGAAATCAGCAGTTCTTAATTGATGTAGAAGAATAAAAAGAAAAAGGGAAATAAAACTGGATGGAAGGACTGGATCGTCTCGCCAATAATGTTTTTCCAACGCAGAATATATGTATTGCAAGCTTTAAATATGTTATATTGAACTGGTTATATGAATAGAACTGCCGTTCCTTTCTCTTTGATTCATACCTATACACAGCTGTATCTTTTACATATACTCCTTATTAGAGTAGCCCCATTTTTATGTAGCACAGAACTCCTTGCATTCAACCTGTTGATTCAGTAATTTGCATTTGTTACATGAATTTGCATTTGCTTCCGTAAATAGTGCGCCGTTGCATGAATGCAGCGCTTTGAGCGCTGCTGTAAACGTCAATGGGGGGTCATCTAGGTCATGAAACACTACAGGTGGGTAAGCAGGCATTGAGAATGCCGATGTCGAGGGCAGCAAAATGAAGCACATATTTTGCGTAAAACTCCACCGGCACACCTGTGCAGGTGTGTATAACCCTGGAAAGCGCTCTCCTCAAACGAGCTCGTGCTGTCGCGAGTACAGCGAGAAACAAGTAACAGTTGAACAGCGTGTGTTTTAATATGTGCAAAAGCAAGTTGTTACTGAACGCAAAGTGCTAAAGCCAGGATTGTGCATTGTTCCATAACGCTCTACGTTATCATCGTTACTTATAATCACCCGCTGTCCAAATCGGGAATACTGCACGACTGTCACTGACCTGCAAGGCGTTCATTGTACAGATTCTGAAACACAGTGGTTTCGGTCTACAATGGCACATTAGTATGATTCCGCCGAAGAGGGCAATATTTCCCGCAGATATTTCTTAGTCCGTGGCCATTGCCGTGGCGCGGTACATTGCGTGCAGCGTTGCATGCGCATTCATCTCACGCGTTTGAGTTCCTTCAGTCCCACCTGGCCACAGCAACATCCGAGAAAACACGGTTCAGATAAAACAGCGGAACGAAACACAGAGACTAACGCAAACCTGCCAACACGACGCCTTTGCCACGGTACGAAGCCTACGGCGCAACACATGTGAGCGCACACACCATAATAAAGCCGCCATTGTGCCACGACAACATGGCCGCTACAGCGCAAAAATCGTGAAAAAAATGAAGAAAAATGCCATGACTACGTCACTTTCTCCACACTTTTCTCCTAGCGCGCGGAGGGGGTAGGGCGTCTCCTCAGTTTTTTCGGAACACGTGACATTTGGTTAGTAGTGCGCGGCTTGTAATGCTGCAGGTCAAGCAGCCGTCAGCACTTTTCGCTGCAGTCTGCAAGGCTCGCTCATTGTTCGCTGTTAATCCTATCGTTCAACCGCCGTCGCGTAGAATAGTCAAGCACAGTACCCTGTCACACACATCACACCTGATCGCGTGGGGAAAGCAAGTTTACAGATATCGTCGCACGAGCCTGCAAAATAGAGGAGGCGAGGGCAATTCTCGGCACAATGGCACAATAGCCTAACCTGCTGGCTAGCTGGCATGCACTTATGATGTACGGTCACGGCGCTTTCTTTCTTTCATATTTTTCTCCCCGCAGCCACAAGTAACTGAGCTCATGTAGGACTACATTGAAGGCATGGTTGCAGACAGGTGTGCTTGAAGGAATGTGGGATAGGCGCCGTGATTAGACTGAGTCAAACACTCAAACCTGGAGAAAGAATTACCTCCGCGTTTTGCCCGCTTTGTAATGTTTAGGGGCGCCACATTGGACAAATCTTGGAACTGCCGTGGAACAGCTTGATGTATTTTTGCAGATGGAGCCACGACCAAAAATCGCCTGTGAGATTTATTATTTATTGAAAATCTTCTGATTTCAAGCACTGCTTAGTAAAACTCGTGAGTGCTAGTAATTACAAGACGCTGCATGGCTCTGGTAATGAGCAACAATCGTTGTGAATTAGCGTGTACATGAAAAAGAAAGTCAATTTGCACAGACCGGGCCAGCAGAAAAACTAGCTAAATTCACTGCTCCCCTGTAGATTCCCTTATTAACATAAGACAATTTTCTTTTCATAGAATCCGAGAGAACGGCTTGCTGTTTGATTATTGAAAATTTCATAGTTTCAGCTTGAGTAGTTTTGTCCCTTCTTCGATAATGCATGACCAAGTATAGTCATAAATTGCCAATTTTAAGTAATCACACATCAACTGTTGATCAGAATACAAAACAACTTCGCATAGATGATCAGTACACTTTTGCCCAGAAACCCACTAAATATTGTTGTCCTGAGTTTAAAAGAAAAAAAAGCTATTCATTCATTAACTTTTATAGTTTTGCGCATTTTTATAGGCGGCTACATCAATTTATAATTGCTTTACACGCAATTTCTCTTCATTGAAACCTTGTATAAAATGTTATTTAAAGACACAGCAAATTTCATTTTATTATGTTGCCAGAAACGCAGTACAACGGAGAATACTACAGCAAGAGCGCCGTGTTTTGCTTCACACTGGTTTGATTGCCGTCAGGTAATGCTTCAGGCTAAGCAATAATACTAGGTGTCATTGGAAAGCGCACAAAGTAAGCTTTCAAATGCAATAAAGTTCGCATTCGTCCAATGAACGCAAAAAGCACAGTGCACAATGACTTAAATGCCGAGCGCGTGCTGCCGGAATGGGACCACCACCTTAATATCAACAGCTGCCTCGGTGTCCACGTCTAGAACGACTCTGGATAGAAACACTGCAGCAGTTTAGACTGATAAAGAATAATTCCCAAGCTTAATTAGTGTCCAGGTCTTTTAAAATAACTTCTAGTCCATTTCTTCACCGGCAAAAGAAAAAAAGAATTAAACCCGAGCAGGAGCCATCAAAATGCATGACGTGTCCGCAAGCTGTTGCGGGTACTTCTAGTTGGCTTCAGTATCAGTCTGTCGTTCTTCGCGTCTTCTCCGCTTACCAAGCCTGCAGGGCCGGTTAATGCAGCTCGACTTATTTGCTTTAGTGCGCCTTTGCCAGGCTTCGATAATTCATCTTCGTCTCACACTTTTCACTTGTTTTTTGGTGCATTTCTCCATTTCGTGCGCGGCAGTAGTGAATGTACTTGTACTGTGTGCGACCTTGAACAAGTCTCATTTTATAGCTACGTGAACATGTGCAAGCCAGCGCAGCTCCGTCAAGACGGCGTCCGAGAAAGTTGCAAACAAGCCATGACAAAACGAGTTAGAGCGGGCGATGGCCATGATGTCGTTGAACCTTTTACGACGTCCCCCCACCCCCGCCTCACCCCCTCCATATTTCCCCCAAAAAAAGTCTGCGTTTGGTCATGCGTCCGCAAATTATCCCTGGAAGGAGATGGTAGCAGCAGCCCCAGAGGATTGGTTCCCAGAAAATGAGCACACCGAACTGTCAAGCATGTTTTCTAAAGCACTTTTGATAAAGTTGTACAACGCCTAAATCCCCTCCGTACACGTTTTCGCCATTGAGCAAAAGCAGCGGCGTCGCGTCGATGGAGGGGCTATAACGACGCGGCTACAAATCAGCGCTGCGTACAAAGGCATAGTCGCTGTCTCTGGCGCCGTGTAAAGTGTTGTCCTTTTCAACCCGTGTTGGTGTTTCCTTTCAGTTTTACGGCCTTCACAATTCCCCGCAGCCGCGTCACCACATTCACATCACCACATCATGCGTCACAAAGTTCACCCAAATAAAGAAGCTAAACATACAAACTACACAGATGAACGTAGAGAAGGGTACAAATTCGGCCTTGTTAGCGCAAGTGAAGCGCAAAAAAAAAAAAAAATAGCGGGGACACCCGGAGGGTACAACACATGCTCCAACTTCAATAAATTATTTATTTGAAACAGACCATGAGTATACATATACACTTCGAAGTTATACTTTGACTAATGTATATTTAACTACGGTAACGCATTATCTGACGGAGATATGGAAGGGATGCCCACACGGAGAACCGAGATTATTAATCTTTGCAGATTCAACGATCAGTCTAGTTAGAGCGTCTTTATTTCTTGTGAGAACGGCGCAACTCTGAAATAGCGGAAGTCACCCACACGAGCTGCAGCGTAATGCTAGCCAACTATGTTGCTATGATCCCTGATCATTTAGTTTAGACAGCGACCTGTCTTCACTACGTAATATTTGCCACGGGAGAGGGGGATTTGATATACTACACTCTCTGTACAGAGCACATATCTAGTTTTCTGCCGTTTGTTGCGCCCTTGCATATTGCTACAACAGGAGTTGCTGATTTCGTACAGCCTAGACAATTTGGGAGAGGCGGAAAACACTAGTCTGTTCTGCAACTTCTTCAAGCCGTGTGAAAGTTTGTGCTAGTATGGCACAACGGCAATTAAAATTGCTTTCGGACCCTAAGGAGCGGAGCGTTCACGGCATTATCATGCGAACGCGATTGTGTTAGTGAAGTTGCAGCTACGGATACTTGGACGTGCACAGGGTAACCTGCATGAAACAGGCACTTGGTAAAAGTCAGTGACAAGTGCCCTTTTGAACTAACGCGTTCAGCAATTAACGATCCTTTCCTAGTAAGGAATTCTCAAGGCATCAATTCAACTCAATTTTGGTGTCATACGTGCCGAAACCACCTTATGATTATAAAGCACGCCGTAGTAGGGGACTCCGAATTAATTTTCACCACCTGGAGTTTTTTATCGCGCCCCCACTGCACGGTACACGGCGTTTTCTTGCATTTCGCCAGAACAGAAATGCGGATTTGATCCCGCGCCCTCGGTCTTAGCAGCGCAACGCCATTGTCACTACGCCACCACGGCGAGTTTCTCCAGGTACCATCAACTTCATCGAAGCTTTCAGTGGCGCAGGCATTTCCGCAGACATTAAGAACTTGCATTATTCACTTCCACATGCTCAATAGTGACTAGCATCCAAGAACGCATCGAAACGTTCATGTGGATTCACTTCAAAGATTCCCCTGGTGTTCCTGCAAGAAGTTCTTTTATAAATTTTAGTTTTTTTTTACCTCAAGTCGACGTACGTTCAACGGGACGGGAAGGCTCATGTTTAGAAGGAAGGAGTGTGCATCGGATCGTGTATCGCTCCCATCCGTAGACTTATTTCTAGCAAACCTTCACGGAGACCTTTCGCGCTATCATGGCTTCTCTCGTGGACATGGGCGCCATGCATCGTTGCCGATTCACGGCGCAATGTCTGACTCAACAGCGCGGTCATATTTCTTGTAGCGTCGTCTGCTGCCACGGCACCGGGGAAATCGTCCGCTGCTTCATCTCTGCATGACATCGGCACTGACAATCCTGGCAGTGCAGAAAGTTCTGGAATTGGGTCTACACTTTACCTGCACTTTCTGAAACGAAGGGTAGCTGTTAAGAGGGGGCCAGGCTTCCACTGCTGAAACGAACAGTGAAGTGCGGCACTGCTTGAATTAGTTCGCGAATTGCACGCGAATCGAACGAACCTTCCGTTTCTAGACAATGTCGGTTTCTTAAGGCTTGTTGCGAGAATTGGGAAATTTTCAGGCGAATTCCCGCATTATCGCTCCGAGTCACGCCAAGTACCGCACGTCTAAACGCCGCGCTCCCACAACTCACGGAAATCGTACCATAAGATATGCAGTCTTCATATATATATATATATATATATATATATATATATATATATATATATATATATAGGATTCTTCAATGGGCCAAGCGCATTTAGAAAAATGAGAAGCACAACTTCGCGGTTATCTTAGGTTAATTTACCCAACAGTTTCGGTCGGTGGACCGCCCTTTTTCAAGGGATACAGAAAATTCTCGCAACAGTCTTTTCATATCTTCAGTTAGAGAAAGATGACGCCAAAAAAGAGAGAAAGGAGAGAGAGAGAAAGAGAAGACATAAAAAAATGAGGGAGAGAGCCGATGGCCAGAGAGATTACTTGTTGGTAACGGGGTTCTTCACGACGCGTGACAGTCATCATTAGCAGTGGACAGGTCTTTGATACGGTCTCCGCTGCACTCGCTTTTACCTGATCGACGAAGATGCCCGGCGTATTCTCGTCAAAAGTGGCAGTAGACATGTCATTGACACGGTCGCTGTGAAGCGTGTTTGACAGACATGATTGACGAGCACGCCTGCCATATTGATCTGAACTTGCAGAAAAATAAATAAATAGATAGATAAAAAATATGAAAGAAAAAAATGTATAAAAGAAAAAAATACAAGGGAGAGAGCCGATGGCCAGGGAGATTACTTGTTGGTAACGGGGTTCTTCACGACGCGTGACAGTCATCATTGGCAGGGGACAGGTGCTTGATATGGTCGCCATTATGCGTGCTTTTACACGTGAATCATCATTGGCACCGGACAGGCCTTTGACACTGTCTCCGTTACACATGCTTTTACATGATCGACGAATGCACGGCGCATTGCCGTCAACAGCGGCAGTGGTCATTTCATTGACAAGGTCGCTATTAAGCGTGTTTGACATACATGATTGACGGGCACGCCTGTCATGTTGATCTGAACGTGCAAAAAAAAGGAAAGACACGAAGACCTGGTCGTGCTAGACAAAGAAAAGGGGAAAACACGAGAAACACGAAAGAAGAAGAAATAAACTGCAAATATAATATTAGCAGCATGGCGAAATAAGCATGAAATAAAAAAGCAAGGCACAATAATGTGGATGGTTTGGTCCGCTCCCCCAATGTCTTGTGGGCATTCTTTCAAGATCACACACGTGTTCGGCTTGCCTATGCGGGGATTCAGTTCTGATTTAGCTAATTTAACTTATGGACAAAGAAACGAGAGGTTTCCCATGTGTTCATTTATGCCGTGCGTGATTGTTCTAAATTTGTGGTTAAATATGACTCTCTTTGTTCCCGTTCACGAGAAGAGCGGAAGCCTGACTGGAGATGCTCAGGCAGACTGATATGTTTTGAAAATGGGAGATGTGGTAGTGCGCGAGTGTGAGCTCTGTGGTTATTTAGACGGAGTCTGAACGCGGTTTCAGTCTAGCCTATACATAGCTTGCACGTGACGTCACATCCGAGGGCTCGCTGCCGCGGCCGCCATGCTTGCGAACCGCTTGTCGCTACTCCGACACGCGCGCGCTGCGAGAATCCGTCGAGCAATTGTTTTCTCTGCGTCGTGACAGGCTTCTATTCGTCTTTTCCGTGGACATGCCAGCATTTCCAACTGCACGGCCCTTTTGCGAGGACTACTTCACACGTTTGATTGGATTTGCGCTTGTACGGTACAAAGAAAAAAATTCAACTGTGCGAGTACGTCGATCCCTACACACTGCGCCTGGGAATGGTTGGGTGAAGAGTGTGTCGGCGAGGAGGCTCGGAGAAGACAAAGTGCTCCTACTTGGAGAGGTAAGCGCAGAGGTTTCTTCTTTTTTCTCTCTCTCTCTTTCAAGGTCTTTCAAATGGCCTCGATTTCTCCAGTCGGGTGCGGCGAGATGTGCCGCTCGGCACACGGCTGCCGCGTCGGCCTCGGCACGCCGTTCCTGCAATAGGTGGATAGCAAAATCTCGGCTGTCGCAAGGGATTATGTGGGTACAGGCGTATGCTGCTACAACTTCCGGTTCGAGGCCACGACGCCGTCTTTGCCGCCGTCACTTCATGCCCATGCTTCACGCGCTTTATCTTTTATATACTGCGGAACTTTGGTGAAAAACCACGATATAACCACCGCTTGACAGTTCCAAAACGTAGGTGTGAGCTATCGCTCCTTCGTACTTATGTTGGCACCCTTAAGCCCAAACCGCATGAGAGCGATTTTGTGCGCGACGGCGACGAGCGACGGCTTCGAGCGACGAAACGGGCCGTCGCGCGAACAGATCGCTTGCTCTTGTGGTTCGATCGCTCGGTTCTGGAAATCTAGAATTCGTTGCTCGGAAGTGCTATGAGCGACTAGCCAATAGCGCTAAGTCGGAACTGGATATACATCAGTCAAGTACTACCGATTGTCGCACGGAACGAGGAAACGACTAGATTTTGATGCGTGTAAGGATGATAACATAGTGCAAGACCTTTAGAAATATTAATGCTACTCATTACACTAAAACACACCAACTTAAAATTAATAAAGCACGCGTAACGACAGTTTCGGCGAGTATTTGCTGCCTTCATACCGGCAACACCGGGAAGACGTCGCTCAAAGTCGTCGCTCGCATGCGGTACGAGTTGTAGGCGACGAGTGAACGCGACAGCCATCTCCATCGCGTCGCTTGTCGCTAGACGCGTGTATTTTTATGTGACAGGCCTTTCATGCCCTAACGTGTTGGTGTCGCGTCAAATAGTCATAACATTTATCAAGCGCAAACGTTTGTCGAGCGGATATAAACGCTCGTTAACTTAGAAGTAGTTTTTAATAAGTGGTAAGTCAACCTAATAAGTGGCTGTTGGTAACGCTTCCCATAACAAACGGTACAGTCGATCGCTTCGTCCGCTGTTTTGTCTGCAGCGGTGCCCAGCGCGCGCCATGTCGTCGGCTGCTGTGCCTTCGCAGTCTCCCGTTTTTTGTCAAGAGACGCATGTCGTGTATAACTGCAGAGAGAAAGCACTGATTTAAGTATCTCAAAAGTGCACGAATTGTTTTGACGTTACCTCTCCTCCCTCTTTCGTGCAGCCTCAGTTTCCTTTTCGTTGTAGCGGAATGAAGACGGCACATAATCAATGTGCTGAGGATCCTTAAAAAAATTAAATTATGGGGTTTTACGTGCCAAAACCAGTTCTGATTATGAGGCACGCCGTAGTGGGGGGACTCCGGAAATTTGGACCACCTGGGGTTCTTTAACGTGCACCTAAATCTAAGTACACGGGTGTTTTCGCATTTCGCTGAGGATCCTTGCTGGGTGCACTTGTGTGTATTTAACAGATTGTTAAAAAGGGGGTATTGATACTAGAACGTTAGTAGACGAAATTATTCGCCAAAACACTTGCCTGATGCGAAATGATCTTCACATATTCTGGCTCCTACGTTCGGTACCCACAGTTCGCCGTTCACGGTCGCTCGTTTGACGGCAACTGCCCATTTACGTTTGTGCACTTCCTTCCATGGAAAACGAAACACTTTTTTTTTCCTTTCGCGGAAGAGTTCGCGCACCCTAATGCCGAGCAGCCAACCATAATCACGCTGCTGAAGCGTGTTTTCTTCGCGAACAGCGGCAAATCGCACTGTAGAAACTGCTGACAAGGCTGAACGACGCAACAGAAGCGCTAACACCCGGAAGTCGCTAGCTGACGACATCGTCATTTTCCTATCCACCTATTCGGCTTCCCGCTTTTCGGCGTCCGCTTGCCGCTTATCGGCGCGTCGTTTCTCGAGGTGTTGGTGTCGTGAGGGATCCGTGTTCATGGCGCTGTAGCCGAGGAGCAGCGACGGAGCCCAGTCAGGGTCCGTCTCGTCGAACAGTTTAGCAAGGTGGCTTCCCTATAAGAACGCAGAATGAACAAAGTTACAAAACTAACCTTTCGTTATATATCGCCGTTATCACGCTGTAAAAGTCGAAAGGAATTATTTACCTGCAATGAAGTGTGCGCCGCAGACTCACAGGTTGCGGTTCTCGATGTCTAAGTTGGCACGTTTAATGTGTGCCAGCCATATAGGCTACGCCGCTTCGTGCTCAACGCTTTCGTGCGCTCGCACTGGTTCTCCACGATCTTCAGTAATGAAAAGAAGTTGCTGTTAGTCGGTTTTTTTTTTCTCCCGCGGGTGTCACTGCGGTTGGAACTACCAAATATCATGCACATGACCATGGTGACAACACGTCTTGCGGGGCTTGCAACGACTGTGGGAGAGTGAGCGGTTCATTAGCATGGCGGACACATATCCCAGAATTCCCTTCACTGACGTCAGTGCAAGCTATCTATATACTGTTGGTCGCAGACTTCACAATGGAGCATGTAGATCACATTGCTGCGGTCACAATTTAGAGGTTCCTTAATTTTGAATGTGAAATGAGAGGAAGTAGCCTTAGCAAGACAGGTTGAAGTCATGTGCTTGCAGACCTTGCAGCGTGGTTTACCACAAGGTCTGCAGCCTGATTCTATGTTTTGAACCGTGGTTGTTCTAGCTCTGACGAGGATATCTCTTTGATTCCTTCCGCGGCGATAGACAACTCGGGGTGCCTCTGTGAAAATTGAAGACAAACGTGTGCTCCTCTGCTGAATAATATTAAAGTGTTTGGCTAGGATGTTGTTCACGTGCGGTAATGTAGACGAGTCGGGGAGGATAATGTTGGTTTGGTTTTTAGGATGGCGGGGCTTTGAGCCCGTCAAAATTTCATTTCTGTCTAAGGCTTGTGCTCGGCTTATAGCATCAACAACAATACGTTCCGGGTAGTGCTTTGCCACCAGGGCCATTCTGAGTTCCTTTGCGTGACATTGGAAGTCTTTCTCCTCAGAGCAGATGCGGCGGTATCGGTGGGCCTGTGAATACGGGATGGCTTTCTTGCAATGTTGTGGATGGTTACTTTTGAAATGGAGATATTGGTGGCGGTCTGTTGGCTTCTTATATAAGGTTGTGAATATGCGGTTATCTTTAATTTGTACCGTGACATCAAGAAAGTTTACAGCTGATTTAGAATAGCTGTAAGTGAAAGCGATGAACTGAATTAAAATCTGCTACAAATTTAAGGAGATCTTCTTCGTCGTGGTGCCAAATAAGGAATATATTGTCTAAGAACCTTTTGTAGATGAGCGGCTTCAAAGATCTGGCCGCAAGAAAAGGTTCTTCAAGTGATGCCATAAAAATATTCGCATAATTAGGAGCCATCTTCGTGACCATTGCCATTCCGCTTATCTGGAGGAAGTGTTTGTCGTCAAATTCGAAGTTATTGTATCCTAGTACTAACCGCAGTAGCGTTGACAGTGTGTCCTCGTCTAGACTTACAGGCATGTTTGCCTTCATGTAAGCGTTGACTGTTGCGTCAATGCCATCTGCTTGTGGTATGCTTGTGTATAGGGGTACTACATCCATTGTCACCAGGAAGCTTTCTTTTGGGATCTCGAGTCCAGTTATTGTGCGAAGAAATTGGTTGGTGTCTTGAATGTAAGATGGAATGGTCGGCACTATGTCCTTAATTATGAAGTCCAAGGCACATGAAACTCTTTCGGTTACCGTGCCGTTGCTTGAGACAATAGGGCGACCGAGGCGGTTAGTTTTGTGGATTTTAGGAAGCAAATAAAAACGACCAGGGGCTGGCTGAATCGGCAGCCCCTATATATATACAACGGAATTGCAAGTAGTCCGCAGCAAAAAAAGATAAAAAGAAACAAATAAAATGTACCACTCCACGTGCGTCTCCAGAGGGTGCATCCTACTAGGGCCTGGGTTCGAATGTCAGTATGGCGAAGTTTTTCTTTCCTTTTTTTTCTGTTCATAAGAATCGCTGTGTAAAAAAAATATTTTTTTCTGTGGTCGCCTGCATTACAACCGACTGAGCGACATCTTATACGCTCTGTAAATGCAAATGATGAATTCTGTACGTAATTAAAAAAAATATGTATATTTCAGCAACTTCGGAGTAGATATCTTAAAAAGAAGCGACGAGGCGATGCGCTTCCAGCTGAAGCTGGAGACGCCATCTTTGTGTCGGCTGTTGGACGGCGCAAAGCCTGGCACGAACTAATTGGAAATACTAATACCCCAGTCACACGGGCATACCGAAGGTCCTTTGATATTAAGGAGAAGAGCTTTCAAAGGAACATTAGTTCAAGGGATATGTATCAGTGCTGCACGGTCGCCAGGTAGTCTCCGCTGAAGCTTTTGGCAGAAACCGCAACGTACTCTAAAACGCAAAAGTGACGAAAAAAAAACACACACACACACGAAGACACTTTGATGCCTAGCAGCCGATAACCAAATCGCACATGGCACCCATTTTGCTCACGAGGGTTGCAATGTGGGCTTGTTGGTAACGCATCTTGGAGGGTTAACGGCAGCGCGATTAAATGTACGAACTGGACTTCGATAACAAACACTGTTGGAAGTTAGCGCCGTGTCTTTTAATCGCGTTACGGTAAACCCTCCAAGACCCATTTTGCGTCGGTGTTGTGATTGTGACAATCCGTGCTGGCGCTATTGCACCGGCGCATTCATCATTGAGACTGCGGGTGTCACGAAAGTGTTTAGTGCTTATAAACGTCTATAATATAGTGAAACTTGTTTTAACAGGCAAAAATTGAACTTTCGTATTTATAAAGAATTTTGTTTTGTCGACTTGACCTGAGGGAGCCTTCGGCTCCCCCTGGCCAGTTTCTCACGACCAATTAAAGTTCTTGTCACCATCCGTTTCTTCTGTCCGACACCCTCTGGGCTCAAAAGTATTCCTTTGAGATTTCAAAGGACAAACGCGGACTCCTTTGGCTCAAAGCTCCCTTCAACTGGGCCTCCTTTGGTGCGCCCGTGTGACAGTGCGCGTCCTCCCTTGAAGTGAAAGATCTTTGATTCAAAGGACTTTGAAAGTGCCCGTGTGACTGGGGTATTAGACGCTTGGGATAATGGAGCTTTAAGTAAGCATACATATTGTCTGTTATAACAAACCAGTGATGAAATATAAATAACTATATTTTTGTGCATAGTATCTTTATTTGATTGCATTTGAGCAGCCTTGGGCGCTACTTGTCGCACGTACAGCGCCGTATCCCCACCTTTGGCAGCGTTGCGCTCTATGCATGAAACGGAGTTTGGCTGACGATGAAGTTGCGTTTGTCACCGACATTCGCTGCGCGTCCCTCGTCGTGCTGTGGGGCGTTTTAAAAGGTCGTGTCTCGCGATTCAACAGGTTTTAATGTAGAGCAAAAGTACCGCTTTCTCTGCAAGGCCCACCGTGGTGGCTGAGGGACGCGGTCGTCGTTGAAATCTGCAGCGCGTATCTTCTCGTAATGCGCCATTTTGCCTCGCTGGGTCGTGAAAGGTTCGCGTGCACCAATGTCTACAGTGCATGGGATCTGCATATCATATGCACTTTTTGCATCATTGCCAGGCGTGGCACAGTACGAACATGACACGTCCTAAAATGCTATTGGGCCTTCTGTCTTTCAGTATGTGATATTTCAATATGGTTCAATGCCGTACCGTACATGTCAATCACTCTACATTTCTTTTTTTATTGCGATAGCAATTATATGGACACTCAAAAGCAGATTTCTGCCGTCGGCGTCGCCGTCGCCGTGAGGTTCCGTATGACGTCATTTGGAGAAGAAATCGTCGCCGCGCGCCGAACGCTGTATGTGCGAGTGAAAGGGCGCGAGGGGCGCGTCTTTCACGGGGAGTGAACGCACGGCGGAGAACAAACGCGCGTTTAGCGCCGTGCTCGCTTAAGGGCTGCAGAAGTAGGCGTCTCTTTTCTCCTTTACAATCACCATATATGTCGAGCAAACGTGCCTTCTTCCGAAGTGCGAGAGGCCGTGGGGGAGGGGGAGGGAAGGGAGGCGACGTTTAGCTGCGGCATGAAGTGCCTATTTATATCAGAGGCTCCGGCAACAGTCACCAACGCCGCACGCATTTTGAGCGAACGCGGGCAAAACGCCGATGGCGTCGACAACAGTTCTGCGTGTTGCCGATGCTGCTGCATGTCCAAGTTTATACAGCTGGTAAAGCTAATATAATTACTCCGTATAGCTCTCTACAAGTTTGCTATCGCAATTGATGCTTCGCCTTTCAGGTGAAACTGCGACAACTTTTTTTTTGCTTTTTTTTACACTGATCAGCTGTAGAAGACGCTCATAAGCACCATGGAACGTACAAACGAACAGAACGAAGTGGCTGAGAAGCCTTCGAACACATTGACCTTCGTGTCCCCCAATCATCATCTCTATATTGCGTGTAGTCATAATACAACTATCAACGGGGAAGAGACAATCGTGTCTCGCTAATATTGGCATTTTAGTTCCTGATGTGCATATTGTTGCGGCGCAACCAAGAGTGACACTTGGATGAGTTCAATTCCAGGGGGGCGCGTCGAAAAACAGCAGTAATAGCCGACAGGCGCTGGTGAAAAGACTATCACATCGTCGAGATAACACAGACATGTAGACCATTTATAGCCGCGTAGTAAGGAGTCCATTATTCTTCCGAAGGTAGCCGGGGTATTACAAAGGCCGAACGGCGTAACCTTGAATTGATACAGGCCGTCAGGTGTTACGAAGGCAGTTTTCTCACGGTCCATATAGACCGTGAAAAAACTCCCCGAAATTTGCCAATAGCCTGATCGAAGGTCTATGGACGAGAAGTAAGTGGCTCCGTGCAAGCAGTCCAAAGCGTCGTCATGAATACGCGGCAAGGGGTAGACATCCTTGCGCGTGATTTTGTTGAGGTGTCGGTAATCGGCACAAAAGCGCCAACTGCCATCCTACTTCTTCACAAAGACAACAGGGGACGCCCACGGACTAGAAGATGGCTCGATAACGCCTTTAGTCTACATCTTATCGAATTCTCTTTCTTTCACTTGTCGTTCCGCATGTGAAACACTGTGCGGCCTGCGGCGTATCGGATTGGCGTCTCCGGTGTCAATACGATGGGTGACCACCGATGTCTGGGCTAAAGGGCGGCCTTCAAGGTCGAAAATGTCGCGGTAAGTTTCCAAGAGACCGTGGAGGTCGTCAGCAGCTTGTGCAAGAAGAAGGTCAGGTGCGATCATCTTGATAAGCTCCCAGATGAAACCTTATTTTGTCGTGAGTTGACCTCCCTTATAGTTGGCGCCGAGACTTTGCAGGCGGGGGTTATGTTACGGCGCAACCAAGATTGCCGCCCAAGTCAGAAGACGATTTGACGTGTCGAGGTGAAATCGTTCTCGACAGCCATCTTGTTTGTCTATCGTTGCCTTCCTTGTAAATAGTGTAAATACATCTTTATATGTGACTTCCGCAACGTAACAATAGAAATACGGAAAATAAAATGGTCTCTCCATACTAGCGATATCTTGAAGGAAAACAAGGCGTTGGTTGAAAAAAGAAACTCTGTAAATACAGGGGGCTCCGTAAAAATAAAACTCGCTTGAGCGGAATTGTCGGATAAACGGAATAATGGTATCAACTTTGGTTGGCCACCCATAGGCACAATGTTAGCATAGTCGGGATAAACGGAGCTCATATTCTTGTGAACTCCGGTTAAACGGAACGGTAACCGAAACTACCACCTTCCTCATCGGCGTATGGAGCAAGAATAGTCCCACAAACATGTTAAATTGTGATGCTATCAATTATGAAGAAAGTGCAAGCCATCAGGGAGTTGCGGGAAAGTTACTGAAATGAAAAATGCCGTAGTTGCAAAGTTGTTTCCGTCATGAGTAGGCAAGTAATTATCCCTGAAGAGGGAACCACGGAGCAGGTATAGTAGATGTTGCAGTCAGGCTGCCACTACTACTTCGTTCCCACCGCCAAGAACAACAGACCTCAGATGATGCCTTTGTTAGCTGCTCTGAGGAGACAGTTGGAAGTATTTATCGGTGAAGTGCGAATACATATTCGCGGTGATCATTTTTAAGTTTTCCGGAATTTTTAAAAATCGCCTGTTGCAGGTAACATAATTCTATAGACGTTGAGCTGGATTACTGAGAGAGGCGTACATATTACTTTCACGAGAAATCAAAACACATATTCGAGTAATAAAAAAAATCCCTAACTTCTTAATAATTACTTTACGGTACATATTGCAATTTACGAATTGTAGCCGGCGAATTTGCAAGGTCTATTTATTTGTAATAAATTACCAGAATGACCCCAGTTTACAGATATGCGCCATCGAACTCACCGTTAAAAATGCACTGCGGCTTGACTTACGTATTTAACAAAAAGCTATTTTACGCATTGAAGCACAAACCTAACTGGAACGCCGATGTCTTTCGTCCCACACTTTGAGAAATAATATCTTGAAACTTCTGTAATCCTGGAGACTCATTTCAAGTCAAGTATTGTCTTGCAAACTCACTAGCTACAATCAGTAAATTGTAATACGGGCCGTAAAGTAATTAATTGTGCTATTAATTACTGCATTTTATTAATTAGATGAATATGCGTTTCGATTTCTCGTGCTAGTAATGTCCGCTTCTTCGAGTAATCCAGCTCAAGTACCAGAATTATGCAATCTGCTACAAGCGATTTTTAACAATTCACGAAAACTTATAAACGATCACCTCGCAAACTGTTCAATTGCGCGTTACTGTTTCGGGCCAGGACATCAATTGCATTTGAAAATCTGCAGTGCTACTCTGAAGGTGACAACTACGCAGAATTACTGCGAAATATTTCGTACATGTACACAACTTTACACAATTGAAGCTAGTCCTTTTTTTATTTTTCATTGCAGTTATATTAAAACACTCGGACGCTTTTCTAATAGAATTATTCTTGCTGAATTTTGTGTCCTTCGTTTAAAATAAGCTTCTGATCAACGGAACAGATTTTTCTGTTGTTTCGAGTTCCGCTTAAACGGAGTCTATACTCTAAAGTTATCCGTGTGTCATGTGGCTGCGAAAAATGACATTAAATGGTTTTTACCTAAGCTCCCTAGTGGCATTATTTTCGTAAGTGTTGCCAACACATTAAATGTCATTTGTCACGGTGATAATGATAGCTATGCTCTGAAACAAGTTGCTTTTAGTGCTAACTTAAAAATAAGCATGCGTGTACAGCTTGAAACTACTTTTAGCAATGTATCATTATACATGAGTGTGGTCAGTGTGGTTAGTCTTGTTTCGTTGTAAAAAAAAATGTAAGAACAGCCACGTACCATGCTTTCCGTGCATGTTAAAGAACGCCAGGTGGCAAACATTAACACACAGTGCCTCACTATTGCGTGCGTCATAATCATATCGTGGTTTTAGCACGTAATACCCCAGAATTTTTTTTATGGTGTTCTGCTACAAATGTACACTCGAGTGCTGGTATCCCAATCAGGTAAACGTGTGCGCCCGGTGCTGCTCACTTTAGCTGCTAACTGTGGGCTCAGAGTTTGCAGTGTCTAGCGGCACAATTTCTAGAATGCTTACAAAATGTGACAAGTTAAACTGCCACCATATATTGTCTTTTTATTATTAATATCATTACAGAAATAAATGTCGAATTACAGGCAAAAGTAGGAGCGTTGCCCTTTTAGGTTATCTTCGTGAGCGCACTAAAGCTGCTCCTTAACGCGAAATGTGCGTTAAGAAATAGGAAGGAGTGGCAAGAGAAAGAGAACAGGAAATTGGATTATACTCCGAGCCGGGATGCCGAGTGACGTCACTGAGTGTAACTCCTAATCGGAACATATATATCCGGTCCCTTGAGGTTCCTTTAACGAGATTCAGTGTATACCGATCTAGTTAACGTCATTTTCAGTACCCGACGGGTTTGGCACAGGTATTAATTTCTGCGCATTGCATTTGCGCACTGCAATTCAAATTTATCGAATATCTGAGCAAGTTCAAGTGCGTCAATTCGGTTCGACTCTTCAAAAACTGCCAGTGGAGTTTTGAAGTTCCTTGCGACCAACGAAGAGGTTGTCGTGTCAGCCGACTTCGCTTCGATGGCATTCCAAACGATCGCCCTTTCGGTCAAAGAAAAATGCATTCAAGTTCCAACGGAAGAGTTACGGTATGAATCCCGCAGATGATGAGTATACATTCGGGAACTATATAAGCTTGTTAACGAAGCTTTCGCATGTGAAACTAAATTATGAAGTGTGCGACATACTGAAGCTGTGCAGTGGGTAGGGACGCCGTAGTGCGGAGGGTTCCGAATTAAAGTGGGTCTATATAGACCTGAGAAACGCGAGCGTGTTCACGTTTCGCCCCCGTATAAATGCAACCGGGAATCAAGCCTGTGACGTCGTGCTCAGCAGCAGTCACCGTGGCGGGTACTTGGACATGAAAAGAGACATGCTCTGTACCCGTCGACGAGAATCTGGTAGAAACGCTGACAGACAGGGAAGGCCCGGATTTCTCAGAGGTCGCGTACTCTTCGGAGTGAATACCGAAGCTATTTTTATCATGCGAATCTCGGCAGAAGAGTGTATAGCTGGCCAGTGCGGTCGTGCCAAGGATACTTATTCCTGCTAAGAGCGGCGAGTCTTCCACCGGAGGCATATGCCACTCGCATTTCACAGCCTGTAAATATGCGCGCTGCAATATGTGTCTGTGCACGTGCACTTGTGCGGGCTTTGTGCTTCTCTTGGCGCGCAGCCGCTTGAGAGCTTCCAGACACGATCGCCACTGCGTGAGCTATACCGCACCGTGCTTGACAGTCTGCAATGACCAAACCACTTTAATGGGGACGGTGAAGCAAAACAGCCAATCAGATTACACGGATAAAGCATTCTTTAAACACCCAGGGTTGTCGTGTATTTCGAAACAGTAGGTTCATTATCATAACAGGAAAACCAAGGTCAAAGTTTCAGTTCTTGAATTTTTAATATATTGTAGAAGGGTAATTTACTGATACAGAATAAATCGTTTTTCTCCTTAGTGGCCCTTTACGCAAATCTGCCGTCGGGTGGCGTTTTTGGCGCGACGAAGACGGGACTCGACGATGCTCTCGATTATCCTTTCATGATCTTTTCCATCTTTTGCAGTTCCTTGTATCAGCCACAACTAACGCTGAGGGGCTCGCAATATATACAAGGTATCCCACGCAGCTTGCGCCAAAATTTAAAAAATATATGTGATCACGTGTCACGCAGCAGGACAGAACCACGCAATAAGTGCTACGTGACAATGATCGCGCGGCACTTTTTTCGGGTTTTGCGGGCTTTCTTTACCACTTCGAAAAAATATTTCATGTAGCACACATTGAGCAACAGTAAATGTATCGGGAATTTTTCGTGATGGCCTACAATTTTCTCATAGACAATTTTGGTCTAATTATCATATTTGAGAAGGAAATTAATTAGTCATAAATAATTATGTAATTAGACAGAATACAAAAAATAGTCTGATTTGCTCCAAGCGACGGCAAACATTACGTTGATTCTGTCCTGCTACTTGGCACTCACATAATTTTATATCTGGCACAAACTACGTGGAACAGCCTGTATGTATATATTTCTTTTTACATTTTTCTGAACTGCGAGTTTACTATTATTTTCTTTTTCATAACTCTCGCCTGGCGTGACAAGCCCGTGAGAAAGAATATACGGACCTTATGATTACCGAAATAAAAAGAATTTATTCGTAATTCGGACGCAAAACAAATTAGACGAGCGCATTGGAAAGTTAACAGTGCAAAGTTTGCACTGCAGCCTTCGATTTCAAGTTACATTCATAGGCGGAGAAGAGATCGGTTTTATCCTAGAATTTCTGGTCCGCACACTTCTGCTCAGGGATGTAGGTAACGGTATCGTGAGGCAATGCATGGGTTGTATCCTGGTGGTAAAAGGATGTTTGCTGATGTTATGTCACGCAATTTCTCGTGTAGGCTTGAAAAAGATACGCCACCGCGATTCCGCCAGTGTTGTTTGCGCATGCGTGAAATAAACGAGATTTAACCGTTCCTCAGCTGGCGATGATGATTTCTATCGGCATCCCCTTCAAAACGAGGCGGCGAAAATAAGTAATCTATAGCGCGCTTGAGCTAATTCGAAGCGAATGAGGCCGAAACAGCATATCAGAACATCGCACTCACCAGGCGCATAGGCGGCGAGAACAGTCCGCAGCCTCGGCCCACGTCATCACTGAAACTTGCGTATCGCGAACACCGCGGTAAGAAAATTGGACACAGAAGCCCAATAATAAAAAGAGTGCAGCCAGTTCCACGAAGTGAAATCTGTCGAAACAGCAGATCTGTGGTTTTTCTGTTTCTGCGATTGTCACGGATGTTTCTTTTTTTCTTCTTTTTCTTTTTTCGATTAGCCAAGATTCCGAAACTATATCCACGTTGGAGTCACCAACGAAGATAAATGGAGTGCTTCTATAGCACTCCGATTCAAACCAAGTTAATGAATCAACTATGAACTATTTTGCGGTCTTCACTGCTAGACCGGGAGCCAAGGGGACGCCGAGCATCAACCATGGTGCGAAGAGTGCGTGGCGCAAACACCTATAGGTAACCCGTAAAAGAGCGAGGGATTCTGGGATGCTCCGTCTGCTCGCTGTTTCCGGTTCGAGGAAGCGCACCCGCAGCCGTTGAAGCCTATTGATGCGCTTTCAGTCCGGCTTTGTCACACACAAAGATTACCCGGTTGCAGGCGCCTAGCAAAACCATGGTCGGCTGTTCCGCCGTTGGCTGCTCAATTAATAAATTCAAGCGTTAAAGTTAAACTCATGTAACTACTGCCTTGCAGCGTGCGTCCCTTGCTGAGTCAGCTGTGCACAAGCATAAGAGGTATGGCTGCCACTTCCAAAACTGAACCATCAGTGAACAAAAAGAAAATGAACGTGCAGTGGCACTTATCAGGCGGTGATGAGCTGTGTAATGGCCGACACGGAATGATTACCCAAGATATTTCTTTCTCTAACATTGACTCAAGCAACAATAACTATTTCAGTTCTCGCATGCACATATAAAGATATTATGAAACATGGTTTTACGGCGCAAATTTAAACGAGACACAGCAAGATACATACATAATACCCGTAACCAACTAGCCCACCTAAGTTCCTTGAACACAGATAGAGGTAATGCGCAGCCGTAATATGTCGTCGATGACAAGATGGGGAAATTTCCCTATCTTGTTGACAAAAAAGCGAAAAATTCTAACTACGTACCACTTCAAATGACTTGAAGCTAAACATTTCGACAGAATTACCTGTCTGGTTGGAAAAATTGATTAAGACTTTGAGATGGACTCCAACCAAATAAGAAAATTTACTAGCCCGACGTTTCGGAACCAATTCGGCTCCTTCTTCAGGGGGTATTCTTCGGAGGTGGCGGTGTGCCGCTTTTAAAAGGTCCGTCGTAACAAAGGAGAGGAAGGGGGAGAGAGCGTAAGGTGCGGAGACACTTGGCAGGGCACCTGTTCTAGACAGACAAAATAGGTGGTGGGGGTGGGGGTGGGGTGGGGGGGGGGACGAGTTGTTTTGGTGTTGCTGACCTAGAGCGGGGGGGGGTCCTTTCTTCCCTTCGTCGCGTCTGCAAGGCCATGAACATACAAAGAAGGAAGAATGCCCTTCACGCGGTTTATATTACCCGCCGTGTTCTGAATGTGCCAAGACTCGAGTAGTAGCCTTTTTCGCTAGTTTGTCTCTGTTTGAAGGATTTGGGTTTCTTGGAAAGAAATCTTGTGGAAAGAAAACTTCAAATGAACCTCGAGTTTCGACCAAGAAATGCCGTCGACAGCGCGCAGTTTTCAAACATTTTCAGCGATTCACTTTCTAATTACGCTAGCTGCGCCGTTACTGACGATATAGGTTCTAGCGACGATCACAGGGCAGTATTTGCCAGGCTGCTATAGCCATCGCCTCAACACCCGATTTTCTAAGTAATGCTTCTATACGCTTGATAAATTATCGGATAAAGATAGCTTTTTCATCTGTCTGACAGACCCGGCCGCAGGCAGAGCAGTCAGTGACGGTGCGTCCAAGCAGCG
The DNA here is from genome assembly GCF_013339745.2 of Dermacentor silvarum. NCBI lineage: Eukaryota > Metazoa > Arthropoda > Arachnida > Ixodida > Ixodidae > Dermacentor > Dermacentor silvarum. Next base: position 282,193,504 of record NC_051154.1, read on the forward strand.
GCAAATGTAGAGCTAAACCTGGCAGGAACAAAAAAGGCTGCCGAAACGAAAACCAGAGCTCGTTTATGAATAAAAGCGTATCCTTGCCTTTCTTGACTCGTCATCGTCGCGCCCAGGGTAGTAGTAGTAGTAAACACTTTATTTAGGTCCTGAGAAGCTAGGCAGGGGGCCCTGCTAGCCGTTGGCTAGTCCCATGTCGGAACAGAGAGGCCGTGCCTCTCCACTCGTTCACAGGCCCTCTAGACAGCCAGGAGTTGGACGTCTTGTCTGGGATCTGTAATGGCCTTCGTCCAGTCTTCTTCTTGGTTAAATTCCTGTAACACAGGGCACTGCCAGAGCATGTGATTTAATGAGCAAAATTCAGTGCCACAATCTGGGCAGAATGGACCAATGTCGGGGTAAAGCTTGTTCAGAAAGCCCCTAGAGGGGTAGGGCCCCGTCTGGAGCATGCGGAGCGTGCTAGATTGTGATCTGTTGAGCTTATGATGGGAGGAGGGAAAACTCAGCCTATCCTCTCTGTAATGTGATGTGATTTCGTGAAAAGTAACTAGAGGATCACTGTGGAAAAGCTCTCCCGAACTCACCCGAGACACCGTCCCGTCGCGGCATATGAAACCTCGCGCACGGTCGTGGGCTATCTCATTGGGGTTCAGGTGACCCGGTAATACGTCTGGTCCCATGTGTGCTGGGAACCAGACTATGTGATGAATCGTGTCTGAGAGGGGTCTGCCGTTGATAATCCTGGCTGCCTATTTGGCTATCAATCTCGATGCGAACGCTGTAATTGCCGCTCGGGAGTCTGTGTACACTGTAGTGCGTGTTTTGTCAAGTAATGCGAGAGCTATAGCAGCCTGTTCCGCCACGTCGACCAACGAGGTCTTTAGCGAAGTTGTCGAGAAGAGATCTCCCCTGTCATTGACTATAGCTACGGAAAACTTGTCGGAGCTGGTGTGTCGCGCCGCGTCAACAAAGGTCTCCGTTCCGAATAAGTTCTTTAGGAAAGCCCTAGCCCACGCCAATCTTCGACCTTTATTGTGTTGTGGGTGGACGTTTCTTGGAAAAGGGTCTACAATAAAGGAATTCATTGTTTGATTATCAAGTTGCGTGGTCTCTCCCTGATTAAAACTAGGACGGAGGCCTGCCGCATCCAACAGTCTTCTGCCTGCTTTGGAGTTTGATAATCTAATAATTTGTGCTGATCTTTGTGCTTCAATTAATTCCGAAGTGCTGTTGTGTACTCCCAACTTCATGAGTTTTTCTGTGCTAGCCGTGATTGGAACGCCGAGCACCTTTTTGACACTTTTGCGCATGAGCGTGTCTAATTTATCTTTCTCTGTTTTGGTCCAATTGAGGGCCGCGACTATGTAAATGACATGGCTCATGAGGAAAGCATGGTGAGCCCTAAGGAGTATATGCTCGCCTATGCCGCCTTTCTAGTTGGACAATCTCATAATTAATCTGAGAATGTTCTCCGTTTTCGTGGTGATATGAGCTATAGACTTTGCATTGCAGCAGTTCGAGTCTAACAAAAGCCCTATGATTTTGATACGAGTCTACTCTAGGGGTGGTATACCCATCCCTGGTACGAATGCTAACGGGCACCTGATCAAGTGGGGTGAGTCCCCTAGCACCTCGTCTAGCCTGTCTGTACAGCCGCAGTTCCGACTTTCCAGGCGAGAGTGCCAGTCCCTTACCGTCCAGGAAAGACTCTGTAACGTCTAGAGCCTCCTGTAGAGCTTGTTCGACCGTCGCCTCCGATCCTCCGGGACACCAGAATGTAATGTCGTCAGCATATAATGCATCACCAACATAAGGATTTGTTGCAAGGCTTTCCGACAATTTGCGCATTGCTATGTTGAACAGAAGTGGTGAGATAACTGCCCCTTGGGGAGTACCCCTTCTTCCGAGTGTGAAAGACTCCGACACTGATTGCCTCAACTTTATGACCACCGTCCTGCTCTCAAGGAAGGATTCAACGAAGGAGAAGAATTTAACTCAAATCAAATCAGTTTATTTCAGCATCAGATGAGACAGTACAACAGTCACAACAGTGATACTGTGGGGTGAAAGCAAAAAGCCATCAAGGCTTGACAAGGGCTTTCACACCATTTAGCAAACAGCAACAAGAAATCATATGTACTTATAATACAGTGGTAAGCAAGTCTGAGTATTTTATCGCTTTTGTTCTGAAATGCACAAAAAAAGAGGTTTGTAGACCTTCAACTCCTAAGTTGAAGGTTGATATCTCCTTAAGGATATAGTCATGTGCAATTGTATCGAAGGCCTTGGATAGATCTAGTGCGAGTACCCCTTTTACATCTTGGCTTTGAGAGTCTATAATCTGTGTTTTGAGCAGGAGCGTGACATCTTGCGTGGAAAGCGAGGGCCTGAAACCCACCTTATTGTACGGGAATAGCTCATTCCTTAAGACTTAGACATTGACTCCAACCAAATATTTGGTTGGAGTCAATCTCTAAGTCTTAATCAATTTTCCCAACCAGACAGGTAATTCTGTCCAAATGTTTAGCTTCATAGCTCATTCCGCTCGATATATCTCGATATCCTATTATGCACTGCATGTTCCAATACTTTGCTAATGCAAGAAGGGAGATAGGACGGAGGTTCTCCAAGCTGGGTGATTTACCTGGCTTGGGGATTAGGACCACTGTGGCCTTTTTCCAACTGTCCAGTACGACCCCTCCTCCCATACCCTGTTTATCTCCTTCACTAAGGAATGAATGGCTTTGTCGCCCAAATTTCTTAAGAGCCGGTTTGTGACTCCATCGGGGCCTGGGGCAGACCTTCCGTTTAGATTATGTAGCACTCCCCTGATCTCAGCTTCCGAGAAGGGAGCGTCCAGCTCTGGGGCAGGCGCGCCCTCATATCGAGGGTGGGAAGAGCTTGAGCTTTGGTCAAGTGGAAGATTTGTTGGCTAGTTTCCTAAATATGGAGGCTTCTGAGATACCCTCTATTAGTTCCTTATTAAAAAATCGGTCTATGGCTAGTCTCTGATTACCTTTGGATTGGCCGTCGTCTAGGAGATGTTTGAAGAGGCTCCATTTACCTTATTTGCGCATTTTCCGTCCGCTGCCGAGCAGGCGTCCCTCCATTGCTGTTTATTTAATTCGGAGCAATGATCCTCAATGTGACTATTGAGCTCGGCGATCTTTTTCTGCAGCCTCCGATTAAGCCTTTGTATTTTCCAACTCTCGAGGAGAGAGCGGTTGGCTTCCAGAAGGTGCGCTAACCTTGCATCCATCCCTGGGGTATAAAATTCTGTGACTATTTTCTTGGTGGCCTTGTTGACATCCTTCTGGATCTGTACAAAAAGTTCACTGAAGGTGTCGTATACTGCCTCATCTTCACCTCTTATTTTCCTAAAGAGGTCCCTGTCTGTGTATTTGTAGGTTCTGGGGGACGTGGTATTATTTCCATCCTGAGTTCTATTATGTAGTGGTTGCTCCCCAAGTTCTCTTGTAAGTTGGACCATTTGGCCAACGCATTTCTAGTGAAGCTGAGATCAGGCGTCGTGTCTCTGGCGACCTAATTTCCCAGCCTCGTTGGGAAACGTGGGTCCGAGATTAGCGTTAGGTTTAGGTCAGTACTAGCTGCAACTAGATTGGCCCCTTTCTTTGTTCGTGCTACATAACCCTAAGCCGGGTGGGGAGCGTTGAAATCTCCGGCCGCTACTACGGGGTGTGATCTCGCGGTGGTTACGACTCTATTAAGGAGTGAGCGCAGGTTATGCTTATAAGCCGAAGGAGAGCTGTACAAGTTGAGAATGAAAATGTTACGTCGTATTTTGACATTGGGGATTATTTCAATTAACTGTGCCTCGAGACCGGACTGGACTGGACTGGACAAACTTTATTTGGGTCCTATAGGACGCACTTAGGGCGTAGCGGGCGTCTCCCACGTAGGGACCGACACGGAATACCTGGCGGCCGCTTCGGATCTCTTATCCGAGTTACAAATTTTGACTTCGAGCTCTTGAAGAGAGGTGTCTTTCCTGACCAACGTGGCGATACCTCTGCCATTTTCTCCCTTTTGGCTAACCGAACGGTAGCCCGATAGATTTACATTATCGCTAAGAGTTTCCTGCAAGAGCAGGACGTGCGGCATTGACGCTTGTGATTTGATGAGCTGCAGTAGAGCAGCTTTATGCCTTAAGAAGCTTGCACAATTCCACTGCCAAATAATTATGTTTCCGGTTTGTCCCGCCATTTTGAATTCTATTAAATTAGCAAAGCCTGCAGCGAACTCGTGTTATCCGGATCCAGCTGTACTTTCTTGACTTTTCTAATGGTGCTAGCGGTGGCGGTCGATTTTGCTGAACTGAAGCCTAGAAATCAGCTACATGAATGGTACGACATTGCTGGTCGACAAAGCGGACGGAAAGCTTCTCACGACTGACTGTTGAAACAGCGTAGAAAAACGCGCGCGCCGGGCATGCCGCCGCGTCGTCCGTCGAACCGGAAGCTGCTAGCAGACGAATCCGCGTTTTTCACGGCCCGACGGCGCATGCGCCTTGCCCTGGCGGATTAGTCGCGAAACGTTTTGGAAGGGTCGCGCGCGCGGCCGTGCGGCCCCATCTCGGGGAAACGTACCCCGAAAAAAAAAAAGCGCTCGGACGCGCGGTATACTGACAACTCGTGCCGTGTACCGCGTTGAAACTCCACTGGTAGCTCGACGTCAGTGCAGTACTGAAAGTGTGCGTAGCGTAAAACAGACTTTGGTACTGCGACGGGCTTTCTTGTCGACGGCACCGATAAAATCACCGTGCCTGTATACCATCGTTCGACCGAAACCCACGTGATAGCCGCAACGCCTTCGTTGGTATATATAAATAATCGCGCTCAAAGTAAGTCAAAACATGCCCACGAAGTTGAAAGGTTGAAATGCGCAAGGCTTCGACCCTCTCAAGCCGTGCCCACGAAGTTTGAGCCAATGTTGATTTCAGCGGAGCTTAGGCCTGGCTCCGTCGAGTTTCAGTACAGGTCCGCCGCTACCGGCGGACCTGTACTGAAAAGTAAGCAAGTTAGGACGAAGGAAACTGCTTTTATAGTTCAGTTCTCGCCTTCGCGATTTGAAATAAACTACTCTTCGCTTCGCACGGCGCGTACACAATAATCTGCAAGCGGCGACACAGCGCTGTGCCCAACGGCTCTGCCAACATCTGTATAGGTCACCGTTCCCGTAGGCTGCCGCTCGTATTCGCAACGTAGATGGGTCGGTTTCTACGTGTTGGTATGCTCACGCATTTCTTAATTCCTGAGATGTGCTGTTTATCTCTGCGTCAAACGCGAAACAAGAGACGGTACATTCAGCACAGCAGCATAAACAGCCGCCTCGCTCATTTATATACCAACGGTGTCAGCGATGGCATCCGCGTTTTTGCGGGAGAACAACACGGCCTTTAAATGAGCGCCTATGTGAGCACATTTTTCTCTAATAATGCTTTATGACAAGCGCAAACTAAGTATGATGAAGTTAAAGAAAAGCGAGAATCAGTAATAAATTAACAGCCCGATATTTGTAACTGGATCACAGTCGCCGTTGAGTAGCTCAGGCGCTCATACTGACCCATCTCACGGTGGAATAACGCGGTTCATATGAGCCGGTATGTGTGTTTTATTCGACGTTTTGACATTTTTTTTTCATATCAGCGATGCACCTTTTCCCAATTTTAGACGCTAACAACGATCTGTGGCTGTAGATGTCGATGTAAACAAGCGCACCGCTTTGCTAAATCCGACGCGAAAGGCTGCGCGCTCGAAAACTTCTTATTTATGCAAAATGTCTAAAGAATGTGCAAAAAGAATTGAAAGAAAAGCGAGGTGCAAGTGCAGGAGTCAGCGACAACAAACTCCAAAGCAGCCGCGCCGGCAGATGGTACTCAGCGTACCTCAGCGTAACAAAACAGCGCTATTACGCCTGCTCACCCTATATATATAGTTGGTGAGTGCTACATGGCTTCCAGGAACGACATGCTGCCCCGCAGAAGCCATTAATAATTATTCGCGATCCACGAAATGCACCACCGATGCGCACTCAACAAGGGCGCAGGTTCACAAATCAACCGGCGAAAGCCCCGCCACCCTACCAAAACGTTTCCGGTGGCGTGCGGCAGAGGGCAGCACAGGAAAACGAAAAAGGCGGAGTTTTCCCCGGCGCGCCCTCCGATTGGTCAGCTCCCCGCCTCGATCCCGGCGAGCGGGTCACGTACGTGACCTCTCCGGCGCCGTCATCGACGGCGCACGCTCGACTAAGAACAGCTCCACTGTTCATAAAATCATAAGAACAAGAATAGGCTTTTGAAGTGCACGTACGATACCCATCCCGACCTATATAGAGGTTGACGATACACTAAAATTCACGTAGTGAGATGCACTGGGGCAGCAGAAACCACAGACAAAACAGCTCCAAGCGTGCACCGAAAGCCAAACCCACCGCTTCCATGTGTTCTAAAGTACTCGCAATGCACACGAACTACAGGTGGCGCGCGAGGCGATCCATGATGGCGGACCGAGACAGTATCAGAATAGGCGACTGCGGCGTCCGTGTGATAGCACGCCGGGTTTTTTCTCATCTTTCTCGTCGTACGCCGAGTGTATTCTTATTTTTCAGATTTTATTCCCATCAGCTGCTGAATTCCGCTGCATAGCCAAAAGCGTGCATAACGAGAAGTGCGTGCGTGCTTGTTATTTTATGACTCATGAATTTACTCGCGAAGAAGCGACACTGTTGCACCGCATCAGAACCGACTCCGCGTACACCCCAGCTTGGTTATTCAAGACTGGGCTTCGCGCTTCCCCACTCTGTACCTTCTCTGGTGACATTGGAAACATCGAATATTTTCATTTGGCTATGCCCGCAGTTTGACACACAAAGAAAAGCGATGGTCGACAGTCTGCAAAAGAGCGGTCTTACGCACAGAACCTTTGAAGACGTCGTTTTCCCCGGAGGGCCCGCGGCAATCAGGAAGAGAGCGCAACGACTACTGATAGACTTCCTGCGAGACACGGGGCTCATCCGACACCTGGTGACACACCCCTGATCTCAACTCAAAGGAGGATCAGGCGGAACAATTGCCGGCTATCTATGCCAGGCTAACCCCGCCTGCTTCAACATCAGCACCACCACCTCCTACGACGAATGATGCCCTTAACCTTATTGAAGGATGTGTGCGACGCGAAGCGTATCTAGAACGAATGCTATGGCTGGAGTGCAGCGTTTTCGGTTTAAGCCAGAAAAAGACCACCGATCTTGTTTTGAAATCAATCAAAAAAGGTCAGTGCAAGCAAATATGCCACAGAGCTAACGATCGGCGCGAAGCTCCAAACCTAGTTACGCTCCGTCACTTACGCTCAAAAATCAAGACACCAGCTGTCTAAATGGCTCTACAAATAATCAACTGTGGCGAAAGCATTTGGGCAGCCTTATTTACAAATATTCAGCTGTAGCGGTAGCGTTTGGACGTCGTAAGGCATATGCGCGAACTTGTTAGCTTGTCTTCTCGTTGCGCATTGAACGTTCACGTAAGCTACAACTACCACATCGTAAAAGCGTAATGTTAATGCTTTAGTGAACAATGTCAACAATTAGCATTCTGCTAACCGATGTTGCTCCAGAAGAAGTCTTTGGCGACCGAAGGTGCGCTACAAACTTTCATTGGCAGAGTCACAGGCTTGCCGATCCGGAGCTTCACCGCTGACTTCTTTTTAAGATACGCGTCCAGCGGAAACAAACGAAGGCTTATCTCATCCTTCGCCGCTCGGTTGGTGCACTGAGGCACGCAACAGTTTTTTTTTTTCTTCCATGGCGTATGCACAAGCTGTTAACAAAACAGAAACGCGCCCGCGCGTAGAGAGCCACACGGTAACACTGTGCCAATGACTGTGCGGATACTCTTTGAAATATTTCTCTCCCTGGCCACTACGCGGAGCGACCGTTTGTGTGCATTGCGAATAGCTGCGGTTCCAATGGACGAACAGGATCACTTTGGCCTTGAAGTTCCCCTCAATGATTAGAGGGAAATCTGGCGCTGCAATCGTTCAGCCACGGTGGGAATCATTGGCTGTACATGGATTTGTCTAATCTTCGTGCTTGAGGATTCAGACGTTCTTGTGGCTTCGTTTATTACGCTTTATCTGGGTTCCCAAATTGGCCTAAATTTGAAAGCACTTTATGCTTTTTTTTATTGCAGAAAGTAATAAGACTCTGCAAACACGCATAATCGCTGATAATTTCAGTCGTTCCGCTTGTCCGTGGCGTAACGGTTTCAATATCGTGCTAGACATCCTGTGTTCAAATCTTACTACACTTGACATTTCAATAATATTTAAGTAATTAATTTATAACGTAGTACTTTCTAAAAAATTATCACTCTGCAAAGGTCGCGAAGCCATTTTAAAGCCACAAGGACGATGTGTAGGCAAATCCATCTGCTAACCATCATGCCGGCACACCTGTCCTGCTTGCAGCTCCGGTTAACACAAGCACCGCAGTTCCCTCTATATATAGCAAATGTATGCAACTCTGGGACTTTGTCGACGCCGAGACTCAGTTCGATAGAGCTGCTCCCGCACAAAAAGCGGAGTGCGAAGAAAGTCACGTGACGGCAAACGCGTCATTCACTTTTATTTTGGTTGCGTTTCCGTCGCATTGGTTCAGAGTGGAATAGAAGGGATGTTCGAGCGATAATCACCGAGGGAAGGTAAATAATCCGGTCACGTGGTACCAACTTCGCCATCGCGCCTGATCACGGAGCGCACGGAACGTTTCAATGGCGGAGCAAGCAGACGCACTCTCGCTGCTCAACTGCTCTGCTTAATTCTCTCTGCCACCGCACCTGTTCTGCCAATGGAATGCGCCATAAAACTTTATCTGGTCGCGCTCTCCACAGTGGTGAGCAACGAGTGTCAACAGCGAAGACATTCTTACACCGTTGCGCTTCGAAAGAAAATGCCATACCGCACTTCACGGCGATAATAAAATAAACGGGATCGAAAGAAGCAAAATAAGTGGAAATATGAAGCGAGTGTACGCATATTTGGAAGTGGTGGCTGCTGGAAAGAAGAGCAAAGGAGGAAGAGACGAACCGATAGCCTAGTCCAGACTCTTCTGATGATGATGATTTAATGGCATCCCCTTTGAAACGGGGCGGCGACAAATAGTCACCTAGCCTGCTTGATTTAATGAGTTATACTATACATGTTCTTTATCTAGCATTTTTATATAGCTCTCATTAATCTTTTTCCCTTTTTTCCCAAAATCTACCTTGTACCGCTACCAATAATTTTAAGAGATCAGGTCGTATCAATCTCTTCCCTTCTTTTTTTTTCCTCCAGTACTCTAATCGTATCTTGCTTATCTCTACGGCTGATCGGTTGATGTTGCCTTCCACTTTAAGCCCAAGCGCTTCTGGAAGTTGTACGTTACCTAGGGTTCTCGCTGGGTGAATCCCTTCGCATTTCATTAGGATGTGTCGTTGAAAACACCCTCTGACGGCACATTTGGTGGAACGGTCGACACTCGCGCTTTAACCACTTTAACGCCTTTACCTTCTCTGATCGCGCGCGACTGTACAAACACGAGATCCAGCCCTCTTCTTTCCAAGCAGCGGACGCAGCTGCTTCTGCAGGTTCGCTTTCACCTGCTGTTCCACAAGAACGCCGAGAGCACTGTGATTTCTGCACATGTAATTTCAGATTTGGTTTCAGCTATGCGAACACGTAACCTGTAAATACAATATCTTTATTGCAAAAGAAAAAAAAGAATAGGAATGAAGACCGATTGCACGCACAAAAGCAAAACCAATCATTGCCTTTTCAAAACCAGTCACGTATTCTTGCAGATCAACTACTTAGTTAAGGCAAGCGTTGCTTTTGCACCACATGTCTATTGACATACCCGGGTACGAAGAAACTGGTGTTCTTACTCGTATGGCACACCTTTGGATGATGTAGGTTCCGTCGTCTCCCATGCTATCGAAGCACCCATGCATTGGGACCAGCTGCTGTGCTTCCGGTCTGCTTACAAAAATCGCGACTTGGATAGCCATTGAAATTGAAAAACTGAACTTCTACACACACACACAAAAAAAAAATACCAATCACCTCAGCAAGGCCAACATGTGCACTCAAGTAGCATCTAAGTAGAAGCCACATTATATGTTATCACCCGCTACAATTTTCCTGCAGGATTGTCGCAGGACGCGAAGAACAGCACACAGGATGACGGCACAACAACAAACACAAGCTATATATTCAAGGCCCAAGAAGAATTGGCCGCGCCAACTTTCTCTTCTTCGGAGAGAGACATGCTTGCGCTCGTGTCCCTCACTTCGTTGTCTTCTTTAGTCGTGACAACCTCCCTTCCAAGAAAGCATCGTGCCGATGCTTTATCGTGACGACCCTATGCCCTATGCTACTAAGCCCCATACCATATGCTACTTATCTTACTTGCTTTGTATCTTTTGTCGCTAGCCGATCACTTGCTGGGCCTGTCGGCTGGCAACTTTTCTGAGAGCGCGCGCACATCGCTAAACGTTTTTAATTTTATTTTTTCCTTCATTGACAGCATGAAGAGAACTACTCGTAGCACTTACTGCCCGATTTTTACAGCAATATTTCCACCTGCGTGCCCAAGTTATCCTTATATTCGCGTTGCAGCTTGAGTATAAGCGAGCATTCGATGATTATCTTAAGACACCCGTTCATGGTTCACCTAGCTTGAGAAAAGTATAACGGAACGAGTTCGCCTAAATTTATAGCCGTTTTTTTTTTCATGTGTCACGAAAACTCATTTTAAGCGAGTAACATTGAACTAGTTTCATACTTTCCAATTATTTTTTGTTGCCTGTCCATCCGCCTAAATTCAAACAAAGCAATTTTGGTCATCAAATAGCATCAACAGCATACAGAGCGAAAATGTGAAAGCAAGTAAAGGTACATAAGTTGCAGATGCTTTCGCATTAAAACTAAGTGAAATTCATTTGCTGGTAATCCCTATCTAATATTGCTACACATGCTACAAGCTATGATGTGCACCCTCAAATGTACGATAGGAGTAATACAACATAATTTTTTTTTTGCGTCAAAGTGAAGCATTCAGACGGCTAACACATACAAGCTAAATAAACATCAAAAATGCGTGCAGTTTATTCACCTCGTTCAAAACCTTCCATCTTTCATTTCACTTTCTCAGCATGCATGTACGAACACACACATCACTCGTAGTTTACCTATCAAGATACTGAAAGAAAGAAATACCACAGGCTACCACAGCCAGCAGAAGTGATGTATGCGTCTCGCCCTATTTCCGCCCGAATCCGCGCCTCGGGAGCGGAGCAAGTGAGAGCGATCCGGCGCGGAGCCAGTTGATCCGAAACGACCAGTGGAAAGCGCGAACCCGCTCCAACTCGACCAGTGAAATTTGGATTCGCCGCCGTGGAGCAAAAAATCCTGCCCCAGATCGACCAGTGGAAAACGCCATAAGTAATGCAACATTTCGCCTTGCTGGCTCATGAAAGCTTCGCGTACGCAGATTCCCGCAGGTACACCGATTTTCATCTTTCTTTTTTATTTAATTTTTTTTTCTTATTTTTGGTTGCGAATTCGGATATTTGGCTGGAATTCAGAGTAAAGGCTTTACTTGAGTGTATACGGTAGTTTTTTTTTCTTTCGCAGTTTATTTTATTCTAATGAAGCTTTCCCTCGCCTCTTCACGTTATTCGCGTGTGCTTTGTACAAGGAACAGTATGCACACCTGTACAGCCATGTTGACTCCAGTAATCATCCCCTGCATGCCTGTCTCCTGGAGATGACACCTGTCTCCTGCATGCCTGTCCCTTCAAAGGAAGGTGTCGTTAAAGCCAGTAAAGCGAAACATTCGTCCTGGCGCCTGCTACACTTCACAAAGAACACGTTAGCCACGGGCACTCTCCCTTCTGTAGCTCCAGCCACAAAACTGCCCCCCCCCCCCTCCCCAGGCCATGCCCTTACCTGCCGGCTTATCGGGATGGAAATAAAAATAGAATATCGTTGTTGCTCATACGAATATATATTCTCCCCAATTCCTCTATCTTTCGTCTCTTTTTGTTTTTCTTATGTACGCCGGTACGCATTCTTGAGTTTTCGCTTCACCCGGGGAAAAATTCGAACAGACGACGAAAAAGACGCTGTTCGCGAAATGTAAGAGCGGTCAGGGTAACCAAAACGAAAAATAAAGTAAGCAAGTGCTGTCCGAGTAAACGTTACGAAAGAAATGTTGACCAACCATTTTTTTTTCTATTTTTTAAATAGCCATGTTGTTAAATCGCCTGTGACACGTAGGAAAATTATGCTCCTTGAGATAGACTACTCTAATAATAGATCTCTCCCTGTTTGCAAACAGCGAGACGTCACTGCGGCGCCCCTCCCACCTGCCGCGCCTCCAAAGCGGGCGCTGGTTGGCAAAAAAAACGTTGAATGCGACCTGTTCTCTCTGCATAAGAGCGCTGCTTGTATATAAACTGCCGCGATCGTAAGTTCGACATATTGCGATTTTTTTAAAGTGACAGCGTTTACGAACTGTGGTTAGGAAGTATAATCGTCCCCGCTTTACCGGTACAACAACGCAGCGTTCCTGCCGAGTGCATGGTTCCCGCAAGTCAGTGTGTGGGAATTTCGTATTTACACTGTAATTTTAAACGATATACAAGATGAACTTCGTCACACCACACTGCCTTGCAACCAAGAGCGGGCGAACGCCGCCGACCATGCGGTAGACGCAGCCCGCGTGGAGTCATTGTGGCCAGACGAGCTAGGCTACGAAAGCAACTACAGTGGAGCCGTACCAAGTAGCGGCGCCTAAATTCAGATGAGGGAGAAATGCAGAATAACTTATCACCCTGCTTTAGGAGAATGGTAAGATACCCTAGGTGGACAAAATTAATCCGGAGCCTTTCCTTACACTGTCCCCCATAAGCCGCTGCACAGCTTAGGGATGTTAAACACCATAATTTAATTTTAATTATTAGTCTCCGTTATGTGAATGTACAAAGCAAAAGCTTGCATAAGTGCATAATCCGTTGCGCGGTAACTTCGCTCTGTCTGCTGCCTCCTTTGCTCCTCTCAACTTTACAAGACCCAACTTTTGCACGTTTATGTGCATCATCACAGCATGAAGTCCGTACCATAAAGGTGAATATACCAATAACGAAAAAAAAAGTTCAGTTTTGCTTAATACCCGTGAGATCTGCGTTAAATCGCGATAATTTCTGTGGTTTGCATTTTGGGCATTCTCCGTGGTTAAATGTATACACGCAGCTTAGGCAGTGGTCAGAACATCGTAGGAGCTCATTTGTAGTCATACCTGTCAGTCGATAAATTACGCTGGAACAAAGGTTCTTTTGTGATGTTTTTTTTTTTCTGCACACAGCGCGCTTGGCCCTGAAATACATGCGCTCACTAATCATCGCGTCTCGTTCATTCTCACCTGTTCAATAATTACGGGTCCTGAAGTTCTATCGACGCCTGATCACTACGACTGGTTTTATTACACGCAACATGCATCCACAGTCTCGTAATCGAGATGTATTGCTTATCGCGCAGCACACCACGCGCGCGCATACACACATAATGTGGTCTCTTTCCCTACGCAAAGATAAGCCAATATCGTAGCTGTTTTCGCCGCACACTTTTCCACAACAAATGTGGCGCACTTCCACGAAAAAAAGACGATATTCTTCATTGCACAATTCATCACAGACCACCACCACGTGGTTCACATTGGCAAGTAAAAAAGGCCCAGCGCCACCACATTTTCATCACTACGTGATGAAAATGTGGTGGCGATTTTCTCATCACGATTTTCTCACGATTTCATCAATTTCTCATCACGATTTTCTCCGACACACATTACTGCTGATCTGGCTAGCAAGAGAATTGTGGAGGCTGACGTAACAATTAGAAAGTAAATAAAATAAATAAAAACACGCGTCCAGGTGGCACCCACCTACACCAACTACTCCGCGACTGCACCACGCAGAAAGCGGGCGACGGCTGTTTTTTGCCAACCAGGGTCACCACACGTGCGCCGGTGAGGTCACGCTGTGACGTCGCCGGTGTGGTGTGACGTCTATAGGCTGATACTAAAATCGAAATGCAAAATCGACTACAGAAGCGTAGGCATTTGGGCTGGTCGGTTCATGACTTGAGCGGGAAGAGCGCAATATTACAGAACGCCCCTTTCTCACCTCCCGTTATGTTGAGCTGTTTCCGCTCAAAATGGACAAAATTTTCACTACTCAACTTTTGAAATAATTAGTTTAGGAAACACACTCAATTTACAAATTGTAGCTGGTGAGCTCTGAAGGCATGCCCACTAATTCAGCGCGTGTAATGGACAACTTCGCTCAAAGATATGACGGGTCGAGTTTTCTTCAACGTTTGGCTGCTACACTTATGTCTATGTTTGGGTTGACTTATGTTTGAGAGCAGCACTGCTGCAGCGCCAGCGGAAATAATTCGGGACCTGCCGAGGTGGCGTAGTGGATTTGGGGTTGCGCTGCTGAGCCCGAAGTCGCGGGATCAAATCCGGGCCGCGGCGGCCGCATTTCGATGGGGATGAAACGCAGAAACACCAGTGTGTGGGGTGCACGTTAAAGAACACCAGGTGGTCGAAGTTATTCCGGGGTCCCCACTAAGGCGCGCCCCATAATCATGTCGTGGTTTTGGCACGTAAAACTGCAGAACTGAACTTATTTTTGTTATATCGTGGGCTTTCTTTTATGCACGTAGAAAATAATCATGCAACGCATAGCGAGCAAAATAGTGACGATGTTTATTCCCGTCAACACATACATATTGAAAGAGGAGGTAGGATTAAAAGCGAGAAAACGCTTCACAATGTTCCCACCCCGTTTGCAGAGGAGGCAGCGGCAGAGGGTAACGATGCGCGACAAGTAGTGCGCACGCAATAACAGTGGGACATGTAACTTGCAGCATACATGAACATACCATCATAGATAGTAAATATAAATAATAATAAAAGCACATACACATGCGCAAAAGCTACTGCTGTGACAGTAAAAGAAAGTGAAAAGACCGTATTATGTGTATGCAAAACGCCTAATTAAACTAATGGAGCACAAAGCCCAATTATACAGTCAGAACTACAAAATTCACTTACAACTTAATGCGCCGCAGAAAAAAAAAGAGAACGAAAAGCGATCAAGCTTTCTGAAACACAATCTCGACAAACCTACCAGGGTATAAACAGAAAACGTTTTAGTTCATGAATAAGTATCTATTTAATTATGAACAAAATATAAAACACTGGGCGCCATTCCTCAGGTTACTGCTAAAAACATAGTTTATTTCATCCTCATAGAAGCCTTCCCTTAAAACTTTTTGGGGAGCATGTCGTAGCTGGGACACCCCATACAACCAAAGCCAAGGCCTGTTTTGAACTCATTTGAAGGCGCTTCAGAGAAAGTGGGGGCTTAGAAAGTGGCAGCAGCAGTGATTGACAGCAGCTGAGACTGCACCTCCTGGCCGCGTTCTGTTCTTTTCCTTCTGGGTATTTTCTGTTTCTTTTCTTGGCAACTCGCCTACACATTCAACCTATCTTATTGGCACGTTGCTTCACTCAATGCCTCCACGTCCACACTCTATCTGAATGCACTCACACAAAAACAAAAATTGGGTAGGAGGGGGCGAGGGGGGGCAGAAAACTTGTGAGGTGGGTGGTGAACCCACACCTATATATATCCTGCCTATGCCACTGCAATGCGAAAGGTCGGCTGCCACTTTACGCAGTCATCGCTGTGGTCATCGGTCTCTGCCAAAACCACCTAGAACAAGTTTTAGGGGGCACTGTCTCTACTCGCTTGTCAAATATGCGCCACAGGATGAGGCATGTATGTGCTGCAAAAAAGCCTGGAAACGCCTCGGTACATCGTAATTACACGCTACGATATTCAATCTGCAAGGCTCGTAGGGAATGTCCACCTTCCAGAAGCATTGGAACTCAAAGAAGATGAATGGGTTAACTGGTCTCCAGTCGAGATAAGTCGGATACGATTAGAGTATTGATGGTAAAAAAGCCGGGAATACATTGATAGAATGGAAGTCATTGCAAACGTATGTGATGGTACAATATAGTGATAGAGGTTTTAAATACGAGAGATCGAGATCAGGTTGGCAAACGGATAGATGGCGATAAATGAAGCAAAACCTGAATAAATCAAGCAGACTATAACTGACACACTTGTCTACACCCCGTTTATAAGGGGATTGCCAATAAGCATCCTCACCATCACGTCTCCAATGTGATGGCGTACCTTTTTGTCGTTCTGGTATCTGTAGCTTGCAAACAAAAATGTTTTTTTTTTATATATTCCGGTCGTGTTGTCGTGGCAACAGCGTAGCGCAGCCTTATTAATGCACGTCCCGCCTACACGATGACCCGGTTGTTTGCTGCGGAATATAGTTAGATATTGTGGGCAACACCTGCGAAGTATCGTACGAACTCAATTTTCGAATGAGCTATATACCAGTATTGCGACTTCGGGGTGGAGGACCGACTCTTGAAGCAGACGAAAAGGTTTTGAAAAGCTTTATACAACATGTAATAATAGCAGAATATAGCATACATATGGCGGTAAGAGCGCACCAGATGTGGTGACGTCACCCGCACCGCATTCCTTGTTGTTAGCAAAAGTGTTAAGGTTGGCGACCCTTTCCCGTGCACTTTCGAGCCATTAGTGCTGGACATTCGGGGAAGCTCAAGTAACCGCGATGAAGGCTCGCTCAAGGATGTGTGGCACAACAGCAGCCCCGCCGCCAGACAATGCATCACGAAGTCGAGCTGTCCGATGCAGCTCTCAAGAATGGATGCGCTGTTGAGCGACGTCATCGATGGCTTGAAGGGATAGGCATTGCCGCTTTTTCCGCCTGTGGTATTTCTTGCTGCTCGGCCCTGAGAAGGTCCACTGGAACGACTCAGAATCAAAAACGCTAAACCACTCCGGCCAAAGCAAGCACCCTCTGAATCCAAGTCGCCAGACCTAAATGAATGAACAAAGCATTTGCTCAGATGTGGCTACGCTGAGTAAAACATGAAAAAAAAAATATGCAGATCCCACGCACTGTGGGGATCGAAGAAAGCGAAGCTTTCTGCGCTGTTTGCGCTGATTGACGGTATTCGGCGGTTATGTTGACGCGTCGCCTTCGCAATCAACCCCGGCAGCGCGCCGTTGCCGGAGCTGATCGCGGAGGCCACGGTTGACGCCATACGACGGCATAGAGCCAGGCCCACGAAACTCGGGATGATGGAAGTGGCGGTAGGTGATTTTTTTTTTTTTTTGACCAGTGGCAGCCTACTCTGCAATGCAGCCGTGCAAAGGTGATCGCCGTGTAGAGGCCCGAAAGACAATGCTTGTTGCCCAAGCAGGGGAGGGGATACGTATTAAACAAAGCATTACATACGTTAGCGCTATTCTGAAAGAAAACTCGGCCGCTGCTGCTGTTTTGTTGGTTTTGATAATGTGCAGCCGACAGTGCCCGCGTTTCAAAGTTTGTGTGTGCCGGAGGGGGGCGGGCGGGGGGTGGAGGGAAAAATGGCTTACATGCCCCCCCCCCCCCCCCCCCAGTATGTACACCAAGGCTGGATTAGTAAATTGCACATCAGTAACGACAAAGCGTTCACTTTTTTGTCATGGGAAACTTGGTCAGGCAGAAAAGAAGCAAAAATTAAACAGGACTGGAGTGCCAAGCTACAGTTCCCCGCATGGGTTTGTTGTCATGTCTTCCGTTCTGACGGCATTTGCGCCCTGCCAAAACTTGTTTTTCATTAAAGAAAGAAAGAATTCTGAAATAGCTAAAGGCTCGACACAACAAGTACTGAAAGCTTTACTGCAGCAGATGGCGCAAAATACGAGAATATGCGATGAAATCGGTGACATCAACCATGCGTACTGTTGTAAAGCTACGTCGAGAATGTTTTTGTTGACATAATCGGCATTTTCCTGCAGAATTAAACAATAGAGGCTTCAATATATATTTGGCATTCTATTCCGGTTTCGAGCGGCTGGCAGAAAAAAAAATGCTCATTGCTGCCTCTTTACAACCGTTCCATCCGTCTATAAACGTCTATGAAGACGTCAGCGCGTTTGACGTTGCTTTCGCCATGGCAATCGCGCAACATGTAATTGACTACGTAGCAAGCACATCAAACTGCAATAACTGTTCCGAAATACAAAAGTTCTACAAGCATGCAGACAATATAATATAGCCTTCTTTCAATAACGGAGCAAAGCAGCAGCTTTCATGGACGGTTGATCAGGGTTATAAAAGTGACAAATAATCCACTAGCGAAAATAAAAAGCGGGTTATTCGCTTTACAATGTCAACATCTTTGCATGAGCTTTGGAAACATTTCCTTGCACGGAATCTCTATTGCAGTCACTTTTACTTCGACATGCTACTAGATCTCGAGAAATGGATATCCTTCTAGTGTTTCCAAAATGTCCTTTTTTTTTCCTTTTTTTTTTTCATACGCATTCAAAGTTTTCGAAACGCTTGCATCTCTAGTTGAGGGGTGGGAGAGAGGATAGAGTACGATGAAAGAAACTATTTGCCTATATTGTCCGACGGCTTCAAGAAAGTAAATAAATATGTGAATAAATGATTAAAGTGACCCTGTAAACGACTTTTTTTCTCGACGCAGCCTGTGCGCCGTGGTGGCGTAGGGGCTATGACGTTGCGCTGCTAAACCCAAGGCCGCGGCTTCAAATACCGGCCGCGGCGGTCGCATTTCGATGGTGGTGAAATGCATAAACGGCCGTGTACTGTGCATTCGGTGCACGTTAAAAAACCCCAGGCGATCGAAAATAATCCGGACACCCCACTACGACGTGCCTCATATATATTATATAATGATTTTGGCACGTAAAACGCCAGACGTAATTTCAACACATAGTCATATGCAACAATGCTTTCTCAACCGCATTCGCATATTCCTTCTCATACCGCTCACGAGTATAAACCTTAACACATTATTATTTGTTAAGATCATTTTGAAATGTTTGTCCTCGCGTTGCAAGCAGGCGCGTCGCAACGAGTAACAGAAAAATCAGTCTGCGTCATTTACCCACAAGTACAATGTACAACCGTGGACAAAATAATACGGTATCTGCGAGCGCCTTCCAAACTGCATTCGTGCGCTCTTTACCGAAGCGAGCGCCTTCTGCCGAGACATGTCATATGCGCCTCCTTTCATGCTTCCGTGCCTGTCCATATGCCCATTTCTTGCCAGCGTGCTGTTGGAATCACGACGATTGTAAAAAATTACGCTGGGACAGAGCTGTCATTTTCGACCGGCGTAGTTTCCAGTGCATTGTCACAAGACACCCCGGCCGAAACAGACACCGCTCTACTAGCGTAATCTTGAGCAATAATCTCGATTCAAACAGGACGCTGGCAAGAAGTTGGCGTAGTGGCCGACGCACGGACTTGAAAGGACATGCATGCGTAGTGAGTAAGTAAGGAGTTCCTAGTCAATTTTAACGCAGAGCAGGCGTTTTAGGTGCCGCAGGAAAAAAATTAGAGTTTTTGCGGTCTCCCACAGTTCGCTATGGTTTTCTTCGTGTACTGTCCAGTTTCAGCACAGCTTCGCAATATGACACCTGGTCATGGCTCGAATGAACGCGCTTGCTTCGTTAAAGGGCGCAAGAATGCAGTTCGACGCGCCGCTCGCAGATCCCGTGTTATTTCGAACCCACCTGTACCTGACACTTGGAAATCACTGGAGCATTTCTGTGTTATACTGTGCGCGCGAGCATATGCCAGCGCTGTTTCTTCAGTGCCGATTGGCTTTTAAGGTCGCCGGGGCATATTAGCAAAGGTGGGCCTCGTCAGGTGGAGCACTTAATTGAAGAGGCGTACATTGTTTCACGCGGTGAATCCATTTTTTAAGCACGCAGACATGCGCGAGCTTCTAAGAGTGCGTCGTAGCTGCACATTATGAAGGAAGAGGAGGAACGAGAGAGAAGGCAGGCATGTTAACCAGAAATGCGTCTGGTTGGCTCCTCTACACTGGATGATTGGAAAGGGGGAATAAAAAGATGAGATAAGAGAGCGGGGAGGAATGTAAAAACGTAGACACGAGCCAAGGTAAAGACAAGACGAGCGCTCACTCCAAAATGAAATTTATTACACAATAACGAAAAGACAAAGAATGTAACACTTATGAATGTTAGAATACATGTTTCACTAAGTTGCGAAGCAAAATTTCTGAAACTTCATTTCGGCAATGGTAACGTACGCCTAACTCGAATTAGTTGGAAAGTAATAACCTGTGACCGTACGTCTCAATCCTATTGTCCACCATCTTTTCTTTTTTATTGTCAGGCGCGGCACCGAACAAAATTCCCACAGACATACCATTTTACTATGTTTTCAACGAGACGTGATCGTTCAGTGCAGTACCGTATGCCAATTGTCACAATCATCCACATACTAAAACGCCCATGAACATCACGTAGCATACAAATAACTTGACAAACTAGCGACAAACACATCGAACACACATTGCACGCAGTCATAATCACACACCTATAAATGAGTAACATGTCTCTTTCAAGGGGCAAAACATTATGAGGCGGGGATCTTTAGACTCGCTACGGGATATCCGAGAAAATTACCATCTCATGAATAACTCGATAGATTTAATTTTAACATATTGTGTCATCTAACTTTTGGCCTTAGACAAAAGCCGGAGAAACGATTGCGCCGCTTTTCCCACCATACACCTGTCTGCCATTTTGAGATAAATGGTTCACTCCGTTGGGCTTAATCTAACACAACAAAAATGTGCATATAACACGCACCTTGAAAAAAAAAGGAAGTGCCGCGATTTTGCAGTGATGCTTTCCGCTCAATTCTGTGCCACTTTATCTTTCAACGTTCACCGCCGGCTGACCCCAATGATAACGCGGGCGGAGCATCGCTCTGACTACTGACGAAGCTCGAAAAGCGCCAGGCATCGAAAAGGGCATCGCTACAAAATCGTGACCCAAATAGAGCTGACGTCAAAATAGTGCGCCGGCCAGGGCGTTTCACCATCTTAAGGTACATAATGTGCAAGTAAATACAGTGCGAACTTTGTTAGAACACCGAAAGCAAATGCAACATGCGTCGTATAACGCGAAATGCGCACAAATTATCGCACTTTTGGACTGCACAACAAAATCTAACAGCTTTTTTCGTAACTCTCACATGAAAGCACGCATATAAACATCACTACACAAATATTAATAAATAACACAAATCAGTTATAGTCCAAATTTTTTATCTATTCTTTAGGCTTTGTTGGCATGCACGCACACATTGACTGTAGTTAAAGTTCTTGAATAAAAGCGCAGACAGCGTACTGACCAATGTTACAAGAAAACAGTTTTCCTCAACACCAATTCGTGTAACGCCAATTATCACCTCCCTTGTTTTCCAACAAGTAAACAATGACGCAAACAAAGATCTCACCTCATTATCTTATCCGTTGCTCACTCTTGACCATGCAATCCACAAATAATCTCAAAGGCAAATATTTGTCATGTCTAGAATGTGCAACAGATGAAAGTGCCTCGTTTACTGTCGAGTTCCCCAACGTCCACTTCGACTAATCTAAACAGTGTTCCAGAATGGCACTGTTGAAGGTGCACGCCACATTTCGGTTTCGACAGTGCATCATATCGTCGAGCACTACCGTTCCTCTGCTACCATGAGAAATTTACTTCAGAGGCAAGTTGTGGGCGCTGTTTTCTGGCTTTTCGAGGACGCTCTCTGGCCACAGCTAGTCAGTGTTCCCGGTTTATGCATCAGTCAGTACTTCGTAGGAACGTCGAGCCGCTGTTTCTTTGGCGAATGGTGGTGTTCCTTGCTGGTTCTCACTTCCGTGCTCAATTTCACACACCGTAGTCGGGGTCACAAGCATCACACCTGGCTCCAGAGGCACGTTTTCATTCACTTGGACATTGCCGGTTATAGGCTCAAGCGCCTCCACAACGGGATCCACGACAGCGCAGTAGTGTCCTTTCACCTGCAGGCTCCCAGCGTTTGCGAGGGCTCGGAGGGCCTTAGTTGTCTTCAGTTTAATCAGCCATACTTTTCTGTACCGTAACGGCCCGATACCTGCGACCTCGTGGTAAAGTCCAAGATTTTTCATTGACTCCAGGAAATCCGAGCAATCGCACGGACGCCCACGTGGGTCACAAAACAGAAAAATGCACATCTCCCACATATCCTCTTTGGCAGGTGATGCGTCAGAGGCTTGGCAATCTTCACCAGACACGACCGATGGTTTAAACATCTCGTCTTTTTTGGCAAGTGGCGAGTCGGACGCTTCGTCATCTTGACCAGGCACGACGGACGGCTTTAACACCTCTTCTTCTTTGGCAGGCGAGGCATTAGATGCTTGATTATTTTCACCAGACACGACCGATGGCTTCAACATCTCGTATTCAGCTGGCGATACGGGACACGTTTGTTTACCTTCCCCAGACACGACCGATGGCTTCAACAGCTCTGCGGCATCCGATACGCCTTGACCAGACATGACTGCTGTCTTTCGAGCACTGCTAATGGTGGACGCTCCACTCACATACCACTTGCAGAATGAGGCGTCAGGCTGTCTGAAACCCTTATATATAAAAAGTAGCGACACCCTCCTCCTGCGCCTTCCCTCCTCCTCGTTTCTCCTCTCTTTCGCGCTCTTTTTTCGACCGTTGCGCCTCCTACACCGCTTGAAACACGTGCACTTGTTTATCTTTCGCCGCTGATCAGATTCGACGATCGCCGACTGTTTTCGCCGCTATCGTCGTGCTCCTCGCCAGTCAGTAGACGCTTCTCGGGCGAAAATGGCGATGGAACGTGATCGTAAACAAACGCAGCCAGCGCCCGGCGGCGCGACGGTCCACGTGATGCCATTAGGCCAATACCGACGCGGTGTCGGCCTCGGACAGGGTGTGCGAGGAGGCGGCGGCATTCTTCAAAGCGTGACGCTGCTTTTTATATATAGGGGTTTTAAGGCTGTCAGCTACTCAGCGCCCGCATGCGTTCGAAGTAGGGTGCGGGTGACGTCACCATACAGCGCTAGCGCTGCACCTTCCCCTGGTGGTCGCCGGGGTCAGTAATAATAAATCACAAAAATTGCCACAGCCTTTTGCCGAGGGAAAGAGTGATTCTGCGCCGGGCACCCGCTCCTTCCCTCTGCCCTTGCTCTTCGAGACTCCGCCGCGCAGCCGCAGTGTTAACAGTATAGAGTAGAAAGAGGAAGAGCGGGCGGCCCTCCTTCTCCCACTCCCCGTTTCACGTACCCGCTGCCACCGCGAACCAAAAAAATGTTGAGGGTCAGCAGCCCCGAAAAACCTGTATCTTGAAACCTGAGCAACAGGCTGAATCTGTGCGATAATAGTGTAATGTGTCTTTCCCCATTCCTCCTCAGCTCATGAGTTCCTCCCAGTTTGGACGATAGCAAAGCTTTGCCTATCGCTCCTTTCTTTCTCTTGTTTGTGCCGTGCACGTTTGGCAACATTTCGAAGCTGGCTACTGACAACGTAGTTGTGATAAGACGGGCAGGAAGCGGTAACAACTGCTGCTCCTTTTTCCTAGAAAAGGAAGGGAGTGCACGCGTGCGTGCCGGCAGACGATCGCACAATGGCCGACGTCAACGTGCTGCTGCTGCTGAACTTGAAAACGGGGGTACCTGGGAATACACAAGGACGCGTACGCAAGACAAAGGCGTTAGACACGGACGGACGCTGTGTACGCGTCCTTGTGTATATTCGGTGGTACACCCGTTTTCAAGTTCATAATGCAGCAACTGGCCCAAGAGCTTGCGCTAATGCTGCTGCTGCTTGTCTTCATCTGGCATTGCAAAAAAGAACCAGACCATCGTTTATTCCGCGTATGGCAGGGAAAAAATGAGGGCCTCAAAAGCCGCATGACAGAGCATGCAGGCTTCCTGCTGCACGCTGGCATGTTCAGAGGAGCAATGTCTGCACATCCCAAACTACAGAAAACCTAGAGCACGTAACCTCAATAAAAGGAAGTGCGTAAAGGCGCAAGAAGAGATCGTGATAAGCAGTGAAAGACAATATGAGGTCAACTATTACTTTTGCAGTAATGCTTTGTCGCATGGCGGCATCTACTGCGAAGGAATTTTCTTCCCTTTTTCGGCGGCTGAGCAGTTCTTGAACTGAGGAAGAGGAATGCTGAGGAACTGTGTTCTTGTTGAAACGCGACATACGGGATAAGAAAGTAGAATACATGAGTCTGAGGAATCTCGCACTGTTAATTACCTAACATGATACTTAGTAGCGCAAAAACTCGAAAAAAAAAGATAACAGTGAGAGGGTAGAGGAAAGACCAGCGCTATCATGTTAATTACCTAGCTCGTTTGCCCTTGCCCAACCGTTTGCTTCAGGCCGAGGCTTTCCTTGTTTGCCCAAAGTCGATCACTTCAAGCGTGGCCTCCGATGTGTCGCGTGCAAGTCGTGGACGCCAAGTGTCCACCTTCCTGTGAGCCTTCTACGTTGTTTAGAACGCCGTGGACTAGCCTTATTGGTGCATGTGAAAGTCTCTACCTGCGCTTTGGAGTTATCTATAATCTATCTAAACGCTATCGACTACACAGGCGCACACGAACATCAAAACGCGGCAATCCCACAACTCCTAGAAATAGTGTGACAAGATATATTACTAACGCTTTCTATGAGCCTTTATTCATGCATTCACGGTGTACCCAGAGCAGCACTGCCCCAGAGCAATACTGGCGTTCTCCGTGCTCATTTAAAATTCATTTTGTAGCGTACTTTTCTTTGACGCAGCGTGCAGGGTACATTCCGGTCATGAAAGGGATGCACGTATCAGCGTGACATAGCATTCATATGCTATGCATAGAGCGTATAACAATAAAGGAGGTATAAACAAGATAGATGATTATTGTTGTGGGACAAGATAAAATATGCCGCAGTTTCGCCCGATAGGCGAATGATCGATTGCGACAGCAAATTAGTAGACCACTATACGAACTAAGGGCAGTAGTTTTATCGGTCGTATAAACTTGTAAAGATTCGTTTTCTAACTAAATTAACAAGCACGGTGTCACGCGCGCACAAGTAAGCATGAATACATCTCGTTCGATGACCGCGGACACTCGCTGTCAAAACGCTGGAGTAGGCGCACCAACAGCAGCGAGTGAACTGACCTTCGTGCTGGCTCTTGTTTCAACGCGAACTAAACATCGAAAGCACAGAGCATACGAAGCTACCGGCCCTAGTTGCATTTTGTCCACATCGCAGATCGCTTTGAAGATGTGGCCCGCGCAGGCGCGCACTCTTTCCACGTCGCAGATCGCTTTCAGGTGGTGGTGGTGGTGGTGTGGTGGTGGTGGTAAAAACTTCAATTCGTCAACAGAAAATGGTTTATCCGATTACATGTGGGAAGTCTTGATGCCTTCGTGAGGTGGCCGTCAGACCGTGTCTTACGGCGACTTCTAAAGCCCAGGCCACGGCCCGCAGTTGAACCGCAGGTTCCGAGCTGGTCACCGCAGCCTCTACTGCTCTCGGTTGGATAGCTGCCATTCGGCTCTAAGTTTGAGCTCAGGGCATTCGTGCAAGATGTGTGCTAAAACGGCTTTGTCGGCTTCGCTTAGCGTACATTCGGCGGAGTGTATCCCTGGGCAGACTATGGATTGTTTGTACGGGTTGGGGAAGGGGGTGTGTGTTTGGAGTTGCCTCCACGTTGCTTGCTGGTTCTTGGTTAAGGATTTGTCAGGGGGTGAGTATTCGAGTCTTTCGTTTTTATAGTATTGCGTAATTTCGTAGTAGGTTATCATGCGCTCTTTTGCTCCTCGCAGGATCGGTTGGCTCACTGCCCGGTTGAGGAGCCCTCAGGCGAAATTGTGAGCCGCTTCGTTCCCGGGAGGGGACGAGTGCGCAGGGATCCAGAGGATTTTGATCTGGCGGGGCGTGAAATCTGTTTCCTTCAGGATTTGTAGCGCCGGTTCGTGGCAAAATTAAGCATTGCCGTCATGGAGTCACAGAAAATTATTTTGGCTGCGGTATTTGTGATAGCTATTGCTATCACGGCTTCTTCCGCTTCTTCCGCGTGCCTTCCAAAAATGGTGAGCGGGGTGATTGTTTGAGATCGTTTGTTACCACCTCTGCGGAGAAAGCGTCGCGTTCTCCAAGTTCGGCTACGTCTACGTAGACCGTCTCCTCGTGGTTTGCGTAGTGCATGTTTCTGGGGTGATTTGGCCCGGGCCTGTCTCCATTTAATGTGATACTCCGGGTGCATGTTATTTGGGATTGGGTCGACCCTGAGGCGACTGAAGATGACTCTGGGTACAGGCTCGACGTTTGTTTGAGTGTTCTCGTACGGGATTTTTAGTTTCCTTAGGATGTGTCTTCCCGCAGGTGTCTTATAGTTAATCTTTCGTATTGGGCTGTTCTGTGAACTTCAACTAGTTCGTCGAGCGTGTTGTGGATGCCCATTTTCAGGAGTCTCTCGGTGGATGTGTATCTCGGCAGGCGGAGCACCGCCTTGTAGGTTTGTCTTATGAGGCAGTTTACCTTTTCCTTCTCCGCTTTATACAGGTTGAGATATGGGAGGGAGTACACGAAACGGCTGAGCACGAAAGCCTGGATTTAACGCCTACAGGGGCGTAGCCAGGGGGGGGGGGGTTCAACCCCCCCCCGAAATTTTCCGCCCCCCCTCCCCCCCCCACTTACCCACCCTTTGTTTTCGTCGCTTCGCGCTGATATAATTCCGGAAACCGGTGCTACTATCACAATTTCATTCCTGGGCGCTTCCGTTTGGGTTGGTAATTTACAGCGAATCATGTCTGCATATAGAAAAAACTGTCACGGTGTTTGTCAAGGCTTTGACATTCTGTGAAGTTTTGGGCGAGAATGTGGGGGCCGCATTCTGAAGCAACAAATGCGCAACAAATGAAGCAAGAAATGCGGGAGCCGCATTTTATATGATGGCGAAAACGCTCGAGGCCCGTTTACTTAGATTTAGGTGCACGTTAAAGACCCCAGGTGGTCGAAATCTCCGGTATACATTTCCGCCGCTTCCCTTCAGGTGCTGGTTAGTCCACGCTCGCGCAGGATCTTAGGCTACGTTCACACTTGGTCTCGAAGCTGTAGGAAGCGGCAAAATCTTGCAAAAATCCGCCCGCCAAGGCGGCAAAACAGGCAGAAAAACAGGCTGCGAGCCAAATCGGTCTCGGCCCGATTTTTTCGCCATGGCGAAGCGGAAGCGCGGCGGAAACTCGTTCTGCTTCACTGGAAGCTACACTAGCATGTAAACAACCGGTCGTAAAATTGAACATGGTACCAAAAGTGTAGGCTGTAATGCTGATCGACGCGATCAAGAACCAGCCCTTGCTCTACGACAAGAGTGGCACTAAAACGTACTGTCAGCAATACTCGCGATAGTATTCAACGTCGCGCGACCGGAGGTGCGGCAACGAAGCCTTGGCGTGACCCAACTTCTCGCGCTTTTGCAAAGCCAGGCGAACCCACCACCGCCGTTTCCGAGGTGTCCGCGTCTTCCGTTTATTCATTGTCCATTTCTAGAAAACAAGTAGGTAGAAGTATAAAAGCCATTTCTTCTTCCACTTCCATGGCAGACAATAGTTAGGCAGATTCCTCGTTGGCGCTCCATAATTCTCCTCGCACGTGTACGGTATGTTGCAGAAGTCGCGGGGAGCTTTTCTCGTCGCGACGATAGATTGGGAGAGTAGATCTGATGTAGGACGCTCAGGCTTTGGCGAGCCCCAACACTACGGCCAGTTAGGGTTTTACCTGTGGTGTTCCCGTTGCCCCTTTGGTGTCCTGGAGGCGCCGACAATACGAAATGATGAAACGTTATTACAACTTGTAAATAAAAGCTATTAAAGAAATATTATCACGCCTAAGCACCAACCTGCGACTCAGCGCTACCGCGCCCGTGTGCGGAGAATTACGGAACGCCAACGAGGAATTCACCGAAGGTCGCAGATGACACGCGAAGTTGCGTAAAATGATCACTTTTGATGACGGTACGTGGATCAAAGAATGAACATACCGCTCGAAATAATGCGATAATGAGCGCCACCACGCCGACAAACGTACGCAGACTAGATAGATCTGGACGAATACGGCAGCGGCGGCCGCGGCGGTAGCCAAACAAATGTGAACAACTTGGACAGGCGCGGAAAAAATTTTCCGGCCGCTTTGGCCTTTCCGCCCGCTTTGGTCTTTCCGCCCGCTTGCCACTTCCCAAGTGTGAACGTAGGCATAGTCTGCGCGAGAAACGTCCCTTGTTTGCGATTGCGCCCCTACGGAAGGCTGGTATTTACTGTTGTGTTGTTGAATCCCAAACCAGCAATTACGGAAGGCTGCTAGTTGCTGTTTTGTTGTGGAATCCCAAACCAGCAATGTACACACGAAGGGGTTGATGACAGCAGTGAAATTCCACTGACTCGCAATAGAATGCACGAAACAGACCGCCGACAAGCATGAATTACTGCTGTGCGCAGTACAGCGTAAGTAAACTCTTGTTGCAGGCGCTGACAGTTCTCGTCGGAGTTCACGCGTCCTGATAAATTGATTATGTGCACTATGCACTGAACAATTCCGGAGTTCATTCCTGCATCACTAGTACACCAATCAGTCGAGATTCTGTGAGGTATAAGGCCGCTTCCTGTTTGCACCGGCGTAAGTGAAGCAGAAATGAGTTGCACGGACTACTTAAAATGCGTACACATGCCATATATATGCTGTGCGGTGAAATATTCTGTACAATTCTGAATCTGTTGACGTAAAGGCAAATGACGGCTGCACGCTCGCACACAGCGGAAGACACAGCGGCCCATGCACTTCCCGCAGGAAATGCAACCCTCTCGTATGAGGGAGTAGGGCGACGAAAGCTTCGAAAAAAAAAAGCCTTACGCGTTTTTGCGCGTATTTAAGTTTTCTAGCGCAAAGACGCAGCGAACAAGCTATTGCTATGGGAGTAGGTATAGCCTGGTCACGCATGCATTTTCACGCGTATAGCCGTCCTTGACTTGTGAAACGCACTTTGCCCAGACGAGCACGACGCCATCTACGCTTAACGGAAATTAACAATTAATGATGTCTTCTCCGATCGCACGGGTCGTCTCAATGATGCGTTTTCGAAGACTGGTCCATGCAGTGGCGCGATGAGAGACCGTTGCTCCAAACGCCCACTGTACCTGTCGTATGTACTGTATTTACTGAGCTTACTTTACTTTTAATTAATTTCTTGACAGGCACACGCACACGCGAGGAGGCGGGGGGGGGGGGGCAGTCTCATGTCTTTGATATACATGTATCGAGTCTGCTTAAACTGCCGATATTTATTATCGATCACGTGACCTGTAGGAAGACGGAAGTTCCCCCCCCCCCCCCCCCCCCCGGAAGAAATATCTGGCGACGCCCCTGGCCGCCTACACCGCTTCCTTCATCCCAAAGTGTTTGTTGGCGATGAGTCTGATGAAACGGTTGGTTTGGTTCACGTATGCCGTAAGTTTGTTGATAGTGAGTGTTTTTGCTGTTGCTTTGTAGGGGAATACCTAGTATCCGGATCGTTTGGACCTCGGGAACTAGGGTGTCGTCCACGTATATTTCTATTGGGACTGATGTTTTTGTGTGGCCTCGATGATTGTATCTCATGGCGAGAAGTTCCAATTTTTGCGGGGAGCACGATAATCCTATCTTTCTGGCGTGTTCTGAGACTATGACTGCTCCAGTTTGCAGTATATAGGTGCTCGATCTCTCCGTCGTTTCCCTTGGTTGCCCAGAGTGCAATGTCGTCTCGTATAGGGAGTGCGATAGGTTTGGCATTCCTTCGAGCAGCTGTGCCATGGGTATGAGCGTGACATTGAAAAGAAGGGGTGAGAGTACCGATTCTTGCGGCGTTCCCCTGCTTGCCAGTGTGAAGGGGTCGGATGTGAGTGACCCGAAGCGTATCTCCGCCGTCCTAGCGGACAGGAAGGCTTTGACGTAGGTGTGGGTTCGCTCGCCTACTCCTAGATTTAAAAGGGCTTCCGTGATAGCCTCGTGCTTGACTTTGTCGAATGCTTTGGTTAAATCCAGAGCTAGGATTGCTTTGGTTCGTTTGCTGTGAATAGGGTTGATGACCTCCTTCGATAGTCTGAGCATGAGGTCTTGTGTGGAGAGGTGTTGTCTAAAGCCCAACATTGTGCTGGGGAAGAGTTCGTGCTTGTCCATGTGTTCTTGAAGGCGATCTAGAAACACGTGTTCTAGCAATTTGCCCAGGCTTGACGTGAGGGAGATAGGGTCGCAAATTTTGTTTTTGTAGACTCTTCCCTGGTTTCGGTATGAAGGTTATCTTTACGTGTTTCCACGCTGCCAGCAGCTTGCCTTTTCCCAGCATTGGTTAAAGAGTTTTGTGATAGCGTTGATTGATTCCTCATCCAGGTTTCTCAAAGTTCTATTTGTGATTCCGTCCACCCCCGGGGCAGAGGATGTGCGGAGTTTGTGTAGCGCCGCCCTCACCTCTGCCGTGGTTATTTCCTCGTCCATTCCAGGATTCAGAGCTCCTTTGTACTCGGGAAGCGTTTTCTTGTCGGAGGCATCTAAATATCTGCTTCTGAGTTCGTTGAGGAATTCGTCGTCTTGAAACGGGTGTTCGTGTATAATGCGGCCGATGTTCTTGTTGTGTGCCGTCTTACAATTTTCAGGGTCTAGAAGGTACCTGAGTAGATGCCACGTGTCTTTTAGGCCCAGTTTTCCACTCATGTGGTCGCATGTTTAACCACATTGTTGTTTGACCAGCTCTTGTGCGTGGTGTTCTATTTCTTTGAATAGGCGAGTAATTTTGAGCTTCAGTCTTCTGTTGTGTTTTTGTTTGAGCCATCTATTTTGGAGGCTTTCGTATGCTTGCCACATGTGTAGTAATCTGTTGTCTATTGCGTGTGTTTCCGCTGTGACTGGTATGCTTTCGGTTGTGGTTTAGACGTCCTTGCCTAGCTGTTCAACCCATTCGTCGAGGCCTTCTATGGTGGTGGGCTCGTCTCGTGCTCGGATGAGTCTAAATTTGTCCCAGTCGGTGATCGTGATCTTTTTTCTCCCTTTCTTTTTAGCGATGTGGCCGAGATAGTGTTTTCGATTATATAATGATCGCTGCCTAGGCTGCAGGCGGTGTTCCAGATACGGCGCCCGCGCGGCCGCCGCCGGAATAAAAAACCCCACCACCCTGCCTCGGGCGCGACCGAAGCGGGCGCAGGCTGTCAAAAAAACGTTCGCGCGACTTGTTCTCTCTGCATAAGAGCACTGCTTGTATATCAACTGCCGGATCGTAAGTCCGGCATATTGCGATTTTTTGAAGTGACAGCATTTACGCACTGTGCCTAGGAAGTATAATCGTCCCCGTTTTACCGGTACAACAACGTAGCGTTGTTGCCGAGTGCATGGTTCCCGTATAGTCAGCGTGTGGTGATTTCGTAAAAGTGCGCCTCTTCCGTACATCAAATATTCACAAAAATGTAATATTCCTGGAAAACGAACATTTTATCACAGATTATGCACATTTTCGCGGTGGCAAAGTGATACTTCGCTAAATGACTGGTCTTCGAACACAAATTTGTATTGCATTCTCGTGATTCAGTGTCGTGATTCAGTGCATTCGAATGCAAATCAGTGCATTCGAATGCACAGATTTGCGCCCCATTTACACTGTAGCTTTAAACGATACACAAGATGAACATCGTCTACAACTACACGGCGGCTCAGTGGAGCCGTACCAAGTAGCGGCGCCTAAAATAAGATGAGGCAGAAATGCAGAAAAACTTATTACCCTGCTTTAAGAGCATGGTAAGATACCCTAGGGGGACAAAATTAATCCGGAGCCTTTCGTTAGTGTCCCCCATAAGCCGCTGTGCAGCTTAGGGATGGTAAACAGCACAATTTAGTTTTAATTATTAGTCTCGGTCATGTGAATGTGCAAAGCAAAATCTTACTTAAGTACATAATCCGCTGCACGCTAACTTCGCTGTGTCTGCTGCCTCCTTTGCTGCTCTCAACTTTACAAGACCCAACTTTTGCATGTTTATGTCCGTCATCACGGCTTAAAGTTCGTACCATGAAGGTGAATACACCAATAACGAAAAAAAAAGATAAAGTTCAATTATACCTAATACCCGTGAGATCTGCGTTAAATCGCGATCATTTCTGTGGTTTGCCTTTTGGGCATTTTCCGTGATTAAATGTATACACGCAGCTTCGGCAGCGGTCAAAACATTGTAGGAGCTCATTTGTAAGCATACCTATGAGCCGATAAATTATGCCCAAACGAAGGTGCTTTCTTTTTGTATTTTTTTTCTGCACACAGCGCTGATGGCCCCGAAATACATGCGCTCGAGCGCATGATCACTATTCGTCGCGTCTCATACATTTTCACCTGTTCAATAATTACGGTTCCTGAAGTTCAATCGGAGCCCGATCACTACGACTGGTTTTAGTACACGCAACACGCGTCCACAGTCTCGAAAGCGAGAAGTATTGCTAATCGCGTAGTACAACACACACACACACACACACACACACACACACACACACACACACACACACACACACACACACACACACACACACACACACACACACACACACACACACACACACACACACACACACACACACACACACACACACACACACACACACACACACACACACACACACACACACACACACACACACACACACACACACACACACACACACACACACACACACACACACACACACACACACACACACACACACACACACACACACACACACACACACACACACACACACACACACACACACACACACACACACACACACACACACACACACACACACACACACACACACACACACACACACACACACACACACACACACACACACACACACACACACACACACACACACACACACACACACACACACACACACACACACACACACACACACACACACACACACACACACACACACACACACACACACACACACACACACACACACACACACACACACACACACACACACACACACACACACACACACACACACACACACACACACACACACACACACACACACACACACACACACACACACACACACACACACACACACACACACACACACACACACACACACACACACACACACACACACACACACACACACACACACACACACACACACACACACACACACACACACACACACACACACACACACACACACACACACACACAATGTGGTCCTTTCCCTGCGCAAAGGTACGCCTATATCGTCGCTGTTCTCGCCGCACACTTCACCACAACAAATGTGGCACACATCCATGGAAAAGCCGATATTCTTCATTGCACAATCCATCGCAGACCACCACCAAGTGGTTCACGTTCGCAAGTAAAAAAGTTGTCGCAGTTTCACCTGAAAGGCGAAGCATCAAATGCGATAGCAAATTTGTAGAGAGCTACTCGGAGTAATGATAGTAGCTTTATCAGGTGTATATCCTTGGACATGCAGCAGCACCGGCAACACGCAGAACTGTTGTCGGCGCCGTCGGCGTTTTGCCCGCGTTCGCACAAAATGCGTACGGCGTTGGTGACTGTTGCCGGAGCCTCTGATATAAATAGCCACTTGATGCCGCAGCTAAACGTCGCCTCCCTTCCCCCCCCCCCCTCCCCGCCACGGCTTTTCGCGCGTCGGAAGAAGGCGGGTTTGTTCTACATATATGGTGATTGTAAAGGAGGAAAGAGACGCCTACTTCTGCAGCCCTTAAGGGAGCACGGCGCAGAACGCGCGTTTTTTCTTCGCCGTGCGTTCACTCCCCGTGAAAGCGCGCGTCCCTCGCGCCCTTTCACTCGCACATACAGCGTTCGGCGCGCTTCGACGATTTCATCTCCACTGACGTCATACGGAACCTCACGGCGACGGCGACGGCGACGCCGACGGCAGAAATCTGCTTTGGAGTGTCCATATAATTGCTATCGCAATAAAAAGGCCAGCGGGGCCACATTTTCATCGTGCAGTTTACCACACGCGGATGTTCTCCGACACATATTAATGCTAATCTGGCTGGCAAGCGAATTGTGGAGGTTCACGTAAAAATAAAAAATAAAGAAAGGAATAACAACATGCCTCCACGTGGCGCCCACCTACACCAAATAAAGTGCAACCAGGGTCACGGCGCACGTGCGCCGCTGACGTCACGCTGTGACGTCGCCGGTGCTGTGTGACGTACCCCAGGAGAGGTCTATTGAGCTGCAATCGTCGGCTGACCCTCGCAAGCTTTCACTTCCGCATACTGCGTACGGAGCGCGGCGACGACGTTGTCGTGTTTGAACTTATACGGAACCTCAACGCGACGTCCACGACTATGACCACGGCAGAAATGCGCTTGAGTGTCCATGTAATTGAGATCGCAATAATAAGAAGGGTGTAGCATGTTTTTAGAGTGTGGGATGAAAAATTCGACTGCTCGTTTTAGAGTGCCCCGACTGTGCTACAAAAGTGGAAAAAGAGCTCTAAAGCTGTAATAGTAGAATGAGCCCATTTATGCTCGCACTAACGTACGTACGCTTATCGGCTGTCTTGCACGACCTTTGTAATGCGCTGACGGAGTGCTCCAAGTGCACCATCGGAGTACTATAATTCCACCAGCGTGTTGCAATTCGCCGCTGTGGCACGCCGGCCGCTGCTGCCGGAAATCAAATCGAACGCGCCACCTCGAGCTCAGCAGCCACTGAGTAACCGCGGTGATTACTCCGTGAAGAGCGCGACATCGTTGCAGCCGGGGAGAGTTGCGTATGAGTCACATCAGCGGAAATGCTTCGCGTGCTTGTCTTGTGTTTGTGATTACGCTAAATCGTGAAATGTTTTGCTAACGCTAAATTTCATCAGATGGCAGGACGGGGCTCTAATGTGGTTTGATCCGTTCGAGTGAAACCACTGGGCTTATCCCTCCCTCAATTTTCAGTCTGCGCACTGATGTCATAGGACACGGACGACGCCAATTCCTCGCACGTAGGTAAAGGGGGTTTAGACGCTTTAGACACCATGAATTTCCGGGGGTGTTTAAAACGGATGCAAATAGGCTGCCATTCTCTGGCAGCCCACATGAACGCATGCTGGCGTGCGCCAGCTCACGATTTCGCGTCTACTGTAGAAAACCGACTATTTATTGGTTGTTGTTGGAGGAGAGGGACGAAGAGGAGAATTCTGCTGGCCGCAACGATTGACAACGGCCAGCAAGAGAGGCCCCATACAAAGGGAACAGATTACACGAAAGTAGTTATCAGAAAGGAGAAATATTAAGAGAAACTGTATTTCGTATCCTTACAGTATTTACAGTAGCGACTATTAGCACAATTTGCTCGGACAATTCGCCTCCCATGCAGGGGAAAATATGAGTGCATGTCAGCTAGTCACCAGAATAGACCTCTCCTGGGGTACGTCCCACCGCACCGGCGATGTCACAGCGTGACGTCACCGGCGTATGCGTGGTCACCCTTTGATGGCAAAAAACAGCCGCCGTCGGCTTTCTGCGAGGTGCAGTCGCGCAGTAGTTGGTGTACGTGGGCACCACGTGGACGCGCATTTTTATTTCTTTCGTTTATTATTTTTATTTTTACGTGAACCGCCACAATTTTCTTGCCAGCCAGATTAGCATTAATGTGTCTATGAGAACATCGGCGTGTGGTAAACTGCGTGATGAAAATGTGGCGACGCTGCCCTTTTTTACTTGCGAACGTGAACCACGTGGTGGTGGTCTGTGATGGATTGTGGAATGAAGAATATCCGCTTTTCCAAGGAAGTGGGCCACATTGGTTGTGGTAAAGTGTGCGGCGAGAACAGCGACGATATAGGCGTACCTTTGCGCAGGGAAAGGACCACATTGTGTGTGTGTGTGTGTGTGCGTGCGTGCGTGTGTGTGTGCGTGGTGTGTGTGTGTGTGTGTGTGTGTGTGTGTGTGTGTGTGTGTGTGTGTGTGTGTGTGTGTGTGTGTGTGTGTGTGTGGTGTGTGTGTGTGTGTGTGTGTGTGTGTGTGTGTGTGTGTGTGTGTGTGTGTGTGTGTGTGTGTGTGTGTGTGTGTGTGTGTGTGTGTGTGTGTGTGTGTGTGTGTGTGTGTGTGTGTGTGTGTGTGTGGGTGCGCGCGTGTGCGTGTGTGTGTGTACTACGCGATTAGCAATACTTCTCGCTTACGAGACTGTGGACGCGTGTTGCGTGTAATAAAACCAGTCGTAGTGATCGGGCTCCGATTGAACTTCAGGAACCGTAATTATTGAACAGGTGAAAATGTATGAGACGCGACGAATAGTGATCATGCGCTCGAGCGCATGTATTTCGGGGCCATCAGCGCTGTGTGCAGAAAAAAAAATACAAAAAGAAAGCACCTTCGTTTGGGCATAATTTATCGGCTCATGGTATGCTTACAAATGAGCTCCTACGATGTTTTGACCGCTGCCGAAGCTGCGTGTATACATTTAACCACGGAAAATGCCCAAAAGGCAAACCACAGAAATGATCGCGATTTAACGCAGATCTCACGGGTATTAGGTATAATTGAACTTTATCTTTTTTTTTCGTTATTGGTGTATTCACCTTCATGGTACGAACTTTAAGCCGTGATGACGGACATAAACATGCAAAAGTTGGGTCTTGTAAAGTTGAGAGCAGCAAAGGAGGCAGCAGACACAGCGAAGTTAGCGTGCAACGGATTATGTACTTATGTAAGATTTTGCTTTGTAGATTCACATGACCGAGACTAATAATTAAAACTAAATAATGGTGTTTAACATCCATAAGCTGCACAGCGGCTTATGGGGGACAGTGTAACGAAAGGCTCCGGATTAATTTTGTCCACCTAGGGTATCTTACGATGCTCCTAAAGCAGGCTAATACGTATTTCTGCATTTCTCCCTCATCTGCATTTTGGCGCTGCTACTTGGTACGGCTCCACTGAGCCGCCGTGTAGTTGTAGACGAAGTTCATCTTGTGTATCGTTTAAAGCTACAGTGTAAATGGGGCGCAAATCACTGCATTCACGACAATGCAATACAAATTTGTGTTCGAAGACCACTCATTTAGCGAAGTATCACTTTGCCACCGCGAAAATGTGCATAATCTGTGATAAAATGTTCGTTTTCCCGGAATATTACATTTTTGTGGATGTTTGATCTACGGAAGAGGCGCACTTTTACGAAATCACCACACACTGACTATACGGGAACCATGAACTCGGCAACAACGCTACGTTGTTGTACCGGTAAAACGGAGACGATTATACTTCCTAAGCACAGTTCGTAAATCCTGTCACTTCAAAAAATCGCGATATGCCGGACTTACGATCGCGGTAGTTGATATACAAGCAGCGCTCTTATGCAGAGAGGACAGGTCGCACGAACGTTTTTTGCCAACCAGCGCCCGCTTCGGTCGCGCGCGAAGCAGGGTGGTGAGGGATTTTACACCGGCGACCGCCGCGCGGGCTCCGTATCTGGAACACCGCCTGCAGCCTAGGCAGCGATCATTATATAATCGAAACCACTATCCCGGCCACATCGCTAAAAAAGAAAGGGAGGAAAGAGATCACGATCACCGACTGGGACAAATTTAGACTCATCAGAGCACGAGACGAACCCACCACCATAGATGGCCTCGACGAATGGGTTGAACAGCTAGGCAAGGACGTCAAAACGGCAACCGAAAGCATACCAGTCACAGCGGAAACACACGCAATAGACAACAGATTACTACACATGTGGCAAGCACACGAAAGCCTCCAAAAGAGATGGCTCAAACAAAAACACAAAAGAAGACTGAAGCTCAAAATTACTCGCCTAGTCAAAGAAATAGAACACCACGCACAAGAGCTGGTCAAACAACAATGGGGTCAAACATGCGACCACATGAGTGGAAAACTGGGCCTAAAAGACACGTGGCACCTACTCAGGTACCTCCTAGACACTGAAAATTGTAAGACGGCACACAACAAGAACATCGGCCGCATTATACACGAACACCCCCTTCAAGACGACGAACTCCTCAACGAACTTAGGAGCAGATATTTAGATGACTCCGACAAGAAAACGCTGTCCGAGTACAAAGAAGTTCTGAATCCTGGAATGGACGAGGAAATAACGACGGCAGAGCTGAGGGCGGAGCTACACAAACTCCGCATATCCTCTGCCCCGGGGGTGGACGGACTCACAAACAGAACTTTGAGAAACCTGGATGAGGAATCAATCAACGCTATCACAAAACTCTTTAACCAATGCTGGGAAAAGGCAAGCTGCCGGCAGCGTGGAAACACGCAAAGATAACCTTCATACCGAAACCAGGGAAGAGTCTACAAATACAAAATTTGAGACTTAACTCCCTCACGTCAAGCCTGGGCAAATTGCTAGAACACGTGTTTCTAGATCGCCTTCAAGAACACATGGACAAGCTCGAACTCTTCCCCAGCACAATGTTGGGCTTTAGACAACAATTCTCCACACAAGACGTCATGCTCAGACTATCGGAGGAGGTCATCAACCCTATTCACAGCAAACACACCAAAGCAATCGTAGCTCTGGATTTAACCAAAGCATTCGACAAAGTCAAGCACGAGGCTATCACGGAAGCCCTTTTAAATCTAGGAGTAGGCGAGCGAACCCACACCTACGTCAAAGCCTTCCTGTCCGCTAGGACGGCGGAGATACGCTTCAGGTCACTCACATCCGACCCCTTCACACTGGCAAGCAGGGGAACGCCGCAAGAATCGGTACTCTCACCCCTTCTTTTCAATGTCACGCTCATACCCATGGCACAGCTGCTCGAAGGAATGCCAAACCTATCGCACTCCCTATACGAGACGACATTGCACTCTGGGCAACCAAGGGAAACGACGGAGAGATCGAGCACCTATATACTGCAAACTGGAGCAGTCATAGTCTCAGAACACGCCAGAAAGATAGGATTATCGTGCTCCCCGCAAAAATCGGAACTTCTCGTCATGAGATACAGTCCACGAGGCCACACAAAAACCTCAGTCCCAATAGAAATATACGTGGACGACACCCTAGTTCCCGAGGTCCAAACGATCCGGACACTAGGTATGCACCTACAAAGCAACGGCAAAAACACAGTTACTATCAACAAACGTACGGAATGCGTGAACCAAACCAACCGTTTGATCCGACGCATCGCCAACAAACACTTTGGGATGAAGGAAGCGGTTTAGGCGTCTAATCCAGGCTTTCGTGCTCAGCCGTTTCGTGTACTCCCTCCCATATCTCAACCTGTATAAAGCGGAGAAGGAAAAGGTAAACTGCCTCATAAGACAAACCTACAAGGCGGTGCTCCGCCTTCCGAGATACACATCCACCGAGAGACTCCTGAAAATGGGCATCCACAACACGCTCGACGAACTAGTTGAAGTTCACAGAACAGCCCAATACGAAAGATTAACTAAGACACCTGCGGGAAGACACATCCTAAGGAAACTAAACATCCGGTACGAGAACACTCAAACAAACGTCGAGCCTGTACCCAGAGACATCTTCAGTCGCCTCAGGGTCGACCCAATCCCAAATAACATGCACCCGGAGTATCACATTAAATGGAGACAGGCCCGGGCCAAATCCCTCCAGAAACATTACGCAAACCACGAGGAGACGGTCTACGTAGAAGTAGCCGAACTCGGAGAACACGACGCTTTCTCCGCAGGGGTGGTAGGAAACGACCTCAAACCAATCACCGCGCTCACCATTTTTGGAAGGCGCGCGGAAGAAGCGGAAGAAGCCGTGATAGCAATAGCTATCACAAATACCGCTGCCAAAATAATTTTCTGTGACTCCAAGACGGCAGTGCTTAATTTTGCCACAGGCATAATCAATGAACCGTCGCTACAAATCCTGAAAGAAACACATTTGACGCCCCGCCAGATCAAAATCCTCTGGATCCCTGCGCACTCGTTCCCTCCCGGGAACGAAGCGGCTCACAATTTCGCCTGAGGACTCCTCAACCGGGCAGTGAGCCAACCGATCCTACGAGGAGCAAAAGAGCGCATGATAACCTACTACGAAATTACGCAATACTATAAAAACGAAAGACTCAAATACTCACCGCCTGACAAATCCTTAACCAAGAACCAGCAGGCAACGCGGAGGCAACTCCAAATACACACCTTCCCCAACCCGTACAAACTATCCATAGTCTGCCCAGGGATACACTCCCCCGAATGTACGCTAAGTGAAGCCGACAAAGCCGTTTTAGCACACATCTTGCTCGAATGCCCTGAGCTCAAACCTAGAACCGAATGGCAGCTATCCAACGGAGAGCAGTAGAGGCTGCGGTGACCAGATCGGAACCTGCGGTTCAACTGCGGGCCGTGACCTGGGCTTTAGAAGTCGCCGTAAGACACGGTCTGACGGCCACCTCACGACGCCATCAAGACTTCCCACATGTAATCGCATAAATCATTTTCTGTTGGCGAATTGAAGTTTTTACCACCACCACCACCACCACCACCACCACCACCACCACCTGAAAGCGATCTCCGACGTGGAAAATATGCGTGCCTGCGCGGGCCTCATCTTCAAAGCGATCTGCGATGTGGACAAAATGCAACTAGGGCCAGTAGCTTCGTATGCTCTGTGCTTTCGATGTTTAGTTCGCGTTGAAACAAGAGCCAGCACGAAGGTCAGTTCACTCGCTGCTGTTGGTGCGCCTATTCACTCCAGCGTTTTGACAGCGAGTGTCCGCGGTCATCGAACGAGATGTATTCATGCTTACTTGTGCGCGCGTGACACCGTGCTTGTTAATTTAGTTAGAAAACGAATCTTTACAAGTTTATACGGCCGATAAAACTACTGCCCTTAGTTCGTATAGTTGTCTACTAATTTGCTGTCGCAATCGATCATTCGCCTATCGGGCGAAACTGCGACATTTTTTATCTTGTCCCACAACAATAATCATCTATCTTGTTTATACCTCCTTTATCGTTATACGCTCTATGCATAGCATAGGAATGCTCTGTCACGCTGATACCAGCCTCCCTTTCGTGACCTGAATGTACCCGGCACGCTGCGTCAAAAAAAAAAAAGTACGCTGGAAAATAAATTTTAAATGCGCACTCGGAGAACGCCAGTATTGCTCTGGGGACACCATGAATGCATCGATAAAGGCTCATAGAAAGTTTTAATAATATATGTTGCGACACTATTTCCAGGAGTTGTAAGAGCGCCGCGTTTTCACGTTTGTGTGCGCCTGCGTAGTAGATAGCGGTTGGATAGATTATAGATACCTCCAAACCGCAGGTAGAGACTTTCACATGCACCAAGAAGGCTAGTCGACGGCGTTCTAAACAACGTAGAGGGCTCACAAGAAGGTGGACACTCGGCGTCAAAGATTTGCACGCGACACCTCGGAGGCCACGCTTTAAGTGATCGACTTTGGGCAAGCAAGGAAAACCTCGGCCTGAAGCAAACGGTTGGACACGGGCAAACGAGCTAGGTAATTAACATGATAGCGCTCGTCTTTCCTTTCCTCTACCCTCTCACTGTTATCTTTTTTTCGAGTTTTTGCGCTGCTAAGTATCATGTTAGGTAATTACCAGTGCGAAATTTCTCAAACTCGTGTGTTTTACTTTATTATCTCGTATGTTGCGTTTCAACAAGAACACAGTTCCTCAGCATTCCTCTTCCTCAGTCCACCAACTGCTCAGCCAGGTGAGACGAAAAAAAGGAAGAAAATTCCTTCGCAGTAGATGCCACCATGCGACAAAGCATTACTGCGGAAGTAATAGATGACCTCATTTTCAGTCTTTCACTGCTTATCATGATCTCTTCTTGCACCTTTACGCACTTTCTTCTATTGAGGCTACGTGCTCTAGGTTTTCTGTAGTTTGGGATGTGCAGACATTGCTCCTCTGAACATGCCAGCTTGCAGCAGGAAGCCTGCATGCTCTGTCATGCGGCTTTTGAGGTCCTCATTTTTTCCCCTGCCATACGCGGAATCAAACGATGGTCTGGTCCTTGTTTGCAATGCCAGTGCCAGATGAAGACAAGCAGCAGCAGCATTAGCGCAAGCTCTTGGGCCAGTTGCTGCATGATGAACTTGAAAACGGGGGTACCACTGAATCATAGCCTCCTCGATAACTCTGTCTGTAAAACGGCGCTCGATCGGCCGTCGCTTTCCCCTTCCCTATTGGTCGTTTCCACCGAGAGTTGGCGCCACCCACGTAGACTAGCTCATGACTCGTGCCGTATGCCTGCGTCTCCGTCTCTCCGTTACCTCCGCTGGGATCGCAAGTCGGGTGCATTGTTTTTGTTTAGTTTTCTCGTGCACTGCGGTCAAACCTAGCAGCGTTGGTACGGTCCACACATTTTAAACCTTCTTGGGTGATCGTGGACCTGAGCTTAACGCTGAGCGACCGTGATTGCATGATGCTATTGACGTGCGATCACGTCAAAAAAAATATTAGAAGAGGCCACGCTGGTTCACAGACATCATGTGCGGGTAAAGCACCATGAACTTCTTCACGTGGATACATGTAACTTCGAGCAACGCATATAGTGACAGAAGCGCCCTCGGGATTTTGCATGTCTGAACTGTATGCATCTCGGGATTTTGTATGTCTGAGCTGCATGCATTGTTCAACACAGCGTTTGCAATAAACTATTTGCTCGCATCTTGCTTATTCAAGGCATGCGGCACTTTTTCTAGGTCCTTAAATACTTGTTTCTATTTTTCCTGGTCGCCAAGGCACACGGACGTGGTAGAAAGTGCGAAGGTTTCTGGATAAGAATATTCACGTCGGCCACAACGCTCATCTGATCCAAAAGAACTCGTGGAAAACTTGTCTGAAAGTCGTAAAAATACTATGCTGCTAACGTGCGCCTAAAGTCCCTAGATATTTTTTTGCTTTAAAATCCAGGGACCTTACGTGCGCGGAGGCCCGAAGGACGGCTCACTATAAGAATGAAGGAAGAAGAATAATATAAGAAGGACGGCTCACTATGGAGCAGCGTCGCAAGCAGTTGTTGACAAGATAGAGCAGTAAGAAAGCTTGCCGACTTGCGTACTTTCTGCACTTTACTACGGTAACTAAGGGCGTATTAACCACATTCAACAAATTCGCGTTTTTTTTTCGTTTTTTTTTGGTGGTTTTTGTTTTATTTTATTTTATTATATATATATATATATATATATATATATATATATATATTTTTTTTTGCTACGTGCGACGCGCAATCCGCTTTGACGCTACAGTTGCGGCAAGCGCGCTCGCACTTTCACAGGCAGTACTCGAGACACTACTATGGTGCTCTACAGCGTTACAAACAAGGCTCTGGTCACCCAGTGGATCGTTGTTCCACCATCGCAGCTATTAAAACAGTCGGCGTCGCGCCCGCCGCGCAGGCGGAAGGCGCGGTGGCACTCTACGTCGGTGGCGCCCTCAGCGAAATGGGCGGCGGCAGTTTGCAACTCGGCCGACGGCGCCTCCCTAAGGTCTCGGCGTCTTGACAGGCACCGATTTTATCGAGGAGGCTATGGTCCGGCATATAATGTTTTTTTTTTTTAAATGACAGCATTTACGAACTGTGGTTAGGAAGTATAATCGTCCCCGTATCACCGGTACAACGACGTAGC
Source organism: Dermacentor silvarum (assembly GCF_013339745.2). Taxonomy (NCBI): domain Eukaryota; kingdom Metazoa; phylum Arthropoda; class Arachnida; order Ixodida; family Ixodidae; genus Dermacentor; species Dermacentor silvarum. The sequence goes on from NC_051154.1 coordinate 282,237,224, forward strand.
GTTGTTGCCGAGTGCATGGTTCCCGCAAGTCACCGTGTGATGATTTCGTAAAAGTGCGCCTCTTCCGTAGATCAAACATCCACAAAAATGCATTACTCCTCGGAAACGAACATTTTATCACAGATTGTGCACATTTTCACGGTAGCAAAGTGCTACTTCGCTAAATGAGTGGTCTTCGAACACAAATTTGTATTGCATTGTCGTGAATGCACAGATTTGCGCCCCATTTACACTGTAGCTTTAAACGATACACAAGATGAACTTCGTCTACAACTTCACGGTGGCTCAGTGGAACCGTACCAAGTAGCAGCGCCAAAATGCAGATGAGGGAGAAATGCAGAAATGCGTATTAGCCTGCTTTAGGAGCATTGTAAAATACCCTATGTGGACAAAATTAATCCGGAGCCTTTCGTTACACTGTCCCCCATAAGCCGCTGTGCAGCTTAGGGATGTTAAACACCATAATTTAATTTTAATTATTAGTCTCGGCCATATGAATGTACAAAGCAAAATCTTACATAAGTACATAATCCGTTGCGCGCTAACTTCGCTGTGTCTGCTGCAGACTTTGCTGCTTTGAACTTTACAAGACCCAAGTTTTGCATGTTTATGTGCATCATCACGGCATAAAGTCCGTACCATGAAGGTGAATGCACCAATAACGAAAAAAAATGACAGTTCAATTTTACTTAAGACCCGTGACATCAGCGTTAAATCACGATAATTTAGTGGCTTGCCTTTAGGGCATTCCCCGTGGTTAAATGTATACACGCAGCTTTGGCAGCGGTCAAAACATCGTAGAATTTCATTCGTAGCTATACCTCTAACTCGATAATTTTGTTTCTGCATACAGCGTGAATGGCCCCGAAATACATGCGCTCACTAATCATCTCGTCTCATTCAATCTCACAAGTTCAATAATTACGATTCCTGATGTGTCTATCGGAGCCCGATCACTACGACTGGTTTTATTACACGCAACACGCGTCCACAGTCTCGCAAGCGAGATGTGTTGCTTATCGCGTAGTACACCACACGCGCGCACACGCACACGCACACGCGCACACACACACACACACACACACACACACACACACACACACACACACACACACACACACACACACACACACACACACACACACACACACACACACACACACACACACACACACACGCACACACACACACACACACAATGTGGTCCTTTCCCTGCGCAAAGGTACGCCTATATCGTCGCTGTTCTCGCCGCACACTTTACCACAACCAATGTGGCACACATCCATGGAAAAGCCGATATTCTTCATTGCACAATCCATCGCAGACCACCACCAAGTGATTCACGTTCGCAAGTAAAAAAGGCCAGCGGGGCCACATTTTCATCGTGCAGTTTACCACACGCGGATGTTCTCCGACACATATTAATGCTAATCTGGCTGGCGAGAGAATTGTGGAGGTTCACGTAAAAATAAAAAATAAAGAAAGAAATAAAAACATGCCTCCACGTGGCGCCCACCTACACCAAGTAAAGTGCGACCAGGGTCACGGCGCACGTGCGCCGCTGACGTCACGCTGTGACGTCGCCGGTGCTGTGTGACGTACCCCAGGAGGGTTCTATTGATCTGCAATCGTCGGCTGACCCTCGCAAGCTTTCACTTCCGCATACTGCGTACGGAGCGCGGCGACGATGTTGTCGTGTTTGAACTTATACGGAACCTCAACGCGACGTCCACGACTATGACCACGGCAGAAATGCGCTTGAGTGTCCATGTAATTGAGATCGCAATAATAAGAAGGGTGTAGCATGTTTTTAGAGTGTGGGATGAAAAATTCGACTGCTCGTTTTAGAGTGCCCCGACTGTGCTACAAAAGTGGAAAAAGAGCTCTAAAGCTGTAATAGTAGAATGAGCCCATTTATGCTCGCACTAACGTACGTACGCTTATCGGTTGTCTTGCACTACCTTTGTAATGCGCTGACGGAGTGCTCCAAGTGCACCATCGGAGTACTATAATTCCACCAGCGTGTTGCAATTCGCCGCTGTGGCACGCCGGCCGCTGCTGCCGGAAATCAAATCGAACGCGCCACCTCGAGCTCAGCAGCCACTGAGTAACCGCGGTGATTACTCCGTGAAGAGCGCGACATCGTTGCAGCCGGGGAGAGTTGCGTATGAGTCACATCAGCGGAAATGCTTCGCGTGCTTGTCTTGTGTTTGTGATTACGCTAAATCGTGAAATGTTTTGCTAACGCTAAATTTCGTCAGATGGCAGGACGGGGCTCTAATGTGGTTTGATCCGGTCGAGTGAAACCACTGGGCTTTTCCCGCCCCCAATTTTCAGTCTGCGCGCTGATGTCATAGGACATGGACGATGCCAATTCCTCGAACGTAGGTAAAGGGGGTTTAGACGCTTTAGACACCATGAATTTCCGGGGGTGTTTACAACGGATGCTTGGGGCGGCAAACAGGCTGCTATTCTCTGGCAGCCCACACGAATGCATGCTGGCGTGCGCCACCTCACGCTTTCGCGTCTACTGTAAAAAACCGACTATTTATTGGTTGTTGTTGGAGGAGAGGGACGAAGAGGAGAATTCTGCTGGCCGCGACGGCGACGGCTGACAACGGCCAGCAAGAGAGGCCCCATACAAAGGGAACAGATTAGACGAAAGTAGTGATCAGAAAGCAGAAATGTTAAGAGATACTATTTCGTATGCTTACAGTATTTACAGTAGCGACTGTTAGCACAATTTGCTCGGACAATTCGCCTCCCATGCAGGGGACATTATGAGTGCATGTCAGCCAGTCAGCAGAATTGGTAGGCCGTTGTGCCAACTGGTCACATGTGGGCAGAGCAACATTTCAGAAATGAAAACTTTGGGAACCAAACTGGGTTGGGGTTCATTGGGCTCCCTTGGTACAGTGCTGAATAAATGTTTGGAGGCCACCAGCATGAAAATATATATATATATATATATATATATATATATATATATTTATAACAGCTCCGAAACGTGGAATCCATTGTATACAATGTCGAACATACGGTGGAATATACGCGCATAAGCTGTGCTGGCCATTTCTCAGCCGGCATGCTCAGGCTGCAAAAATATATACACTGTTCTTGTGGCACCATTGGCCATCAAACATTTTCTGGCGACTATGCATGATTTTTAATGCCAACTATCAGAAAATCAGATGAGCACACCAGACTATGCAGATGCGAATGCTGATGACTATGCGGATGAGAATACCAGAGAGTAAGATACAAATTTGAAGCCAGGGCGCTAGGTTTACAACAAACAGTCTTTTTATTTCTTTTATACATTATTTTCAGCTGACGTCACGGACACTGCCTTTCACCGCGCTAGTACCCAAACATGGTAGCCACGATGACGTCAATGTGCCATGTTATCACGCGTACATTGGTTTGCTTTTTGTCGGTGACCGTTTTTCACCGGTTTATCACTGTTATCGATTTGTCACTCGGTGAAAGACCGGTCGTGTTGTCACGTTTGCTGTTTATGCTGCTTCTCGGCGTGCTAATACTCTAAGATGACTGCCACATTGGCATCAATGCCAACCCTCTATTTCAAACTTTTATTTGTGATTTCTTTATTTGAATTCCGGGGTTTCCAAACCTACGAGATGATTATGAAGCACATTACATTTGACCGGGTGCACGAGCCTTTTTGCCCCCATCGAAATGCAGCAGTGATCGAACCCTCGACCTCACCAGCGCAACGCCATAGCAACTACGCTACCTGTGCGGGCACCTTTATTTGTTAATTTATGTCTGAGAATCGGGACGTCACCTTATTGATAGGAACACACACACACCAGCGCGCGCGCGCTATTTCCCCCAGCTTATTCTTCTGACCCTGTTCCTACATTTATACGTCATATACATCAGCGTAATCCAAGCAGATCAGCGCACAGTAGCAGAAAAACAGAAAGAATTGACAAGCTATCAAATCTAAGCAAACCCTGCTTACGCTTCAATATTCCTTCCAGTAAACTGATAATTTCTAGGAAACTGGTAAACAGGTCGGAGGGCGGGTAGGTGAATAGCCTCGAAGTCCACGCAGAAACAGAAATATAGGAACGTCAGGGGCCGCCGTGCCATTCAGCAACCCGGTGAATGTTAAAGGGCGCGACAGTGATTAACGGAAAATAATTTTAAGAAGGGGAGTGGGGTGATGGATAGGAGGCTGAGGGGGGGGGGGGGGCATAAAAGGCGTCAAGAACGAAGTTGGCGGATAATTATGGACACAGGGAGAGCGTCTCGCCACTTCCCGATCGCTCAACACCTGACGGCCGTGGCCAATCGCCTAGCTGAGGCTCACCTACCCCATCGTAACACGTGATGCTTGCAGCGGAGAGCCCATCCTAATTACACCTCTCGGCAATTTTCAGAATAGATGGGTGTCAGGAGACACGACACTTTGACATCTCTCGGAGCTACTGGTCCTTAATTTACTGCGAACTACGGATACCGCAATTTTCCCAAAGGCTTCTAAACAGGCAGTAGCCCTGCTTTGGACTGTCTGCCTCATCAATTCTCGAGTTTGATCAAATAACAATATGCGTCCCGTGATGACCAATACCATCACCACAAGTTACTTCCAAACATCTCTTGAAACAAGTCGGACAGCAGGTTATCGAAAGTGAGTGAAACTTGTTCTAGCACAAAGCTTCGCTCCTGTATTCTTAAATCTAGAATAGTACAGCATGCCCGTAACGCCGAAAGCACGATTGAGTTATAGGCGACTTGCGAAATAGTGCCCGCCCTCTTCAGTACTTGCCGTGGCCGTACCACTCACTAAAAGATCTAGCTGGAAAACAACGGGTATCTTGACTGTTACCTGGGCTGCAAGAAGTCTGGCCCGCAAACAAGAAGACACGATAGTGCGCTGTCTTCTCTTTGTCTGGCCCGGTTTTTAGCGCTGTTCGTTTGTCCAAGTCATGTACCAGCTAGGTCATCGACATAGATTATATAAATGCATGAAATCGTACCCGAAATTTTAGTTGTTTTGATATCATAATTTTTAAATATAGCCTAAGGATGATAGCATAACTTAATGCGAAGTGGCTGCACGTCTTAGCAATGAAAAACGTTTCGCGAAAGCTACGAAAAGTATTGTTAAACGTGCATATGCGTCAAGACATTCTTCTCCGGGGAGTGCTAGGAGTTTGTCTTTGCGTGGTGTACAGCGTTCGTACGCACGCACGCACGCACGCACGCACGCACGCACACACACACACACACACACACACACACACATATATATATATATATATATATATATATATATATATATATATATATATATATATATACGACCACGAATGGAGGGGCCCGTTGCTTCCAAGGAGCTTCGTCAGGGGCGATATGACGGCGGCGAAATTGCGAACGAAGCGCCTGAATGGAATTGGAACACAAGCCAACGAAACTGCGCAGTTCTTTGACGGACTTCGCTTTAGGGAATTAGGCGACGGCATGAAATTTGACTGGATCGGGGAGGATTCCATCCTTCGAGACGACGTAACCTAGTATCGTGAGCTGCCGCGCTGCAAATCGGCACTTCTTTAGGTTCAGTTGGAGGCCAGCGTTTGCTAAGCATGGCAAAACACGCCGTAGGCGTTGGAGGTGCGTGGTGAAGTCAGAGGCAAAAACAACAACCTCCTCGAGAAAACGTAAGCACGTGTGCCACTTCAAACCACGCAGAACTGTGTCCATCATGCGTTCAAAGGTTGCCGGCGCATTACAAAGTCCAAACGGCATGACGTTAAATTCGTATAAGCTGTCGGGTGTAACAAAGGCTGTCTTCGGTTTATCGACGTCCGCCATGGGGACTTGTCAATAGCCGGAGCGTAAATCTAGAGATGAAAAGAATTCTGCTCCTTGTAGGCTCTCGACATCGTCATCGATTCGCGGCAGCGGGTATACATCTTTGCGAGTGATCTTGTTCAGGCGCCGATAGTCTACACAGAACCGTACCGAGCTGTCTTTTTTCGTAACAAGGACGACAGGAGATGCCCATGGACTGTTCGAGGGTCGGATCACTTCGAGGCAAAACATATCGTGCACTTGCTCATTAATGACATGACGTTCTGTGGCAGAGACGCGATATGGGTGTTGCCGCAATGGCGGTTGGAAGTCAGTGTCAATATGGTGCGTGGCAGCAGACGTCCGGCCCAGGGAAGTTGCCCGACATCAAAATAAGAACGAAATTCTTTCTAATATGCGCAGAAGCTGAGAACAGCTGGGGTGAGGCCATCAGCAATAGATGAATCGAACACACCTGTGGGCAAAGGGTATACGTACTCTCTCGCGCAATGGGTGAAATTGCCGACGTGGAGCACACCATATACGCAGACGATGTCACCATCTGAAGCACTGGTGGCAGTGATGCGGAATTAGAATCTCGCATGCAAGAAGCCATCTCGGTTACTGAAGCCCATCTCACCCCAATGGGACTTCGCTGCTCTTCCAGAAAATCCGAGCTACTCACCTACCATCCCCCAAGACCAGGGCGACCGTCCAACGACTGGCGCAGACACCACACTCCATGCATAAAGTTACACGACAGGGACGGAAATCGGATACATACGGTAGACAAAATACGAATCCTAGGACTAATCATCCAAAGTAACGGCTCCAACTGGGTGATGCTGGACAGCATCAAGATCAAGATTGCGAACGCGATGCGAATGTTTCGGCGCATCATGAATAGGCACAGGGGACTGAGCGAGGACAACGCCATTAGAATGGTCCACGCTTTTGTACTCTGTCACATCACATACGTGGCTGCGATGCTCAACTGGAAAAAAGAACACCGGAAAAGGCTCGAAGTACACATACGACGAGCTTTCAAGACAGCGTTGGGGCTCCCCGATAATGCCTCCACTGATCTACTCTTACAGCTAGGAGTGCACAATACCCTTACCGAAATCATCGAGGCTCAGCACACGGCACAGATCGCACGCCTATCAAGCACCAAAGCGGGCAGAGAAATTCTCGTCAAGCTCAGCCTGAACACCATAGCGGAAAGGGACAACGTCTTGCAGTTACCTAAAGTCATGCGAGAAGCAATTAAAGTGCTCCCCTTCCCAAGAAACGCACACCCGATCCACAATCAAGGAACAAGACTCACCCGCGCCAGAGCCCTCGCGGCAGACGCGACAAGGTTTCCCGACCAGACAGCTTTCGTGGATGGTGCGTACATACCGGGAAAGCACGCCTACTCGGTAGCAGTAATCGACGGACACGGGCGAACGCGCAACTTACTCACGCTTTACACTAAGAAGCCGGAGGTAGCTGAACAATCAGCGATAGCACTAGCTCTCAAAGACTCGAGCTTCACAACTGTATACAGCGACTCTAGAGCAGCCACTCGAGCTTTCGCCAAGGGCGGGATAGACAAGACGACGCTACGAATCTTAGGCGGAAGTAACATCACCAATCACTCCATCGTATGGTTCCCGGTACACATGGGCAGCTTAGGGGGCGGCCTGCGGAATCTCAACGAGATCGCACATGAGGCGGCGCGAGGACTCATCGACCGCGTCTCTCCGGTTTCCCCCGCTACCCCACATATCGAGTACAGGGATCAATTATTCACTTACGAGCTCACAAAGCACTTTTATTGCAATAGCAATTATATGGACACTCAAAAGCAGATTTCTGCCGTCGGCGTCGCCGTCGCCGTCGCCGTGAGGTTCCGTATGACGTCAATGGAGATGAAATCGTCGCCGCGCGCCGAACGCTGTATGTGCGAGTGAAAGGGCGCGAGGAACGCGCGCTTTCACGGGGAGTGAACGCACGGCGGAGAACAAACGCGCGTTCTGCGCTGTGCTCCCTTAAGGGCTGCAGAAGTAGGCGTCTCTTTCCTCCTCTACAATCACCATATATGTAGAGCAAACGTGCCTTCTTCCGACGCGCGAAAGGCCGTGGGGGGGGGGGGGAGGGGGAGATAAGGGAGGCGACGTTTAGCTGCGGCACCAAGTGCCTATTTATATCAGAGGCTCCGGCAACAGTCACCACCGCCGCACGCATTTTGAGCGAACGCGGCCAAAACGCCGACGGCGTTGACAAAAGTTCTGCGTGTTGCCGGTGCTGCTGCATGTCCAAGTTTATACAGCTGATAACGCTGCTATCCTTACTCCGTATAGCTCTCTTCAAATTTGCTATCGCAATTGATGCTTCACCTTTCAGGTGAAACTGCGACAACTTTTTTATTTAAGCAGACGAGAGTTCCCCCTCCCGGATAAGAAATTAACGCGCAGCCAGTCAGTCACGCTACGCTTGCTCCAAACGAACTCATACCCGAACCCCTGGCGCATGAAGCACATCGACCCAGACTACGACGGACAACATGTGTGTCAACATTGCAGTGAACGTGTTGACTTGAACCATATGCTGTGTGGTTGTGCATCGAGTGACGCTTACGCTAAAAACAAGGAACATTGAGACATAGTGCTAAAAAGTGCTTCACTACACGACCAACTTCGGGCTGTCCAGAAGGCCCGCGAGGCGGCGGAGAGCTTCGGGCTCTGTGTGCCGACGTGGGAGGTGCCCTCCACACCTGGCGCCTAGCCGAGTGTCCTTCAGGACCCCTTCTTTGGGAAATAAAGTTTTACCACCGCCACCACCAGAGAGAGAACCGAGCGTGTTGTAACTGGCACAGGACGTGGCTTCGGGAACATCCGTAATTTGTACGTCGTCGATCACCTCCACATGGCCAAGACATTCGCCTTGAAGCAGCATCAGAAGGTATGAGAAGGGGTTACAGACGAAAATAGCTGTGGAGCCCTGTTTGACGTTCACATTCGCAAAAGGTAGCAGCAGACCGTTTCGAGTATAAAAGCGACCAGACGGAGAAAGTAGTGCGACGGCGTCAGAGAGGCTGCTGAGAGAGAGAGAGAGAGAGAGAGAGAGAGAGTGTGTGTGTGAGAGAGGGATGACAGAGCGGGAGGACAGTAGTAGTAGTTGTCGGTGGAGAACCCCCCCCCCCCCCCCCACCCGCCCTCGCGAAATAAATTTCGGGCTACGCCACTGTTAGTATACGATAAATAAAAAGTTGGTGGCATCTTTTATTCATGGGACGGCGACAAGAACGACCGTGAATCCCTCTAGCGCCCTTGACGGAATGCGTGTTGAGTTTCAAAGCACCCAAGAGGACTTAAACTAGAATGCCCGTAACGCATCGTAAATAAAACAGACCACTTGGAATTGCTGTTGCTCAAACTTGACCCGCATGTATCTATCCTCGCTGAATCATGATTTCGTGATGGCAAATAACGATGATCATTTAGTGCCCCCTGCTGCCTCCCCCATATCGATGATCACAAAAGCCTCTTTTTAAATGTTGCATGCTGGAGCCATGTTTTTACGTTGTGTGCTGAGACCTCCGTCGGCGCCGTCAGAGTTCCTCTCAGTCTTATGTGACTACATGAAGTCGCTAAGCATCCCAAAAAAGATATCATGACCGGTGATATTAACTTGCCTGCTACCGACTGGAGTAATAACCCTACACTAGACTTATTAGACAATCCCCTTCATGCCATTATGCTGGCTTACGACCTATAGTGCAGCACGTACGAGATATAACCCGAGAATCTGATGACGGTGGTAGTTCTTTTAATCTTAATCTTCGTGCGAAAAGGGAAAAGGACGTATCGGATCACAAACTGGAATTACTTACATGTAAGCTAAAACACTGGTAAAAAATCACACCCGTAGCAAAGACTCAAAAGATTTTGCCCTGCTGATGATCAGTTCACTTGTGCAGTTCTCTGGGGGCTTTCTGACAACCTGGTGTTCTGATGCGGCTGGTTTGTGGAATCATTTCAAGCGAGCCATTCAATACTGATGATGATGACGATGATTACTTTCAAGTCATTGGCACATACCCACTCAGGTGGAGTGACCGAGAGTCGGGCAGTTTTTAGGTATCTATTAAAGGAATCAATAACTTTGACGAATAAATGAAGACGAGTAAAATACAAGACGATTCAGGGCGCAGTCACTCTAAAAGAACACAGAAAAAGAAAGTATGTAAATGTATTTATAATGGGACATTGAGGGAAGAATAAAATTATTAGCACGATTAACAATGAAATTGGTTAGATTCACCAATGAATTTCTCTATGGCGATGCATACATTGTTGTGTGAGTGTCCGAGCACAGAAGCTCCGAAAGACAGCAGCACCGCAGAGTTCAATGGCGGGCCGAATTGTCACAATGTGATTATTTGCAATGTCCTTTTCTCAGGGAGGAGGAACGCCGGCAGTCCAGTAAGTCATGTTCAATTCTTTCTGATGCGTTGTAGAAATGGCACACAGGGGAAATCGCCAGACCATATCAGTGCATGTATAAAATGAGGGGTGGGATTCGACGTAGCAGTCTCGTTAATGTGACTTCTGCCTGTCTAGTTTACCAGATTCCGTGGAGGACGTTAGATTTGATTTTTACGTCAGAAGGGTGCTTTTTCGAAACCTGACAGAGGTGACGACACCCGTATAGTCAGCAGGAAGTTAAACACACGGCCTGCAAGGGAAGTCTTGGACAACGTGTCTGCCGCTTCGTTCAATAACATACCTGTGTGTCCAGGTACCCATAATAACCGTAACTCCGTGAAAGACTTGGAGACATTTAGTGTAAAGTTCTTACTTAGTATATGCGACTCGCCAAGAGCACTACGAGAGGTGCACAGCGATAAAGAGTCTGTGATTATTAACGCGATAGTTATGCAAGGCTGAAGCTTACGCATGCTAGGACAAGAGCTAGGAATTCCGCCAGGGATATTGCAGTGAAGTGTGGGAGCCGAACAGAACAAGTCCATTGCGATGACAATGAAATAATGCTGACTCCGGCATTTTCCTCACACCGCGAAGCATCCGTTCATATAATTGCGTTTGTGTGGAGCTGATTCAAGTGATCCTGGAGTAAGCCGTTAAAAATATTCCAGGGAGGTCCGCTTTTCATTGTTGGGGTATATGTCATCATAAGTTACAACCAATGAAATTGAGATATTGCTTACCGTGGTTTAATCATTTATATTGTAACGAGCATACAAGAAGCAGTTGGAAAGAAGAGGAGGACGAAGTGCTTCTAGGCCTGGTTGCGCGCTCACCATCTTCCATCTCCTGTAAATAAAGTCATTTCTGCCCAACTCTCCGTAGCAGTTGTGGTGGAAGGTGCTGGGTAATCGACACCCGAAGACGGAGGTTATCCCGCAAGTTCTTCGTCGAAGCCGCCGCCTTGCTGGACTTCCACCGAACCCAGCGGAGTTGGAGATGTCCCGCGACGCGGAAGAGCAACGGCCTGTCCCAGCCTCTGCCAGTTCTGTCCAGCAACTACGAGATGCACGTCCCTTCGCCGGAAAACCGGGCGAAGACGTCGATGAATGGCTCATCCATTACAAACGGGTGAGCGCCTACAACAAGTGGAATAGCACTTCCCAGCTTTCCAACGTTGCGTTCTTTCTTACGGATACCGCGTTGGTGTGGTTTGACAACAACGAGGAGACACTCACAACATGGGAAAGATTTGTTTCGGAATTCAAAGAGCGCTTCGGTGACTCCGTGACGAAAAAGAAAAGGGCAGAGCAGACGCTTTCACAACGCGCGCAAGTACCGGGCGAAACATGCATGACCTACATTGAGGAAGTGCTAAAACTCTGCAGGATGGTGGACTCTGGCATGTCCGAGGAAGACAAAGTCGGGCACATCCTAAAAGGAATCGCCGAGGACGTTTATAGCTTTCTGATTGCTAAAGACAACCTGGCCTCTGTCGCCGACGTCATCCGGCACTGCCGCACGTTCGAGCAGCTTAAGACGAGGCGCGTTACGCCGAAGTTTGGCAGATTAGCCAACGTTACGACCGTTGCAAGCATAGATAACGACCAGTCGCTCGATCTTGCTTCGACGATCCGTCAAATAGTTCGAGAAGAGCTCAGCCTGCACTCACAAGTGACTCACCGCGATACTTATCACCCATGCTCGTCCCCGGCTGTTGAGACAACCGTTTCATCCTTCTCCGAGTATCCAGCGGAATACAGACTCCCGCCTCGACAGCCACCACTTGTTTACGAAAGCGGCGCTCCCTCTGACGCTCGATCACGATGGGCAGAGCCACGGTATTATCGCCAAGGCCCCGTGACTTATGATGCCGGGACGCGACCAGAGCAACGTCGACCCTACTACCAGGACCCCAATTACGACCGATACAACCGATCCCATGCAGCGAACACCGGAGGCGAGTTACCCAAGAGAGAACGAACTCGCTTACCGCCCACAGAGAGCAAGCATTGGTTTTGAAGAGTATACAGTGAACCGTGACCCTCCCGTGTGCTACAGCTGCGGTTCCACGGGACACATAGCTCGTTACTGTCGCCAACACCGGCAGTCACGAAGGACACCGCCGATGTTTTCGCCACCTGGAACCCGTACTTCGCACGACCCATGGACCAGTTCACTTCCCACGGACCGTTTCTCGCGCGAGATCAGACGCAGCGATTCGCCAGCGTCTGACCGCAGCCTGACACCACCAATTAACCGTCCTCGTCGTTCTCCGTCCCCTCGGCGCCGTGCATCTTCGCCCCCGCCAGGAAACTAGCATCCGCGGCCGATGGAGGTGAGGTCGCCGGACGGTCTTTGGATGAAATACCTCTGCCTGCTGTGATGATCAAAAACAAAGTGAATGTGCTAGTTAACGGATTGCCGACCACTGTTTTAGTTGATACTGGTGCGAATGTGTCTGTCATGAGCCTCGCTTTCAAGAACCGCCTAGGCCACAAAGTTATGTTTTCATGGGACGATGCCGTTACCTTTCGTGGAGTGGGTGGAGAGTGGCTCCACCCCCTCGGTGTTTGCGCTGTAAGTGTTACGTTGGCTGGGAAAGTGTTTGTGTCGGAGTTTTTAGTCCTTGCCCGCTGTTCGCACGATGTAATTCTCGGCATAGATTTCCTTCAACACTGCGGCGCTTCTGTGGACTGTGGAAATGGTGAAATCCATGTGAACGAGGTGCTTTTACCCGCGCTTTCTGAACAAAGCTCGTGTGACGAAGAAAGGAATACACTCAGTGTGCTTGATGCAGTGCTTGCCCCCTCATGGTGCCTAACGCCCGTTCGTGTTTGTGCAACTACTGTTGACGCTCCTTGCGTTGACCTCGTGATTAGGCCCATCAGCATTAACTGTGCTAAAAAATGTATACTCGTGCCTTGCTCTGTCGTGTGCTTGACGAGAGGAGTCGCAACGTTGTGGGCGCTGAATTGTTCCGCCACGCCAGTAGTTCTGCCTCGAGGCATGAAAATTGCCCTTTTCGATGAAGCTTCATGCAGCTCAATAGCAGTACTCACAGCAGAGCCCGCTCCTGCTTACTCTCCATGCGATTATCGCCCTTCTGAAGAGCTGATTCTCGGTATGATCAGCAAGGCTCTCTGCACACCTGAGCGTCAAGCACTGGTACAAGTCCTATCTCGACATGTTGCTGCATTTGATTTTACCCACGGAGATAAGCCACTTGATTTACCATCATCACGAGCTCGCCACAGAATAGATACCGGCTCAGCACACCCCATTCGCCAGAAGCCCTACCGCGTGTCATCCTCAGAGCGCAAGGTTATCGCAGAACAAGTTAAGGAAATGATGAAAAAAGGTGTTGTTCAAGAGTCGTCCAGCCGATGGGCAGCTCCAGTAATCCTCGTCCGGAAGAAAGATGGTTCCTGGAGATTCTGCGTAGATTACAGACGTCTAAACACTGTGACGAAGAAGGATGTCTACCCACTACCGCGAATCGACGACGTCATCGATTGCTTACACGCTGCTTCTTATTTTTCGACGCTTGATCTACGATCGGGGTATTGGCAAATACCTATGGAATCTAAAGACAAGGAAAAGACCGCATTCGTGACCCCAGATGGCTTATTCGAATTTAATGTTATGCCTTTTGGCCTCTGTAATGCTCCCGCCACCTTTGAAAGATTCATGGATACAATATTACGTGGCCTAAAGTGGGAGATATGCATGTGTTACTTGGATGATGTTGTAATCTTCGGCCGCACGTTGGAAGAACATAACGCCCGCCTGAGTCTTGTTCTGAGTTGCATCGAGAAAGCTGGACTAGTTTTAAACTCAAAAAAGTGTCGGTTTGGCGAGCGTCAAACATTGGTTCTGGGACATCTAGTCGACAAGGATGGCGTCAGACCCGATCCCCGTAAGATTGAAGCAGTCAGCTCTTTCAAACCACCACAGACAGCACGAGAACTTCGCTCCTTCATTGGTCTATGTTCCTATTTTCGTCGTTTTGTACCCCGATTTGCCGATATTGTTCACCCTTTGACATCTATTCTGCGACAGGATGTATGCTTCACATGGACACCGGAGTGTGACGCATCATTCTCGCAACTGAAATTTATACTAACGTCAGCACCCCTCTTGCGTCACTTCGACCCATCTTGCCCGACTGAAGTGCACACCGATGCTAGTGGAATCGGAATAGGAGCGGTACTTGTACAACGTCACAACACCGAACATGTCGTTGCATATGCCAGCCGTTGTCTGAGCAAGTCCGAGCGCAATTATACGGTTACGGAGCAGGAATGCCTGGCAGCTGTTTTCGCCGTGCAGAAATTTCGATGTTATCTTTACGGAAGACCATTTAAGATAGTCACCGATCATCACTCTTTATGCTGGCTGGTTGGCTTGCGTGATCCATCAGGTCGACTCGCGCGCTGGGCGCTGCGCCTTCAGGAATATGACTTCGTGGTGTCATACAAGAGCGGACGTCGTCATGCCGACGCAGACTGCCTTTCTCGCATTCCTCTTGCGACTTCCGACTGCGAAGCTGAGAATTTTGATGACTATCTCGCTGCCATTACTCGTACGTTCCCCGACGCGGCAGACTTTCAGAGAGAGCAACGCAATGATCTCAACCTGGATCCGCTGTTTGCCGCCGCTCGTACTGCTCAAGGCAGCGGTCGCTTCACCATTCGTGATGAGTTGCTGTATAAGAACAATTACTCCGGGAATGGAGCACGTTTTCTTCTAGTTGTTCCCGAGAGTCTCCGCGCCGACGTCTTACGCGCCATGCATGACGATGCGATATCTGGTCATTTTGGTTTCGTGCGAACGCTACACCGCACGCAAGAGCGATTTTACTGGCCCAACATGTACCAGACAACCAAACACTAGGTCGCTAGTTGTGAAACGTGTCAACGTCACAAGCGACCAACCACCGCTGTACCAGGTCCCCTGCAGCCATTGACACCGCCCAGTACACCTTTCGAGCAAGTAGGCATTGACCTTATGGGTCCATTCCCGTTATCTAACAATAAGAACCGTTGGATAATCGTTTGCGTGGACCATCTCACACGGTACGCAGAAACTGCAGCCATACCCTCTTCCACCGCTGCATGTGTGGCGCTTTTCCTGCTGCGTTCCGTAGTTCTTCGTCATGGTCCGCCGCGTGTTATCATCAGTGACCGTGGTCGCCAGTTCACTGCGGACGCCGTTGAGGAGCTACTTCGTCTGTGCACTTCTGCGTTCCGTCACTCCACACCGTATCATCCACAGACCAATGGCCTCGTTGAAAGGACGAACCGAACACTGACCAACATGCTTGCCATGTATGTGTCCTCCAACCATAAGAACTGGGACGACGTGCTGCCCTTCATAACCTACGCATACAACACAGCGAAACATGAAACCACGAACTACAGCCCATTTTATCTCCTCTATGCAAGGCTACCGCGCAGCCCTCTCGATACTTTCATAAACTTTATTCTGCACGACGACGATTCTGTGTCAAAGACTGTGTGCCTCGCTGAAGAAGCCCGCCGAATAGCCCGCCTTCGTACTTTGGCCTCGCAACACCGTTCAAAGGACCGTTACGACGAGCGTCACGGGCCTGTTTCGTTCGCCAAAGGCGACTTGGTGCTTCCTTGGACACCACAACGCAAGCGGGCCTTGTGTCAAAAGTTCCTGTCCCACTATTCCGGCCCATACGTTGTCCTGGAACGTTTGAGTGAACTTTGTTATGTGGTAGCTCGCCTCCTGGGCAATGGCCGGCGATCAAGTAGAACGCAAGTGACTCATGTTGCTCGCCTGAAACGTTTTTACCCTACTGATGCCTCCTAACTCGCCCTACGGGCTTCGTCTGCTTGTGGGGGAATGTAACGAGCATACAAGAAGCAGTTGGAAAGAAGAGGAGGACGAAGTGCTTCTAGGCCTGGTTGCGCGCTCATCATCTTCCATCTCCTGTAAATAAAGTCATTTCTGCCCAACTCTCCGTAATAATATGTACATTTAGAAGACCCATAACGATTGGGCTATAGTCACGTACCTGTGGCATGGGAAACCGAGGCCACGAAACACACACAAAAAAATAGAGCTGGTCAACTGATAAAGATCGACTGGGATCTTCTTAGTGGAAATTCACAAAACCTTATGAATATTTGAGCGGCGGGGGAGTATTTGAATCGAATTTTTAGGGATGGAAGTCGTGATTGTAGTGATGTTTCCGTTTTTTCGTTCCCACATAGAATTCGTTGTCACTCAACCCCTTGTAAAGGCAGTAATATTATCCATTTACAGCAGGCTAAACCGCGCCAAAAAGAAAACAAATTCTAACTATCGTATAATTCAAGAACTTCAAGTACAACTATCAAGGGGCACTATAGCGTAAAATGATTCCAAACTGTTTTGATTCCAAAATCCTGACGTCAAATTTATGTAACCACCGACGCAAGCATCGGGCGGTGACCCGCAGCGTTGTCTGAACAACCCAATCAAACACTCTCCTCGTTTATAGGAGGTGACCGTTGTTCGATTTCAAAACCAATAGCATTGTCTACACTCAGCGGTTTTTCTTATCTAATTGGCTGACAAGAGGCGAGGAGCACGCTCTAGTGGAGAGGGTTTCGATGGGGCCGAGCCAGCACAGTGAAAATAGATAATCGCGTGAAGAGGGTGGTGCTGGCTTGTCCGATTGGTCCGCTTCGCCTTACTTAGCTAGCGGTGGCTGGTCGAAAATCGCGGCGGCGTGCAACGTAAGGATGAGAATGCCGCTAAAACGTATTCTCAGCAAGGAAGAGTTGGCAGAGCGATGTCGTATGCATGCCGAAAGGGCTCGATAACGTTTCACTGCCACGCAAACTGGTTTATCATGCGCAAATAAATACATGCTCACCGGCACCTGCCGGTGAGCGAGGGCCTGAGCGATCGGCGGGCAGCCATCTTCTATTCCTTTCGTAACGGGGCAGTCCGTGGCTATACAGAAAATTTTTCAGTTTTGTTCGGCAAATTAATGCATTTTTTCGCGTACACGTCCCTTTGACGTGGTGAGTTTTCGCTGTTTTGTGAGGTCGCGTGACAAACAGGCGAAGTGGGCGTAGCCAGAAAACATTGGACCAATAGCAGAGGGCTAATGGTGAAAAGGCGTCGAATCGGGAATAATTTTTTTTATTTGTGCGGTTTATTCATGCATAATCAGTGTGTACACATTATATCAGATGGCAAGCTATCGCGGTTTTCGTAACGTCGCGTGACAGAGAGGCGAAGTTGGGAGTGGCCCGAAAATGTTTTGACCAATCGTGGAGGCTAATTGCAGAAATTGAGTCAAAACAGTTTGGAATAATTTTATGTTATAGCGCCCAAGCTCGCTCCGATCCGTTCGCAACAAGTATGTTTCATTTACCTTGCCCTCTTTTTCAAAAAAAAAAATCCTGAAAAGTTTGGCGATACCTCAGCAGCAATAGTGCGTCCTTGGATAAACTAAATCATAACGGCACCTTGATCTGTAACCCCCAAGATATCGCTAACGCAAGGAATAAACATTTCAATTCCGAGTGCTTTTTTTTTGTGACAGTGACAGCAGGCAGTTGCAAGCTTCATCGCTTTTTGAGCCTGATTTCATATCACGTGGAGGGAGTGCTTTCACTGTTGTTGAATGTAAAAAAAGGGGGTCTTGCCGCACAGATAATAAATTTAATTTATTGTTACGTACGGCCCTACGCGGAGCCTATATATCACAAATACTGACAGCTATCTATCACACTATACTGACAGCTATCTATCTATACTGACAGCTATCTATCACAAATACTGACAGGGCGATCGATTGACAGCCAAAAACTACCGTCATATTTCGTAACCGTCCGTATTTTGTAAAATACTTGAGCATATTCTCGGCCATTTCATTGCAGATTATCTAGTGTTCACTAACAAAATTTCAGAGTTCCAACACGATTGTCTGAATGGTTTCTTCACCGCAACACAGCTTGTAACTACCATTCCTGAAACAGATGCTGAATTAACCAGCCGAACTGACCTACTGTTCCTTGATTTCAGCAAGGCTTTCGATTGTGTTGTTCATTCCAAACGTCTTTTAAAACTACAAAATCTGGGGCTTCCTTTCATCACTACTTCTTGGATAAAATCATGCTTAACATACCGGTCACACTTCGTCGCCATCCGTGGGAGCATTACGGATTCATTACCAGTTTCGTCTATGCCGGGTCATCTAAGGTAGCGTTCATGGCCCATTTTTTTATTTTACATAAATGATATAACCACACTTGTTCACCCAAGTGTTAACATCCGCTTATTCGCAAACGATTGCGTTTTGTTTAGGAAAATTACATGCCGTGAAGACCAAGTTAAGCTAATTGAAAGTCTTGCTGGAATTCATGACTGGTGTCTCACCTGACGCGGCTTGCACGGACCGTTTTTGTTCGTGATAAATTTCATCATCATCATCTTCAGCCTATTTTTTATGTCCACTGCAGCACGAAGGCCTCTCCCTGCGATCTCCAATTACCCCTGTCATGCACTAGCGTATTCCAACTTGCGCCTGCAAATTTCCTAACTTCATCATCCCATCTGGTTTTCTGCCGACCTCGACTGTGCTTCCCTTCTCTGGGTATCCATTCTGTAACCCTAATGATCCACCGGTTATCCATCCTACGCATTACATGGCCTGCCCAGCTCCATTTCTTCCGCTTAATGTCAACTAGAATATCGGCTATCCCCGTTTGTTCTCTGATCCACACCGCTCTCTTCCTGTCTCTTAACGTTAGTCCTAAGATTTTTCGTTCCATCGCTCTTTGTGCGGTCCTTAACTTGACACACCTGGGGCAGGACATAACCGACCACAAAACCCATCACCGACCACAACACCCAACAATGCCTAGACCACACAAGCAAGTCAAAGAAAACTTAGAAATTTGGCAATGGAACTGCCGTGGGTACCGAAGGAAAAAAGAGCTACTGGCACAATTGATCGCTCAATCCTCAAAGCCGCCAGGGGTCATAGCCCTACAAGAGCCCGGTACCCGACCAACACTACATGGCTACGAGGAATACCACGCAAGTCAAGACGACAAATGGAAGGTAGCCACACTCGTAGACAAAAACATAACAACTATACAACACAAATCTATACACGACGTAGACGTACAACATGTCTAGAATTCGTCTACAAAGGCAATCAGAGAAAGAGTGCCTTTGTTCTAAACGTCTACTGCCCCCCCCCCCCCCCTGAGCCAAAGGCGGGCAAACATTAGCAAACTCTTCAGGGACACTCTCCGCCTTGCCAAAGACCGCCCTCTGGTAATCATGGGCGATTTCAACGCTCAGAACACGCTATGGGGGTATCAGAGGCAGGACTGGAAGGGTCTCCAGCTAGAAACACTAATGGAAGAGAGTCACCTCACACTGATCACAGACACGAACACTCCGACGAGGGAAGGGAACAGCGTAACACGCGACACCACTTCCGACCTCACCTTCATCACACAAACCACGCGAGCCGAATGGCTCAACACACTCGAAAACTTAGGCAGTGATCACTACATACTGACCATAACGCTACAAACCGGACGCCTACGCAGGCAGATCGGCACAGCCAAAATCACTCACTGGCGAAAAATAAGGGAAGCCCAAGAACAGGACACAGACACAATCACGACCCTGGAAGACTGGTGCGACAACCTCCGTCGACAGAAACACCACCATACAAAGGAAATTGCCAGAACGGAAGAGACCCCAGAGGTGGATCCCCACCTACTACACCTGTGGGACGCCAAACGAGGCCTCACCCGCCGTTGTAAAACACAGAAGTACAACAGGAAACTGAAGACACGCATAGCACAAATAACAGCGGAAGCAGAAGAATATGCCATGCAACTCGCCTCGGCTAACTGGTATAGATTCTGTGACTCCTTTGGTGGCACCCTGGGTACCGCCAAGACGTGGCACATACTCAAAGCCATCCTGGACCCCGCCAAAACCAAAGGAGAGGGGCACAAGGCCCTGGAGCGGCTACTACACACCTACCCAGGCAGCCAACAAGACCTCATCGACGCCATCAAGAACAAGTGCTATGGAGATCCAGCTCCCACGCAACCATGTACAACACCATACATGGGACAACCCAACCCACTTTTGGACGAACCCATCACAGAAAACGAGGTGAGAGCGGCCATCGCAGCCACCACCCGTAACACAGCGGCGGGAACGGACCGTATCACGAACGCCATGATCAGAAACCTTAGCGACAAGGCCATCTCCGCGCTCACGGCCTTTCTCAACCAACACTGGGAACAAGGTACGGTGCCGGTGATGTGTAAACACGCACGCATATCATGATCCCTTAACCGGGGAAGAAATTGGCAATTGAAAATCTGAGACCAATCTCGCTCACATCCTGCCTCGGCAAGGTGTACGAGAAAATCATACACAAGAGACTACAGAGACACTTAGAAGACAACAAGCACCTGCCAGACACCATGTTTGGTTTCCGCGCAGGCTTGTCCACACAAGATGGTTTACTCCAAATCAAGGAAGAAGTCCTCAGCAACGTTCCCCGCAGCGGTGAGCATGCCCTCCTAGCAATCGACATCAAAGGAGCTTTCGACAACGTCAGCCACCAAGGAATCCTTGAAGGGCTCGCCAACACCAACTGCGGTGAGCGAACGTACAAGTACGTTCAGAGCATCCTAAGCCACCGCACGGCAGAGCTGAAGATTGGGGAGATCCAGACTGCAGTATACCACCCTCCCAACAAGGGCACACCACAAGGAGCAGTCATCTCACCCACGCTCTTCAATGTCGCCATGATCGGCCTCGCAAGAAAACTGCAGGACGTAGAAGGCCTCCGCCACGCCTTCTACGCAGACGACATAACACTCTGGACCATAACAGGGTCCCTTATTGAAAAAGAAGAACGGCTGCAAACTGCAGCTGACCTCATCCAAGAATACGTCAGCCAACGGGGACTACAATGCTCGCCCGAGAAATCTGAACTCATACGAGTCTGGCGAGGCCGGGGTAACCACACAGTCCCCACAGACCCAACACGAAAAATCGAGGTACACCTCAACGGGAGCCTCATACCAGAAACGTCATTGCTCAGGGTGTTGGGCATGTGCTGCAGTCTAACCAGCGTGCTACACACACCCTTACGCTCCTCAAAACCAGTGTCAAGGCGATATCACGCATGATATCCCGTGTAACATCGAAGAATAGAGGCATGAAGGAAGGAGACACACTCCGACTGGTCAAAAGCCTGATGGTGAGCAGAATCACATACAGCCTGCCCTACTACCATCTCACACAATCCGAGACGAAACAGGCCGACACGCTCTTGAGGATGGCTTTCAAGACCGCTCTCCGCCTACCGATGAGTAGATCGACTGAGAAATTATTGGCGCTGGGGTTACACAACACCCTCAGCGAACTCACAGAAGCCCTTCACGTCTCACAACAATAGAGACTTGCGCGGACTCGCACGGGCCGGCAGGTCCTACAAACCTTGGGCTTCAAAGCCACAACAATACGAACCCAAGAAACCTGCACGATACCTCGTCACGTCCACGACAGGTATCACATTGCCCCAATACCACACAACATGGACCCTAACCTACACTCCGGAAGGAGGAAAGTGAGGGCCCAATACATAGAGAAAACATTCAGGTTCGATACCACGGCCCGTTTTACGGATGCCGCTATGTACGGAACGAAGAAAAAGGGCGCAGTGGCAGTGGTCTGCGACCGCCGAGGTCACGTCACCTCCAGCGCATCGACCCGCCCCTGCACGATCACGGAAGCGGAAGAGCTGGCTATCGCGTTAGCCATCCGCGAAGGCCAACACACAAGCAAGCCACTGACGATCCTCACGGACTCCCAGCAGGCCTGCCGCAACTTCCTACAGGGAAGAATCGCAAGACCTGCGGCACAAGTCCTAGCCCAAATAACCAAGGAGGACACTGACGACAACGCCATCATAACCATCATTTGGATACCGGGTCACACTGCCATCACGGGTAACCTGTATGCCGACAGAGCAGCTCGAGAATTTGCACATAACCGAGCACTCATCACGCCGACTGCAGATGACCCTGACCCAGTTGACCCCGAGTATTCAGCAATCCTGAACTACCACAGAGGGAGTCGCTTGCGATATCCCCCACCCCATCGAATACTAAAGACGGAGGATGCCGCGGCCTGGCGTAGGCTCCAGACAGGCACTTGCACGAACCTACACATATTACATCGCCAGCACCCCACAGCCTACAGGGACGAATGCCCGTGGTGTGGGGCCACACCAACCCTATACCACATTACGTGGGAGTGCACGCTACACAACATAGAACACCATGACACGAACACCACGAGGGAGCAATGGGAGGCACTGCTGTCCAGCTCGGCCCTCGACGACCAGCTCAAGCTGATCCAGAGAGCAGAGAAGATGGCAAGAGCCAGCGGAGCCCTGGACTAGGGGCCCCGACCATTAGCGATGCCCCCTTGGGGCAAGACAAAACTATCTTTGAATTAAAGTTTATCTATCTATCTATCCTTAACTTGTTCTCGAGCTTCTTTGTTAACCTCCAAGTTTCTGCCCCATATGTTAGCACCGGTTGAATGCAATGATTGTACACTTTTCTTTTCAACGACAGTGGTAAGCTCCCAGTCAGGATTTGGCAATGCCTGCCGTATGCACTCCAACCCAATTTTATTCTTCTGTAAATTTCTTTCTCGGGATCAGGGTCCCCTGATAAACATACTCCTTTTCAGACTCTAGAGGCTGACAGGCGATCCTGAATTCTTGTTCCCTTGCCAGGCTATTGAACAGTATCTTTGTTTTCTGCATATTCATCTTCAACCCAATTCTTACACTTTCTCGATTAGGGTCCTCAATCATTTGCTGTAATTCGTCTTCATTGTTGCTGAATAGGACAATGTCATCTGCAAACCAAAGGTTGCCGAGATATTCGCCGTTGATCCTCCCTCCTAAGCCTTCCCAGTCTAAGAGCTTGAATACTTCTTCTAAGCATGCAGTGAATAGCATCGGAGAGATTGTGTCTCCTTGCCTGACCCCTTCCTTGATAGGTAACTTTCTGCTTTTCTTGTGGAGAACCAAGGTAGCTGTGGAATCCTTGTAGATGTTTGCTAAGATATTCACGTATGCCTCCTGTACTCCTTGATTACGCAATGCCTCTATGACTCCTGGTATCTCTACTGAATCAAATGCCTTTTCATAATCTGTGAAAGCCATATACAGAGGTTGATTGTACTCTGCAGATTTCTCTATTACCTGTTTGATGACATGGATATGATCAATCGTAGAATATCCCTTCCTGAAGCCAGCCTGTTCTCTTGGTTGGCTGAAGTCAAGCGTTGCCCTGATTCTATTGGAGATTATCTTGTTGAATATTTTATACAATACTGAAAGCAAGCTAATGGGTCTATAATTCTTCAATTCTTTAATGTCTCCCTTCTTATGGATGAGTATAATGTTGGCGTTCTTCCAGCTTTCTGGTACACTTGAAGTCGTGAGGCATTGCGTATAAAAGGCAGCAAGCTTTTCAAGCATGATATCTCCTCCATTTTTGATTAAATCGACTGTTATTCCATCTTCTCCAGCGGCTTTTCGCCTGGTCATGTCTTTCAAGGCCCTTCTAACTTCATCGCTAGTCCCGCCATATACATGCACAATTGCGACGGTATAATCTCGACGAGACCTGCGACCAGCGCGCAACAGCCAGTGCCGCCCGCCCGAGAAGCTGGATGCGCGCTGGGCGGCTCACCAACGACGACTTCACTCCCTGGACAAGTTGCCCCCATGTTAAGTGGCGTGTTTGTTTGCAAGCCGTGCCGGAAACTTGCAGCGTGGCCGAGTGCGAAGATGATGCTGACTTGGCCTCCGGCGCTTGCACAGAGGGTGCTATATAGGAAGGAACGTCGAAGTAAACCCGGCATTCTGGCGTGCGGTCGGCTGTCTGGCTCTTTACACCGGCTAGGTCACCTATATAGCCTCATATTAAACACCATACTGTACATGTATCACGTACTTATAGAAAGCATCTTTTTTTTGACGGCCACTTTTGAGATATTGCCTTGCGTGTCCTTACCACCGAGGTCACAAATATTGGCTAACGGCGACTCTCTCACTCATTTCTTCTACATAATCGAAAAGCAATGGTTAATCAGTAAATAGCTGTCAACTAACTTGTGGTTCAAGCCCTTTCAGCTCTGGAATATAATAAAACACATTTACAATTTGCCTACGGTCTCCAGCGATGTTTTATTGAAGTGGCGGCAACTGCGTACCGAAGGAGACGGTTTCTTCCATGCACGCTTTTTGGCAGGCCTTTAGGGATTGGAACTGGTTGTTGCCGATGAGGCAGCTCCGGGCCAACAAATTCACGCCAGAGGCATTGAAGCACCTCTCGCTGCCTTCCGCCTGCATATCCGCAAGGAACGGATACCGCAGCTGTTCCAGGCTGCACGCTCCAGACGGCGGAACTTCGCAGTCTGTAGAGTTCGAGTTCGATGTCCTGTTATGCAACAGACAGTGGCGTGAGCACTGGTCGAAAGCCCCGTAGACTCCGCGCTTGCCGGATGGACAGAGGCCATCGGGGAAGGTCCACTTTGTGCATGTTGTTCCGTTGTAGTACCACAGTGAGTCCACGAAGTCTTGCCTGCATCAGCGTGAGTTACGACAATGTGTAGTCAGTATCGTCTGTTCACGGCTAAGTCGATAAGCCCTATGTAGAAGCTAGAGGCTAAGCCCCGGAAGTCGTGGTAAGCTCTTTTTGACTGTGCTTAGCGAATGTTTCATTTCACTGCATGTCTGCGTCGACACGTGAGCACACATTACGCCCAAGTCACTGAATCTATATACCGTTGGTCGCGTACATCAACGATCTGAAAACAGGGTTATCTCGGAGCTCTCAAACACGCCGATCGATCGTAAGCAGCCCGCACGGTTCTTCTTGGCATCTAAGAGCTGCCAAGCAAGCGCGATGCGTAAGTAACACTGTGGAGATAGATCGTGCCTGCTAAATATTACTCCTATCTAATAGCTAGAAAATGCCAATCAAAACTTACGCACCCTTCCTTTCAGCCCGCAGTCATCTCTTCAGAAGAGTTGACGTCACAGGTTTCTCCTACCTCATGACATGTCTCGCCGGCAGTGCACGAATGTCCAGCAGAAGTGCGAGCACGGGGACTTCCGTAAAACGCGGATACGCTAAAAGCCGCTACTGAAAATGCGCTACGCAAGGAAATAACATGGCAGGCGAAGCTCTTGGCCTCCAAACATGACGCGGCTATCGGCTCCGATGAGAATGTTAGAAAGGAATGCAGCTTGCGGACACTGCTCGAGTCCACGGGAATGAGCTCCTGCTGAATGGAGGGTAGCTTCCGTCCTTGTGCCATTCAAAACGCTTGGTTTCATTTAGAGCGCAGATCTTGGGTGCCCGTTCCGGCGGCGAGCATCGGCGTCGGCGGAACCGAGCGAACGAGCGCAGCGAAGGATGAAAGAGTGAACGTGGAGCGCAGCGGGGGATAAAAGACGCGAGGAGGAAAGCGGAGGAGGAGGGCATGGCGAAAGCGTGAGAATAAAAGCGTAGTGCGGCGACGATGGCTACGAGATGGCGCCAGAGTAGCGCGCGTCGTCTGGGATGTCTATGCACCGGCTGCTGTGAATCGCGTCCACGCGTCACCCACGCACTGGATTTCGCGATCTCCAGATTAGCGACGCAGTCGCGCCACACTTCGCTCCATTTGCAGCGTGCCGCACGAGATAGGTTGTCCGAGCCAACCAATATATCGCGAAATGAAAGCACGTATAGAAGTGCGCTTAAATTTCGCATTATGGAGTATCGTATAATCGACGGTGAATTTTTTCTTCCGACTGTTAGTGAACACTTTTGAAAAATTCTTGTGACACAATCGGCACAAGGGTGGCGCTTTATAATCTGTCGCGTATTTTTTACGGTTCCTGGTGAAAAGCACTTCATTAAGCTACCCTCGCGCTTGATTTGTTGCCTATATCTTAGTCGATTGCCCGATGCAAGCTCCGTCAACACTACTGCGCATATCATCTCGCCTCAGGCTGCTTAGCTCTTTCGCGGCATTGAACAAATCATTATTTACACATTCTACGAACTCGACCACTTCTATGAGCAAAATACAGAGACTACGGGTGCGACACAGGTGTCCAATTACGATATCACAAAAAGCCGTGGTAGTGAAGCTGTAGTCACGTGGTATCGCGAACTGTACCTGACGCGTGCGCCGGTCGGCTTGGTGCAATGGTCGGAGGCCGAAGCACGGCTCCGAGACCAAAACCTCGGCACGCATTCGTAAACGAGCCCCTTCCACTGTCCTTCACTCCGAGTTTCTCCACATTCGACACAGGTAAAGGCTGGTGCAATACATTTGCATCTCTATTATGTTTTCCGTGTGGAAGCAGAGCGTCCTTTCTGCGTTCTTTGCGCTCTTATCCTATGAGTGCGGAAGGTCACTTAGATATATTAAGGCGAAGCTTTATTTGCCTCTTCGTCCTCCTTGATGGTCCCCTTGCTGTTGTCACACACACGCTCGCGTCCACTCAGAAAGTGCTCGCCTCCCGCACACAGCTGATCGCCTTACACAAAGACATTCTAGGGCCATCTGGTAACACTTTGCGCAATCCAAATCTGTGCGAGGTAACCAGCTACCTAACAATGTCTCACTTCACCTTGATTCCCACAGTGCATGGGATCGGCGTGATTTTTGGGGCTCAGTTCGGTCAGCTTTTGGCCTCACGTGGACGGTGTGACTTTAGACGACTGCAATGAACAGACTGACCTGCGCGTCAATAGTTTCTGGTACCGATCGAATGACCATCACTTGCGATTTCAGGGGTGTAACCTGCAGCTTACTTCACGCACAAAGCTAGCTCTCAGCTGTACTTGGTCTATATATATATATATATATATATATATATATATATATATTCAGTCGGTCGCTGTAGGAGATGATTAATTGAATTATTAGTTATGCACTCGAGGAATTGTGGCATCCTACCGCAATTACTTGGCCAGCAGCAAGCTATCCCCTAAAGAGAAACATAATTTTTTGAATTCAGTTTCTCTTAAAAGCAAATTCTCTCTCATAAAGCATCAATATAAGAGAAAATGCCTTTTTAGGCGAATTGATATGAAACTTTATAACGATCTAAGTAAAATTATGACTGACAGTATAACTAATGCACCGACACTAGAACGTCTTTTTTGACTAAAAACGTAGCAAAGCCGGCCACCACCTTTATAGCAGACGACAACGCGCGCACGATCCTTCATGTAATCCTGAAACACGAACGCATAAGCAAAAATGTCACAGTTTCGCCCTAAGGGCGAAGCAATGAATGCGATAGCAACACAGCAATGTCATACGAAGTAAGGTGAGCGGCTTTGGTAGCAATATGAATTGTAGTAAACATGAGCTGATTAAGTAAGCAGGTGTGCTGCGGCGTAAGTAGACCGACATGAAGAGAGACTCGATGACCACGAGAAGGCGCGTGTGAAACGGTGGTGTTGATGAGAAGCGCTTCCCGTGGGCAGCGCGTGCGAAGGGACACACCTGTAGCGCTGCACTGCCGATCCGGGAAGCATTGCGTGTGTAGCGTGCGTTGGAAAATGTGGCCCGACTATTACGAACTGAATGAACAAGCGTGGTGTGAGCGCGCACAAACACGAAGAGATCACACTGAATGACAGCAGACAACGACTGTCAAAACGCTGGCAGCAAGCATACGCCGCAGCGGGCGAAGGTACGTGCGGTCTATCGCTTCAACGGAAACTGAGCGGCGAATGCACTTAAAGGTCAGAGCCGTGTGGAGATAAGAGACGGTGCGAGCGAGCGACGAGCGCGGTTGTTGGCAGAGAAGTGCGCCCCCCCCCCCCCCCTTGCTCCCTCCGGCGCTGGCTTCCTGCTTCCTTGCTTGCGCGTGGGAGATTGAGTGCGTTCGCTCTCCGTGATAGCGCGTGTCTCCGCACGCTTCCTCTCGGGCATACGGCGCGCGGCGAATATTTTATCTATAGGGAACCTCACGGCGACGGCGACGGCGACGACGACGCCGACGGCAGAAATCCGGTTCAAGTGTCCATATAATTGCTATCGCAATAATAATAAACGTACGTTGGAGAACTACAGGAGCATACTCTATAGCATTCACTGAAACAGTATACTGTGTGGTGCTTGAAATTCCCGTTTTCTTAAAAGAAAGTATTCAGTACTTCTGAGAAGGCTTGTCTATCACTTAAACTAACACAATCTTTGCCAACTATTCCGAGTATTTGCAGCTCTATTAGAGTTAATCGGAAAATGACCGTGGCTCGTTTTGTTTCTATTCCAGGTCTCTGATATATTTAGTTGGGTAGCGCTTTCCTCGGTGTAAATAAATGACGAAAAAAAAAAGCTATGCGCTTCTATCTTTGCCTCCGTTTACTCACCTGGAGCATGGAAGAAACAGCGCTCTCTCGAAGCACATGTCAGAGACACGCCCGGGCTGCAGGCAGTTGGCACGACACCGTTCCCAGCTGCTGAACCGGTTGATGCCTCGGTTGCAGAGCTGAGCGCGAGGTTTTGTGGTCGGGACGCAGGTCATCTGTTCCGGATCGTAGTGGAACCCGTTCGCCGAGGGTCTAGCGCAGTACGTGTAGTAATACTGGTTGCAGTCATGCCTTCCCTGCAGGGTAAAATGAAGGCGCGAAGTGTTCTGCTTTGAAAGCGGCCGACGATGCACTGCTTTTGTGGCCTATGTTATTACGTATGTAATATGGTTACGTAGGAAGACGCAGACGGAAAGCTATATACAAGTATATTTACAAGCAAATGCGCCGCACTTGGCCAAGAGGCAACAGCCCGCACTAGCCTATAATCGTCATCCTCGTCTTCACACTGCTCGCCTCTTCGTCAAGACAAATTCTGTTCCGTAGTAATATTATACAAGGTGTTTCATTTTAGCTGCACCAAATTTTAAAAAATTGCCTGTGGCCGATAGCGCAATTATCATCCTTGATCTAAACTACTGGATCAGGTGGCCATTACTTCCACGAGAAATTAAAACGCGTAACTGAATAATTAACATAATTACGCTAACTAACTTTTAATTACTTACTTTACGGCACATCTTTCAATCTACGAATTACAGCCGCTGAGTTCGCAAGGAGTATCCACTTGGAACGAAATCTCAGGACTGAACCAGTTTCGAGATATCAGTTTTGAAAGTGTCCTACGAAATGCACTGGTCTTCTAATTACTTTTGCGTTTCAATGCATAAAACAGCGTTGCCTCAAAAAGTTAACTGGAACGCCCATTCATTTCGTGGTAACAACTCTCTACCATACTGTGTTACGTTTTCTATTTAGCAGACAACGCTGTGGAGGCTACCCAAGTAGTGCGGTCATAGATGTCTCCCTTCGCGTGTTTCGCAGTGCAGTTGTTACTAGTCTGCAATGCTTTCTATGCATAAATATTTTATACAGGGTGTTCATTTTTAAGCTTTACGGAATTTTTAGAAATCGCCGGTGGCAGGTGGCATAATTCTTATCATTGAGCTGGGTTATTCGATCAGGCGGACATCAGTAGCACGAGAAATCGAAACACATATTCAATAACTGCGGTTTTTTTTTTGGTAGGATTTATTTTTAGTTTTTAGTGCTCATTCAGTTGCGCAGCGGTTACAGGAGAGAGGGCGCTAGGCATCTCGCATGCGTCATGTCCCGTGTTTTTTGGGTATAAGGAACTAATTGTCAGCACAACAATTTAATTATTTTGCATTTGGGCGACGTTTTCTTGTTTGTCATGCCTGGCTGTCGGTATCTTAGAAGACGCTCTTCCGGTTCAGTAACATTTCTGAAGTGTTAAAAGATAAATAGCACTTTGGAAATATATTGGATTGTCAACGTATCGTTGTTTTAACCGCTGTTCAAGTGAAAGAAATACAAGCAAAAGTAGATTGTATTCGCGGTTAAAGGAACACTATGAGAGGAATGTTAAGGTAAACTCAACGAGTAATCTACACATCTGGAAAACCGAAACATAATTGTTAGAGTGAGGATTTTCGTTATTCAGGAAAGACAATAACGAAAGACCAGCTTAATGACACTTTTCCGGCTACTCGCGACGTTTTGAGTTTTGTACAATGTTTGTTCGGGATGCCATAATAGTTCATCGAAAGACAAATGCGCAATTCTATTCCAGCGCAACGAAAGGCTCGCCATAGTGAACTCTGGGAACTTTTATAAAAAAACAAAATTGGGCCTAATCATACAAAAGTACACGGCAATTCGTCGGGTAATACTGGCATGTTGCGTAATGTAACAATGCTGCGGTGTAGGCGCAAAACTGAAAAAAAAGGGCAACCTTGCTTATCATTTTCTCCGCTGATGACCAAGCTTTTTTTCGCCAGATAAACGCAATTCGATTCCCGTAGGGAAAAAAAATCGTCACCAGACACTGATGTAATGTTTCTTTTTTTGGAGCACTTCTACATTAATACTAGCCATGGCTGCAGCTGTGGACAAATGTGGTTCATCGCCATAATTTCCACTTGAACCGTTCAACTCTATAGTTGGTCGTGTTAAACAGTTTGGTCTTTGCAACAACAATGGCTTCCACCTTCGCTATAGCAAACGTATTCGCGCGCACTTACTCGCCCTTGGATAGCCCATGCTCCGGTTGTGATGGCATCTTGAGCGGCGTGATCCTTGGCCGCGACCGTTGCGTCCACCGAGTTCCCTGGTTTCGGGAGAGGTTCGAAGACGGTCGGGCCCTGGACACCGGGAGACGGTTGCTCCACGGGGCGCGGGATAACCACCACTGCGTCGTGATCGACCTCATCGGGCGGATCGTAGGCCGGCATGCGCGGGCGTATTTCGTGGTGCTCCGATCTGGGCCGAACGTCGTGCTGGGTGACCTGTCCTCCGGGCGCATTGACGACGACTAGGGCCGCGGCGACGCAGAAGCCGGCTAACAGGAGGCCGACCATGCAGTACTGCATGGGGCTCACTGTGCCGTCCTGCAGAGGCACGGTGTACGTGTCGGTCGTGAGCAGTGGCTGCCGGTCCCGACTCGATTCCAGGGCCGCCGCTGCAGCGCGCGCGACGCGGTTGGTAGGGGGCCGCCGTGCCGTCGCCCGCGGAACGTAATATTCGGGTGGGGTGGACGGCGAACCGACCGTTACGAGTCTGCATTGGTCCATGAAACTGACCGGCCAGCCGTGGCGCCCTGACGGCACGCTCATTGGGAGGCGGCCCGTGCGCACGATGGCAATCGGGTCGGGCGGTGTCGCTCGGCAGTCACCGGCAGCCGATGGCGGCGGCGTCGTCGCTTTAGGTTGAGGCACTTCGGGGCGGTCGACTTCATGTTCCGAATCGGTCGCCATAGCTGATGGATGATGATGATGATGATGATGATGATGATGATGATGCACCTCCGTTATGGCTCGCACCCACTAAGGGGGATAGGCCAAGAATCGGGCGGCAGTGGGAATTGTTGTTGTTGTTGTTGTTGTTGTTGTTGTTGTTGTTGTTGTTGTTGTTGCATTAATGCTAGCTGATGGAACTGCAGACCACTTTGTCTTCGTCGCGTGGATTGCCGTTGCTGTTCCTCCAGTGAAATGACGCGATTCTGTACGAGAGATAACGCCAATAAGTGCGTGGTTATGAGGGGAAAGTAAAACCTATATATAAGGGAGTTTTTTTTTCTGAAAGAAAAATAATAACAGTAAAACAAAATAATGAACTTAAAAGCTGAACGCGGGCAACATTACAGCGAAGAGGGAGTGAGTGAGTACGAAAAAAAAAAGGCGAAAGATTAATGCGTGGAGTGAGTACGAAATTTATTTGGGTCCTGAAGAGAAAGAATTAAAGCGGGGCCGGAGGCCACGCCAATCAATCCGGCGGCTCCACCCAGGTCGGGGCCGGTAGACAGAGTCCTTCGGCGACGGCCCGGGCCCTCTGGACAGCCTTGAGCTGAGCGATGAGGTCTGTGCTTCTGAGCGCTGAGTCCCAGGAGGACTGCTCAGGAAAGTCCGCGTTGGCAGGGCACAGCCAGAGCATGTGTTCGAAGTTGTAATCGTGGCCGCAGTGTGGGCATTCAGTAGGAAGGTCAGGATTGATCCTGCTTAGTGTTGTTGGTGTGATGTCCTAGTCTGCAACTGTCTGTAAGTGACGGTCTGTGCTTTTTTGAGGTTTTGGTGAGGAGGAGGAAAAATTCTTCGTGCTAACCTATGATTTGAAGTGATTTCGTGGTATGACACGAGCGGTTCTTTGTTTTCTAGGTTCCTCCTGGCTGGGTTGAAGCGAAGGGGCGGCCTGCAGTCGCGGAATGTGAGTTCTCGCGCCAGTTGGTTTGCCCGCTCGTTTGGATTACAGTCAGGAGGTACGGAAATGCTGCCCACGTGGGCCGGGAACCATGCGATGTGTGGGGACGTGAAGTTGTCTCACGATAAGGGAAGACTGATGCAAAAATGCAGAAGTTTTAAAAGAGAGATAAGCAAGTTTTGGCACGCAAACATCCCTGTCCCGCGCAGTAAACTGAAGACGTGATTAGAAAAGTTTGTGCTGCTAATGTGTAGTGCCGATGCTTCTGGGGAAAAAAAGTTAAACTGAGACTAATTAAGGCACAGGACAAGCTGTCGAAAGGCAACCACCAAGGTGTCCCAGCTTTGCGATGAAGAGAAACTCTGTGGACATTCGACGTCTTAGCAGATGATGATGATGAAATAAACTTTAATTTTCGAGACAGTGTTCCGAAGCGTGTTAGCAGAAAGGGATTGTTTACTACTAGTTGGCAGAGAAGCTGGAAGACAAGGAAGATGTAAATGTTGTCTTCCGCCAAGGTAAATATGGCCAATTTCCCATAGTGGGTATGAGCCAAATTTTTCAAGGCAAGCAACAAATTTACAGAGTGCAGGTTGACATCTGAGCAGGACCTGGTGTTCGAAACAAAGCTGCCAGCAAGCGATATCGTTGTTGTACAAAGAGCGAGAGTTTGGTGAAACATGCCTCTCACGGGCCCAATTCTCTATAGCGTGAAGATAATTGATTGATTGAATAAATAAATGTTTTTTCTTCGAGATTGCCGAAGGCCTATTGGGGAAGGAGTAAAAAGGGAATTAGGGCGCGAGGTTAGAGTAGACATGGAAGACCCGCCTCTTTAGCATATATACGCTAGGACCAAGTCTAAAGCATCTTTGATGTGGTTGCTGAAGCCGGCTGGGTTGATCCAGGCTTCGTAAAAACCCGTTGGCTTGTCTGCTTCCGTGCTTGCTTCTTATATTATGGCGCGTGTCCACTATACGGGGAGACTGGCCAAGAAGACTGGTCTGCGCTGTGCCACGAATGATTACCTCTTCCTTTCTGGTTGTCTTTGTAGCATTACAGATAACCCCCTTTCACATCGAACCTTCGTCCACTGGCAGACTTCTTCCACTTCCTTTCCTGCTTACACCTTTGGAACAAATGCTGCTGCTCTACCTTCTGTGTGCAATTTGTATAACTTCCCTTTATATCACATGTATACCGATGTCACGGGACTGGGTACAATTGCCTCTCCATCCCGACGTACATTATCCTTCCCTCCCTTTCCCTAATCTATGCGCGTCATTGCCGTTTGGCACATTCACCTGCGTGTCTGGTAGAAGAAGAAAGTTTGCAGGTCCAAAATACTGTACATGCTCGTATCTTTGTGAAGCGAAGCTCTTGTGAAGCAGTTAAATAAATTCTATACAATAAGTGCGATGCCCGAAATTGTGTTTATTTTCCCACTATGCAACGGGTGACCCCATGTAATGATTATGTTTATTTACCGCACAAGTGTGAACTTTATTCTGATGCGATGTATGTGTTAACGCATTACGCCGGTCACAAGGCCTATGCCGAAACACAAACACCACATCAGGGTGACGCACAGTGCGAGTCGTCTACGCAGCGAATTTGAGAAGGCGAATGCTTGTCGGGGAAGAATGTTGATGATAGGTGTATTCACCGAGAAGTACGACGCATATCTAAAAAAATAAAATGACGTAGACCCAACCTAATATTGGCATCTAAAAATTTGTACTGGTGTGAGACGTACTTGTACACCCTTACGGACATCCAACCCGTGAGCAAAGACGCGATCGATTGCATCTCCACTATGAGACGCGCTGACAAACTGATTTGGGGATCGTGTAGAGAAGAGACACAAACTGGAGTTAATAGTTTTCATTGATGAAATCGCGGATCCACGTGTTTTGCGGTTCATGAATATCGACTTTAATGTCCCCGCTGTCGATCAGAGGCATGTCCTTGTCTGCGTCATTGTCGTAACCGAGAATTACACTCGTGGGGGCAAATTCAACTGCAGGTATAACGTAAGATGGCAAGTGCACACAAGTCCCCACCAGAAAACGACATTTATTCCTCAGGAATCCCATCAACGGTTTATTCAAGGACTGTGCCGGCAAGTAGGATCCCTAACCTTTGCTTCAAATGATAACACAACGGCTTTCTTGTCCAAGTACTCTTTACATGTTTACTTAGTCAAGAGTTGGACGGCATACCACCCGGTCAAGTAAAGGCACTGTTAGAAAGGAAACAAGTCACTGAACAAAGTCCAAATAAAATGAGCTGTGGGTACGTTCTTAAAGGGCCCCAGAGCAGGATAAGACGAAAATATTTCTTCTGCTCTGGAGTGTGTACAGCGCCGTCCAGGGACCTGTACAACGTAATAGTATATTGAAATTCGCTCAGCATGAGGGACGATGTAAGTTCGCGAAGGAATGGTGCGAGCAGGCATCGCAGCAGTGGCTCTTTAACGTTACCTAGCGGAGCCGAGAGCCCACGACACGCTTACGTCGGGAAAACCCTATTTATCTGTTACTCTTAT
The DNA here is from genome assembly GCF_013339745.2 of Dermacentor silvarum. Classification (NCBI taxonomy): domain Eukaryota; kingdom Metazoa; phylum Arthropoda; class Arachnida; order Ixodida; family Ixodidae; genus Dermacentor; species Dermacentor silvarum. The sequence continues at coordinate 282,272,428 of NC_051154.1, forward strand.
GCTTTGCGCTTTCCCCCCTCCATTTTGGCAGCTTGGCGGGAGTGCCGCACACTTAATAAATTACTCACTCACATATGCTGCGAGGTGATTCGCGATGTGGTATTTGCCTGTTATGCGTTTAGCAGAAATCGCCGCGTTATTCGCGCTGCTGCAGGCCAATTCCGCACTGCAGGAGAGATCTGTGGCAGTTGTAGGCGGAGGCCTGTTAAGTTGTTTTTGTCAGCGATGAAATTGTGCTCTGAAAATAAGGGCACGCAGGTGGTCGTTTAAATTATCAGATGATTTCAAAGCGCAGTAGTTAGCTACATATAGTATCTTTCGTAAATACGGTCGTCACCAGCGAGTGATTTATGCACAGAATTTGCTCGCACTTTCTAGGCCTTGTGAGTGCCCCTTCAAGCACCGTTCAGCTCTCGTCGCGGTGTCTAGGAATACACGTAACCATGGTTGTCTATGGATCTGGGGGTGAATTGAGATAGCTTTTAGTTTGTACATTTTCCTTGCCCATGGCCACAGACGCCTTCATTAATAATATGTCAAGCATGAAAACTGGCTGGCATTTGTCACACGAGCAATTTAGCGTAAGAACGTTTTGTGAATACGGGCGCCTGTTGAACAGTGCTGCCTGTGATTCGACTGATTCAAGATGAAGCCTGATTGTAAGGTACTTTCTTGCCACAATAAGCATGTTGTCCCAGTTTGTCTTGTGTGCATTCCTTTTGACATGCCATATGCGATGGCATTTGCCACTGCGTAGGCTTTAGCTACGCCATTCTTGCACTGCTTGAGGCACCTGCATGATTTCAGTATTCTGAAAGCACATTAAACAAACCCACAGGAAATACTAATTAACCCCAAACACGTTATTGCGACTCGGGGTCGGGGACGAGAGACGGAGTCTTGAAGCAGGCGAAGAGGAGACGAAAGCTTTATACAATATGTACAAATATGTACAGATATAGCAGGAATAGCAGGTAATAGCTGGTAATAGCTGCCCTTAGCTGGTGATAGCTAGTCAAAGCAGTAAGAGCTGGTAAGAGCGCACCAGACCGACGGGGCGGCCGGTGGCGACTCTCCGGCGTAACAATGGGCCGGTTCTTCCTTAAATCCCCTTGGCGGCGGCTCCTCGTCCACAGGAGGAAGACGGGATGGTTGCTGACGTCACTCGCGTCGCATTGTGTCGTCGCGTCCCCCCGAGGGACGGGTGGCGACGATGGCCGGGGCTGCTTGCACGTCGGCAGGACACAGACGGGGCAGTTGCCGAGGTCCCCCCGCGCCATATTGTGTCGTCGCGTCCCCTTGGCGACTCGTTTACAGGATCCAGACGGGGCGGTTGCTGAGGCACCCGCGTCGGTTTTGTGTCGCCGCGTCCCGTTGGCGACTAGTCGGCAGGACCCAGAGGGACGGGTGGCGATGATGGCAGGTGCTATGGCACAACAACGTCGAGCACTCAATGCTATTTCAGAATTATCTGCTGTGCCTGCCACTCCATTGTGAATGAGGGATCACCAAAAATTTACTAAACACTGAGATAAATAAATAAAAACACTGGGATTGTTTTAGAACATATAGTCATAGTGAATCCGGTGTGAAAAAAATTACGTCATTTGGAAAGAGACAATGAGGTGTTGCTTCTGAGCAACACTGGGCACTTGCGCTCTTGCTACTAGTGGAACGCCCTGGAATGACGGTGGCTTGGCAGAAGACACAGATGCATCTTGTAATTGGTGCAGTGGAAAAAAGTGTGTCTGGGTGTGCAGTAGCTTGGATCTGGGTGAATCAGGCCAGTGGTTTACACCGTCGTACATCATGTATACTGTCTCAGGGCTACAGGATGAGTGATGTGCTTCAATGGAACAACTAAAAAACTTGACATATTCTTCTATTTTCTGCCTCCTCGGGGTCACTGTAGAGATTGATGTCCGATGTTCTCCAATTGGAAGAACTGTCACTTCTTTCATTTCTTCATCTGCTAGAAATCTGCTTCTCCTCTCCCTCCTCCTTTTCGTTGCCCAACATAAAACAAAATCAGATATAACAAAAAGTTGTAAAAATATTTTTCGCAATCTGCTTATTCATGTCATCTCCAATTAAGTATAGTATGATGACCATAATAACAAGCACTACTTTTTTTGCTATAACAGAAATGCAATAGGTGTGAACATCATGGTACACGCCTATCACAGTACATCCGTGCACCACTATACAAGCCTGCCCGAATATCACCATACACACGCGTATGCTTATATTGTCCTCGTATCCCGAAAAACGCCTGTACACATAATACTAGGCCCGTACCCACGTGCCCAGTGTTGCCCCAGAGAAATGCCATTTTTTGCGGGTTCATTACGTGTAAACAGAACATGATGAACGTGCAAGACTACCACATGTAGGACGGCTATAGTGTTGCCTGAGGCAGACTAAAGTGAAAATTCATTTAGGAAAAAAAAACCTCCTGTGGGAGCACAAGTTAACTTAGCTATTGCTCACACGTGGGGTGGTGGCACGAAACCTGTATGCGTCCTTCCTAGAACATTGAGCAGGTAGTGCGCTCCCTGTTTGCATTTGCATGGTTGAGAATAAGGTCTTTCATCAAATAGCTTTAGATATGTTAATTCACAGCTGTTGAAGAGGAAAACTTTTTTTTCGAGCTGTTGCTCCTGGGCAACGCTGGGCATCAAAGAGTTAAGACATAGAACAGAAGTGTCATTTAATTGCGATTTTGGTCAGTCAATAGACTGATATGTACAAAATCAGAGCAATACTCCTCCACTAAAATTGATCCTAAGAGCAAAAGCCAGCCAATCGTGATATTTGACATACAGGGTGCTTGATTTTAGCTGCACTAAATTTTTTAAAAATTCCTATGGCAGATAGCACAATTATAATCCTTGATCTTAACTATGCGATGACACTGCCATTACTTCCATGAGAAATCAAAACGCCTAATTAAATAATTAACATAATTACGCTAAATAACTTTGTAGTCTACGAATTATAGCCGCTGAGTTCGCAAGGCGTATCCACTTGGCACGAATTCTCAGGACTGAACCAGTGTCGATATATTAATTTTCAAAGTGCCCGACGAAATGCATGGCCGTTACAGCTACCTTTTTGAGGAAAACGCTGTTTTATGCATTGAACAACAAAGTTAACTGGCACGCCCATGCATTTCGTCGGACACTTTGAAAATTAATATCTCGAAACTGGTCTCGCAGATTTAACATCATGAGCCTACGTGCCGACCCTTGGTGTCCCCGTCGGCGCATTTTTGGCGTCAAAGCAGTCTTGTGAATATTGAAATTTCTTGGCATTGGTTGTCTACCATACTTTTTTCGGCCTCTTCCGTCAGCCCGTCTATGACAAATATTTTGGTCTGCAGTTCATGTCCCTTATCGGTGTCAACAGAAAACGATTCATGCCTACAGAACGTGCGACGCGAGACCAGTGGACTCTTCGTACGCGGTGATGCTGCTTGGATCATGATGAGTTCGAAAACAATTTGAACGCCCGTACGGGTCGTCATGTGTCTTAGGGAAATGATTCAGCGCCATTCCTTCAGACACCGAGTGGAAGTATATGCACTACTGCGACAGTGTCGCATCACTAACAAGACCAAATGCGAAGGCCTGGATTGGTCGTGTTCTACCGAAGTTGTCCCATACAATGAAAAATGCACTTACCCTTTTTCAGGAAGAAACAAGCTTTCTTCCGAAGCTTCTTGTGATTTATTTATCTGTTTATAAGAGGAGACAAGGGGGGAGGGGGCACGAGCGTTGTGAACGTGCAATCGGGTTTCTTAGCCGTGCAAATCTCTATAGCTTCCAATAATATTTTTTTGCCTCGGCCTTGCCGTCCGAACGCGTACAGAAGACCTCCTCAAGTTGGGAATCCACAACACGTTCGAAGAAATTGTTGAAGCCCAAGAGTTTCTCAGTTTGTCCGACTCTCCGGCACCCCAGCAGGCCGAGCCGTACGTGGCATGCTGGGACGTAACCCCACGGTCGTCGGTCCCGACGCTGTGAAGCTGCCCAACGACGTAAGATCCAACATTTCCATGCACCGGATGCCACGCAATATGCATCCGACCTACAACGAAGGACACAGACGAGCCAGGGGTAATGCTCTGCTCGCCAGTGCCGGCTTGGACAAGGATCAAACATGCTTCGTAGGCGCTGCTTCGTACGCTCAAGAAGAAGCCTTCTCCTCAGTGGTCATCGACTGTGATTCCAAAAGCATAAGCTGCGCTACCATGCGCACTTCTAGTTCCAGCGTTGCAGAACAGGTTGTCATTGCTCTTGCTTTGACGGGCGGTGTACATGACACGATTTATTCAGACTCCAAGAACGCTATTAGGGCCTTTCAGATGGGAATGGTGGCTCCCCAGGCCCTACGTATCATCCAAAACGCTAAAGACCTCAAACATCACTCATTGGCCTCGTTTTCTGCGCACCTTGGAAACGTTGAGGGTGTCTCGCTCAACCCCAACGAGGAGGCACACTCGGCTGCACGAGGTTTGACTGACCGTGCGCCGGTTAACGCGTTCTCTAGCTATTGGGCGACCCGAGCCTCTCTGCTCGTACAAAGAGATCTGCAAGCACAATTACCTATCAAGAAGACTCCTGCCTCTGCCGCACTCCTCGCTGTGCAGGGCCCAGGCAGTCACTCTCAGACTTTTACAAACAAGCACTTAACCGAGCCCTGCGGCACTACACACAGTGTACTCCGAATGGTTCCCAAGCCCCGACTGCCCCCTGTGTGGTGGTTATGCAGACTTCGAGCATGTCATGTGGGGCTGCGCCTCTGCCGGTCCCCCTTTCGTCCTTTCGCCCAAGAGGAAATGATGAAGCTTATTAAGGCCCAGGATCAGACCTCTCAAATTCTGGCAGTCCAGAGGGCCCGCGAGAGGGCCGTCAGGTTTGACCTGATGGTCCCAGAGTGGGCCTAGCCAGGTGACGTTGAGTTTACTCGTGTCTATTATGGACCGAATAAAGTTGTTTCACTCACTCACTTGACGTGACTGCACCAACCAGTCCGGAGCACAGTCATCAGAAACACCAGACTGCACGCTTGCAGAATGTGAATATTTACCAAGCTGACACACCGGCTGCAACCTTACGCTAAATGGACCATTTATTTCTCGCGTGACGGAGAGCGAGCACACGCCTGATTAAAAAAAAGGAAAAATATGAAAATCTTATTGTGCATGTAAAATGAACATTTTCTTATGCCGGGATAAACGTAACGCATGTTTGCAGCAATCCGCGCGATTATTTATTTTTATTACCAAGCAACCGCAGGACACTTATTTTCGGAAATGTGCATATATAGCAGAATGGATGCATTTGTGAACGACATCATTTATAGATAGATTTCGCGACAGGTGACGTTACTTTATTTAGCACATTTGACAACACAACCGGCACGTGAAAGCACCACACACGCAAGCAAAAATGCCGTTGCGTGGCTCGGCGAAGAGCTTTTCTCGTTCAGTCAAGCATCGCTGCCGCAGGTGGCCCATTTCACCATGGCCTCAGCCACACATTAGAATGTGCCACTTTCCCACGATGGAGAAGATGTACTGTATATGCTCCAAGTAACTCTACACAGGTCTATAATATGTAGACGTTTTAAACCTAGTGCGTACCCCCCCCCCCCCCCCCGTTTTAGAGCTTATGTTTATCACATATGAAAACATGCTCAGCATTTTTTACACGCCTTGTGCTTGTTTAAACTTCGTATCAGCGGTAAACAAAACAGAAACAAAAGACTAAACCATGCGATCAACTTTACGTCAAACATGACACACGAAACCGGTACCTTCAGTTTCACGTTCACAGACGATGGGTGGGGTAACAACTTCGCTGTCTTTTCAAAATGCCAACGCTGGAGCACAATCATTACTGACAAAGGTTCTTCAGGGAATCGTAGAACTAAAAAAAAGCTAGGGGTTTAAAAATAGTGAAATTTCCGTATCGAATTCAAGAGGAATATTCGAGCAAAATGACCGCTGAATGTGAAATCGTATTTCGAATATTGTCTTATTTCAAAAAAAAGTGAAGATGGAAGTTTGCGCGGAGCCTATTTGGGTGATAAACTCAGGCTTACACACATTATTTAACAAACGCATGGAATATTGTTCGCAATCGGACGTCCCGACAACTGTGGCACATTTAAATGAAGAACAATCGCTTTCAGTTTTCTGGGGCTCCACAAGAATGACAGTAATAAAATGAGGTAACAGCACATAACCACATTTACGTGCAGTGTTCTAGTCATTGCAGGAAAGAAATTCTACAGCACAGCATTGTTTAAAGAGATGCAAACATGTTGAAAGTGACCAAATACTGCATCGAGACAAGAAATAATAGGCTGCCTAAAAATGAGCCATTCTTATTGAATGACTGGAAATTATCTAAAGTTGTCTGCCCATATTATTTACCTAAAGTTATCTGCACCGCGCGGTCGCTCAGGAACACGCTGTACTTGCGCCGACACCGCAACTCGCCCGCAAAAAGCAAGGAATACTTTTCTTAAAAAATGCTTTCTGAACTTCACCTGATAATTTAAGGCTCTGGGGCTTTTACCACACATGATAGCGTCAGTCGTAAATATGCCTCGCAAAAATGGCCGCGTCGGCATCTATGCTTTGTTAGTACACTTTGTCACTCGCAAAGGAAGAAGGATTTCTTTGCAGGCTGCAAAGGATGTAAGCAGCCTGCAGACAAGTTTTCTTTTCAAATATACATTTTAATACCACGTCGTTGAAATATTAACAAGCTTTTAAAGCCACAGCTTTTATTATATAGCTACTTCACCCACTTTGCATAGTTGGTGTTTTTTCGCTCTATAGACTAAGGGCTACAGAATGTTTGAAGGCATGGAGTGGGAGACTTGAGGAGGAAACGCAGCAGCAGAGAAGGCGAAGCGTGCACATTGCGTTTCAGAAACTCCTGCGCATTGGCGTATTATCACACATTATCAGATATCCTGTTGCGGCTTAGAATGTCAGCCCCTAAGCTCTGCCTTGTATCACGGGATTAAAAAGAGACCGAGAGCAGGTTCGCATAAGAAAGCCGTCGCAAACTTCGACACTCGTCTGCGATAGTTTCTACGAAAATGTAAAATACGACACCTCAAATAAGTCACCCGGGCGCGACTTCTGGAGCAGCCGCGCCAGCTGTGCGAGGAGACCATCTTTTATTATTCACTTATATATTATTCACTTATAGAGCCAAGTGCGTTTTCTTACGTTGCATATAGGGGATCAGAAACGACCGATCGAATTTTTTCTGGCAACGTACGTGCGGCGTGACCTTTTTCGGCGTTTAAAGAAATCCCACGAAATATGAAATAAAACCACGTGACTGCGCTCATGCGCTATCGTATTGCAGCGCTCTCCACCGTGATTCAAGCCTATCGCTTATGAGGGACGACGACGCTTCCTTTCCGTGTGCCACCGTCAAAGATGCTGACGCTCTGTGAAGCCGATGCTTAGAGCCGCGGCCGCTCACTTCGCCACGGTCCGCGCGCATGGTTCTTTCGCTGAATGAATGAATTCCGGGGTTTTACGAGCCAAAATCACGATTTGATTATGCGGCACGCAGTAGTGGGGCGCTCCGAATTAATTTTGAGCACCAGGGGATCTTTCACGTACCCCCAATGCACGGAACACGGGCGTTTTTGCATTTCGCCCTCATCGGAATTTGACCCCGCGACCTCGGACTTAGCAGCGCCACACCGTAGCCGCTAATTAATCCACCGCGGCGGGTGTCACGGTTCTTTCGCTCGAAGCACGGTTGAGAGCGCTGCAACACCATAGCCCATGAGCGCAGTCACGTGGCTTTATTTCACATTTCACGGGATTTCTTTAAACGCCCAAAAAAAGAAAAAGATCCCCGCGCAGCGCACGGACGTTGCCACAAAAAATTGGATCGGTCGTTTCTGAACGCTCTCTACAACGCCACGAAACGCACTTGGCCCTAAAGTGAATATCAAAAATTTTGAATAATTGTTCTAAATTAATGAACTAATTAAGCGGAATATAAATATGTAATTTGAGGATTGCCACATGACGCCAAACCATGCGTCGTTGGTTTCACGCAGCTGCGGTTAATCACTCTTTTAAAATCCTTTGTTCAAGTTACGTGAAACACCCTTTGTAAAAGCATATTGTAAAAGCTTGCAGTTCTCTGTTGATTGTGCCTCCTTTTCGAGGCTGGTTCACGAGGTCGCGGGATCAAATCCCGGCAACGGCGGCCGCATTTCGATGGGGCGAAATGCGAAAACACCCGTGTACGTAGATTTAGGTGTACGTTAAGAACCCGACGTGGTCCAAATTTCCGGAGTCCCCCACTACGGCGTGCCTCATAATCAGATCGTGGTTTTGGCATGTAAAAACCCATAATTTATGTATATTTTTTTCATACCGACAGAGCAAGGAAATTAAGTGATAGCTAGAGAGATTTGCACGGCTATAAGCAATCTCTCTGCACGCTCACAATTTTCATGCCCCCCCTTCCCCCTTGCCACCCAATCACACACTCATAGAGAGATAAAAAAATTATTCCATCTCCCGCTAAAGGGAACCATGTGTGGATGCGAACCAGCGGGGAGGTGGTTAGCTTGAGCGGGAGATGGTTTCGCGGCAGCGGCCCAAGCGCTCATCGCGGCGCTGCACAGGAGTGAGAATGAGGCGCGCCCGCTCCGTCATTTTCATACCGCGAAACTACCGCGGCGCCCCCAGCGGAGTATGCAGCTGTCGCACCACCTGTCGAGCGCGCCGCTCCGGATTCCTAGAGGAGAGAAAGGGGGAGGGGACGCGCATGCGCTGTGGGGGTGTGGGACGCGGGCGCCGCTCCGTACAGGATTCCTAGATGAGAGAAAGGGGGAGCGTAGGAGAGGGGAGAGCGAGGGAGGGGACGCGCATGCGCTGTGGGGGAGTAGTACGCGGGACAACAGACAGAGCCGCCGGCAAGAAATGCTTCGCATTTAAAACAAGCATAACCAGGCTTCACCGCGCCAGAAGAGCTCACCTGTTGCACGTCGCACATTGCGTAGGCATGAACTTACTTTCGGCTCACACTGGTGAGGGGCGAAGGTGTCGCTAATCTTATACGAAAAAGCGATTGGAGCTAAATGAGCCGCTGCCCACACCCAGCGTGTCAAGTATGTGTTAAATACCCCGAAGCCCTCCATACCTTTTTTGGGGAAATGCCACAGGGCACACTGTAAAATAATAGTACACCCCTAAAAGTGAAAAAAGGGCGTAAATGTGTCTATAACTCACACCCTTAGGGTGTTACTTATACCGGGTGTTTCAGCGAACTTCTTCAAAAATTCTGAAAGTTTACTTGTGGCAGATAGCCAAATTCTGGTTATTGAGCTGGTCTACTCAAAGCGGCGGACATTACTTGCGCGAAAAATTGAAATGCATAATCGACAAATAATAAAAATTCACTAATTAAGTTTTTAAATAATTACCTGATGGCCCATATTGTAATCTACAAATTGTAGCCGTGGAGTTCGCAAGACGGATCCACTTGGAACGAATTCTCGGGATGACACCAGTATCGGGATATTAATTCCCGAACTTTGCGGAGAAATGCATTGGCGTTCCAGTTAATTTTGTGCTTGAATGCATAAAGCGACGTTTTGTTAAGAAACTAACTGGAACGTCAATGCATTTCTTCGCAAAGTTCGGGAATTAATATCTCGAAAGCGGTGTCCTTCCGGGAATTCGTTCCAACTGGATCCGCCTTGCGAACTCCACGGCTACAATTTGTAGATTACAATATGGGCCATCAGGTAATTAGTTAAAAACTTAATTAGTGGATTTTTATTAATTAGTTGATTACGCATTTAAATTTTTTGCGCAAGTAATGTCCGCCGCTTCGAGTAGACCAGCTCATTAACTAGAATTGGGCTATCGGCCACAGGCAACCCTAAATAAATATTGAAAGTATTCGCTGAAACACCCTGTATAAATCGCATTCTAAGGCTTTGAGTTATAGACACATTTACACCCTATTTTACTTTTAGGGGTGTAAATTGTTTTACAGTGCACTCAATCTTCTCCGCACTTTTCTTTTAATTCGTTACCCGCCATGGTTGCTCAGTGGCTATGATGTTGGGCTGCTGAGCACGAGGTCGCGGGATCGAATCCCGAGCACGGCGGCCGCATTTCGATGGGGGCGAAATGCGAAAACACCCGTGTACTTAGATTTAGGTGTGTACTTAGATTTAGGTGCACGTTAAAGAACCCCAGGTGGTCGAAATTTCCGGAGTCCCCCACTACGGCGTGCCTCATAATCATATCGTGGTTTTGGCACGTAAAACCTCATAATTTATTTCTTTTAATTCGCTCGAGCATCCGACACTATCTTCCTTATACACCTGGGATACAGCCGCGCCCCACACTTTAGGCGCTGCTGGTAGCCCATATCAAGCACATCAATCAGTGCAGACAAATTGACTCAGCACCAAGACACGGAACTCAGCTGAGCCAGCCCCCGGAAAGTAAAGCCAGTTTCGATTTCAAGGAACATGCGCACTCCTAGCGGTGACCGGACATCCTAAGTTATTTTTCTTATTTCTCTTTTTTGTGAATTTTAAATCAGGCGATCGAAGCGCGGGAAGTGGTCGGCTTCGTGCGTCCGTCGAGCTTGCCTCCGCTCCCCCTTGCCACTCGCTCAGCGATATCACAAGCCAGATCGCGCTTGGTCGTCTGCTTCGGTTGTCGTCCCAAGTGTGAAGATGGGAAAGATACGACAGAGGAGCTTGATCTAAAGTCCCTATATAAGAAAAGTACCGCCATCCTTTGACAAATGCCGCTTCGCAATCTCCTGTGTTATCCTGTATCTCCGATTGGACGATGATAGCGCGCGCTTTTCACTTCTTTATATTTTCTTTTTTTCCGCCTCAGAGCCATGTTGAAAGTCCTCTGCGCAGCCGCAGTCGCCGGCGGCGGCGGCGGCGCGCGCCCGGCCTGAAGGCTTCAACGTGGACTTTCTAGGTGCGCCACCGTCGACTTGGCTTTCGCAAGCAAAAAGTAAAGAAAAAGCAAGCGCTTTAGGAGAGGAGGCGGCGGAGGAAAGAGTAGATGGCGGTACTTTTCTTATATAGGGACTTTAGCTTGATCAGGCGTGCAACGAACGGAAACGCAGGAAACCAGGCCAACCAAGCATTAGACGAAGATGGCTAAATCGCGGCATCAGATGTGTTGCGTGGCTCTGTGGTGTTCGAACACCGGGAATTCCATTTCTGTGAAGTTTTTCAGGTTTCCTAATGACCATGGGTGGGTAAGCACAAGTATTTACTCTATTTTCCGAGCAGGTATTCATTTTGCATGAGTAAACCAGTTCTGTGCAAGCCTGAGTGGATGGACATAAGATCAGTGTCGCTCGACTCATCCGTCATGACGGCAGCCCATCTGTTGCCGGTGAAATACTTGTAATGAAGGACTTGAGTGCGTGTTCTTGGGCTGTACATTTTGTTCACTCTTTCTCAACATGCACAGCCAAGGTTAAAAAAAAGAAAAGAAAGAAAGACGCAGCCGTGGTGGTTAATAATTTTCGCATTGGTTTCAGATCTTGTGGAATCTATTTTCCCTCATTATGTACAAATTTCCCTTAGGAATGAAAATTGCTTCTGTAGATTGTCACTTGCGCAATGCGTGAAGATCAGGTTTTTTTTTTTCGAGTACCGAATGTGCGAATAAAAACAAAAGCGTTCAACTTTTACTTGTGTTGAGTTTTGGCTGGCCGAGAAATCGGCTAGTTTTAGGTGATCCACTTCACAACACATGAACAAAATTAACGATTGATGGTGCCAGGAAGTTATTTTCTTCATGCTACCCCCCCCCCCCCTATATCTCTGGACTAGTTGAAGTCTAGCCCTAAACGTAACCGCTAGTTAGGACTTTCAAAGCGACTACCTTCACGAAATGACGAAACGTAATATATTAAACGCGAATGTTGGTAATTAACAACGATTCGCTATATAAATATTCTTCATTATAATTGCTTGGCACTGGTGCGTACGAGCAATGTCCAAGGGGTTTAGAAAATGAATAGCAGCTTGCAAGGTAAATACACCAGGTAGGAAGAAAGCGCTTCCTAATACACGAGACACTTTAGCGGGTTCTGCTCCGCGATTCGGCCAATGTCGCCGCATGGCCAGCGGACCTGCAAGAGAGCACGCATGCGAAGTGGGAAAGGAGGGCTTCAGCGGCAACCCTCCTCCTCCCGGCTGTGCGTCCTCTCCGTCTACCTTCTGACCTCATCAGTGACGTCATGGAGGCATTGTTTTGTTTGTGAATTATTTTTAGTAGAATATCCGGCAGCCGCCAGGGGTGGAAGGGTGCCGCCGCGTATCGGCTATGGTGCCTCGATGCCAGCGCCACCCTTCAGGGTGATGACAAGTGGGTGGAGACCAAGGAGGTTATAAAAAAAACTTCTGGAGTGGAGATCCCCTATGCGCGCCCATGCGACCGGCTGAAGCCTGGAAAACCGGTTGGCGGCCATCTTGCTCCAGGCAAGAACGAGCGCTGCTTGCGCGCTGGTAGCGTAACCAGTGCGATTTCGTGGTGGCGTTTTATGATGAAAGCGGGAGAATTACTATGATTTATTTAGCGCAGATGTTTTTTCTTTAATGCGACAGCCTTTTATGCATACCTCATGGTGGGGTGTCCGTCTCAAGGCCGTTTCAAAACCGTGCTGTTGACACGAAATGATCCTCTTAGGATAAGAGGTGATAACGCGCGCAATGCCACTATTAAGTGTACAATATTAATTAAGCATGTGAACTGCAGTAACAATGAATATAGATAGGTGAATGAAGTGTGTTGAGACTGTAATAATGTTGAATTAGGAGTAAATAATCGTGGATTAAAGGGGTTTAACTGGGTGATAGGAGTTCAACGAAAGGTAATGATGGGAAGAACACGCGGTGCTGGGCTAGTTGATGATGATGGGAAAGCCACATTTAACATTCTAAAAGTGATTACGCGATTGAACTGAGGCGATAATGCGTGCACAGACAGGTGAATTAGGCGAATTTAGAGTGACTTTTTGCTGAAAGAATTGTGACGAAATAAAGTGACGAAGACTCCGTAAAAGAAGTGGAAAGCGGCCGTCGTATCATTGAGTTAGCGTCGCTAGGGCTTTCATGTCGCCTAGTTCTATCATCAGGAATCCCCAGTAATCTTTGTCATGTCAGGCTAAGGACAAATGCACAAGGCAGTTTGTTAATGCAAGAATACGTGGGCTGAAGCTGTAACGCGTTTCATGCGCATCAGCTTGCCACATTACCGAAGACACACGAAGTACAAGGTGAAATCAGTAACGTGGTAAATAAATGTTTATTACGTCCTGGCTATTTTGATAAATATAAGCATAAAACAACATGGTGGAAAAAATGAATAAAATATTGCATAACTACCTGGTGCATCACAGTGTATACTACAGGAATAGACGAATTTGTATGAACTCTGATTTGTATAGAGCTTTACACGACGGCATGCAACAGCAACTTGATCTCCGAAAACAGTAATATTCGCGATCCAGCCTAAGTTAAATTACGCCGAGATAGGATACCTATGGCTGCACAAGAACTGTTGTTGCTCCAGGCACATATCTTGTTGTTACACACACGATATGTGACTGGCAATACTCTTTATTTACCAGTTACGTCAGTTATTTTCTTGTTTTGATGCGAAACAGTTGCGTGCCACGCTCATAAACAGAAAACTTGTGAGACGCAGCTACGACGTCCGCCAGGTCTGTGAGCTGTATCATTTTATATAAATAAGTAGTAAATAATTCCTCTCGACATGCGGAATCTCATATGCAAGCGCACCGGAAATATATACGAACAGCAAGCATTTCTTACGAACTCGCTTTTTTATGCAGATGTGCGGAGAACACTAGAAAAATGGTTGGAGTGCTGCCCTGTCGCAGCCTTGTCGTTTGACCAGACCTGTCAAAACAACCCTCTTCAAAGTGCACCGAGCAAATAACATCCGAATCTTTAGGCGCCCAGCCATCTCTGCGAACAGCGGGCTGCCATGCGTCACGCAGCGCTTTCTCTTTCGGGAACCTGTCGCACAAACATGCAGAAAAAAGCTTGTTTCAGCCTATATTAGCCAATTAAAAGTAGATTTCATGTACAACAGCGCTCCTCGACGGAGATAGTGCACAGCAATGGTCGAGCGATTGAAGGCTTTTTCGCGCTACATATACACGTGAAACGTTACTCCTGACTTTTGCTTCGCACGATTCGTGCGACGCAGGCGTTCACCATCCCGTTCAGCAGAGCTTGGATGTTCCCTTACAAACGCAGAACTACCGCTCAGTAGACCGTAACTAAGCACTATAAATGCCGCAACTGCCGAACTACCGCAAGGGCCCAAGCGGCGCAGCTGCGTTTTCTGCCCGGAACAATATGGCGGTCGCCGGAGTCAGCCGCGGCGCGGCATCTCCACTCCAGAAGTTTTTTTATAACCTCCTTGGTGGAGACTAGAGTGTACTAGAATATGGTCTAGTGGGACGAGCGGCTGGGGCGGCGCATGCTCTGCAGTGAGGCGCCCGACGTGGAAAAATACTGGGGCGGCGCTGCGGTCGAAGTGGATTGGGCCGCACCAAGGTCGCGCCGTTGGAAACTGCTGGCGATACTGCTCGGCAGGGTCATTCATGCAACTTCACGCGCTGGTATTTGCGTTCAGACCAATCAAATGGGGTTCATAATGGCATATGACTTGTAGTTATGCCTTAATAATAAATTCCTTTTCTTTCTTTTATTTATTTATTTTTTATTATTTTCTAATGCCGCTCGATGATTGCGCATGCATTGCGGCCGCAGTGTCGGCTTTCATTGTACTATGTTATTGTACGGTTCCCTTTGGAGAAAAAATACTTTTCTCGTTCTTCAAGCAGCATGTATCTCTCGTGTGTATTGTTACGCATATAGTTTTCTATCAGTAGGTCTTGCGAAACGCAGGCGAAGCAACATATGTAACCTTCCTGCTCGCCGCTTCAAAGAAGTAAAACATATCTGCCCCATCCGGCACCTGGTACATTTAAGGGTAGCATTGATATAGATTTAAAAATAAAGAGTAAACTGCAGTGCAACATTCCATTCAAGTTTCCGCCTTTCTCGCTTAACAGAATGCGGAGTAATTGGTACGGGGTTATTTATTGCAGTCGCACCTCGAGCGCCGAAAACGGTTTTATAGTTAGTCATTCTATACGCTAATCTTTGGCCGTAAGCCGTACGTGGAATTTTTTTTTCCAGTCGATACTTCAAAAAAGAAAAAAAAAAGAAAGAAAGCCTGCGCGGTAGCCTAATTAGTGCTTATATCGTGGATATGGCTTTGCGCTGCTAAACTGGAGCTCGTGGGTTCAATCCAGGTGGGAACGAAATGGAAAAAGACTCGTGTACTTCTATTTAGGTGTGCTTTAAAGAACCCCAGGTGGCAAAAACTAAACCGGGCGCCTCATAATCATATCGTGTTTTGTCACGTAAAACCGAAGAATTTGCTTATATTAAAAAAGAAAAAAGCAGGTGGCTGCGTTCTTCGGCTTATTTCTGGGGGTGTAAACAACATAAATTATTCTCGAGTCTGATTTCCGAGAAAAACATGTTACGCTTATCCTATATTTCATGTTTATAATATACAAGCTGCAGAGTTGAGCGGTCATACATTTGGGAACGGCATTATACATTTATGCATGCATGCATCAATGTAATGCCGTTCCCAAATATATGACCGCTCAACTCTGCAGCTTGTATATTATAAACGGCCGCGTTCAGTTATCCGGTGCACTATCATAACTACCCTAATGAAACAATTAAAGGAACGGCATGTCTCACACACAAGCAGAGATATGTGCAGATCTGTTGCGTTCGTTGAAGATAAGTGTACGTACCGTATGGGGCACCCAGTTTTAATGGGTTGCAAACATGGTGAGACTGTCAAACAAAGTTTTCCTTGTCTGAATCACGTTATCAGATTTACAGGCTGCCCCAAAACGGGGCGTGTATATTGAATGAGAGCTCGGAACTTGTTAAGCAGGACTTATTAACACCCGTCTGTTAATTCTCTCAGAAACTGCGCCTCTACGCAACATCCACGACTCTCCGGCAGCAAAATCATTCGGAATAACAGTCCTCACTTGCATGCAGTCACTCACCTTTGAGATTTCAACAGTGCTGTCATGCGTTACATTCGAACGGAAATTTCTATTCGGCGTCGTACAGTATATCAACACACACACACACACACACACACACACACACACACACACACACACACACACACACACACACACACACACACACACACACACACACACACGCAGACATACACACACACATACATATATAAATTGATATATATATATATATATATATATATATAAGATGGTTTTGCCTGCTATGATTATTATTGCTGCGAATGAGAGTTTTATTTCCAGTATTCACTAACTCATAAGTGTTTTTTACTGCAAACACGTGCGCTTATTCCGGTGGCGAGTTCTCACTTTTTCATTTCAATTATTGCATTTAGAGTATTTGTTAATTTTTCACTTACCTATATATATCGTGAATATATGTCTATGTACCCTTTGATTTAATTACCTAGAAATACATTGGTCATTCTTCGCGCCACGCAGTTAATAAATCTGGTTTATTTCACTCTAATATTGTTTTCTTCGATCATTGGCCCTGATCAATATCCACCAACAAGAAGAATTTTCTTACTTAGCCTTCATGGTGCGGACATACCAGTTACTTTTAGAGGACAGTGGTAAAAACAGCAGTTCACCTGGCTAAAACTACATTTGGCACCGGCCGTCAAGAGTCATGGGCGCACCGAAGCTACTAAACCATTAAAAAATGTACTGCACAGAGGTTCTGAGAGAAAAACTGGGCGGCCGCCAGCGTCCGTGTAGCGTACGCGCGATCGCTAGCAGACGACGCGCTTGACAACGACAGCAAAATTGAAGACGTCGCGTTGTATAATCCATGCCTCAAATATATATGTTTGGCAAAATGGTTTAAACATACATTTTCAGTTGAAATAAAGCGCTATTTTAAGAGCGTACTATGCGCAATCGGCCTCGGCGGCCGCAGCGAAAGTACGTTGAATATGCCGCGGAGCGCGTCTCCGCCCCAATACAGTTCGCTCGCAGCGCCATCGCACTATTTTTCCACACGCGGCGCCTCCGCGGCAGAGCGCCGTTCGGCCCACTCGACCATTGTCTAGTACACTCTACCGCAACTAGAGTACGGTGGCTAGAGGGGTAGGTGTGCCGACCGGCGCGTCTGGAGCGTAGTTCACCGCTTCTCCTCGTTATGACGCAAAATTGGCGCTGCGGTCAGGAGAACGGTTCCGCAACGCGCGTCGTCTGCTACAGGTGGTAGGCAGCGAGCAAAAAAAAAAAAAAATAAATAAATAAAGCCCCTATTGGAATAGATGTATGTCGCCCGTTCGTGTCAGTTTCAAAGGTGAAGAGCTTCGAGTCTCTCGTGCTGTTTTGCAAGTTCCTAAGTGATGTGGAATGTTCCAGGTCAGAAAAATGACCGACGAGATCAGCAGCGGCATTGTTCCACCAAAGAAGACCACCAAGGAGACTTACTGCTTCGCTCCGAACTGCAAGTCGGGCTCTAAATTTGTGAGAAAGACAGCGAAAATGTTCCGCTGTCTGATAGCGGAAATATTCGCCCCGGGCTGCTCAGTATCGGCGGCGTTAATGAGCAAGCGGTACACCGAAGCGTACGTCGATTGGCTCCTCGGCGTTGGAAATTTGCAAGCCGCACATGGAGGTACTCAGCGCCTGCGACATCTAGCACCGCTGTGCTGCTACAGGGAAAAGTGACTCTATCTATATAGCAGGCTCTGTAGCAAGGAAGTTCCTGCAAAGAACCAAGTGCTCCGATGGCTCAGGGACATCACTGAATTCACCAGAATGAGCAGGTCAGGGCTGTTGCGCCTTACTGAAGCACTAAAACAACCGGTGGCATCTCTCGAAGACGCCTTCACGCTGTGCTTGAGTTTAAACGAGTTACGAAGGAACAGTATCGCCGACTTTGCATCCTTTCTGCGGATGAATCCTACGACTTTGACCGGCTGTGAGCGGCACAAGAAAGAGCTCACAGACGATGTTGGGAAGTTCTATTCAACTACACGCCTTTACTTTCTTGTCAAGGGCAAGAACATGGCGCGCGAAAGTAACAGCTAGAAGAGGAAGCACCTGAAGCGGAGGCGTGTGCTGTG
Organism: Dermacentor silvarum; assembly: GCF_013339745.2. Taxonomy (NCBI): domain Eukaryota; kingdom Metazoa; phylum Arthropoda; class Arachnida; order Ixodida; family Ixodidae; genus Dermacentor; species Dermacentor silvarum. The sequence continues at coordinate 282,290,702 of NC_051154.1, forward strand.
AAAATTGTTATGATGTTATTGACCAAAGTTGCGACTTTACTGGCGCTAGGCTATTTATGTTGGTGCGTCTGCTGACTGAAGTTACGAGAGTTTTTCTTGTATTTTAAATATATTAATGAATGTAGCCCAAGACGTATTGCTTTATTTTATTGCAACGAAACGATGAACCATATGCACTTACCACTAAAATTCGTCTCGTAACAATTTAAAAACGGTTACTGAGGCAGCAATAAACACAATAGCTGGATTTCTCGAAATTAAAACATTAGAATTCACTAAATATCGCGTGAACAGGATTCCGTATACCGTAAAAAAACATTGCAGTATTGTTTTATGCGTGGAAAAAATGCATCTACGTCTTTAATACAATGGGCTGCAGCGCCGTGTTTATACCAATAAATGTGACCAATCGCCAAGCTAGAAAATTGACTTCAGCATATCGTGTCTTCTGACCAGACGACAATAACATATTTTATAATAACATATTATAATATAATAACCTATAACATATTATAACATATTATAATAATAATAATAGACGACAATAACGGCATTTTATAACGCGTACTTCAAAGCTAGAGCAGAGGCAGCGATACTATCAAACACGCTGCTAGTCTACACTGCGCAGCCGACGTTGCGCGCGGCTGAACCGTTATACTGTCCGCAGCTAGAGTCACTGGAAAAACAGAGTACCGCAAAGGTACGCGGCATGCCGGCAACATTGGGTGGCGGCGGCCATGTTCCTTCCAGACCGCCGACGCGCTGTAGCGGTGCCAGCGTGCGTTGAGTAGCGTTGACTTAACTGGCGGATTTCCCCCCTAGATTTCGAGTCCCGTTTCACGAAACTGGATTATTTTTGTGTTTTTCTTCAAATGGATGCCACAAGTGACATCAGGATATCTACGGAAATGAACGTACTGCGCGGTAAGCGACGGAACGTATAAAATGTGCGGCGATGGTTCCGATGCTCTACGTGTCGCTTTTGGACTTCGTCTTGCGTCAAGTGCTATGTGCAGAGCTGCTGCAAACATACTTGTATGCGCCCAGTGAATTCGCTTGAAACGTCTTTTACATGAAAACTGGGCCCTGAGGTTGTGTTTGCGCTAAAAACGCAGCTTGACAGCCGATGGAATATGCAGTGGGTGTTCAGGTTGCCTTCATAGTGCTCGTTCGCGTCCTTTCGAAGTACAAAAGCAAGCAAATGTAAACAGCTTACTGCTGCGCTTGTTTATCTGTATAATCGGAGCAAAGTGTAAGCAGTAATTTTTATGTAGATTTATAAAGTTGCCTGTCACGTATCAGTGATAAAACGCCAGCGGCCTCTGCAAGCAAACTTCGCGTCTTGCGGCTACTGGCGTGTTTGCGAATGCGTGCTTGTAATGTTCTCGTCGATTTGTGAAATAAGCTCTCTGAAGGTAACGTTGTAAACGACTGGTTAACAGCTTTTAATTCACGCGAAACTCAAGCAGGTATCCGCATACGGCTATAAAGAATGTGTGCGAATGTTTTTTTTTAATACCTTTGATAATGTCAACCTTTTAGCGCACTTATTTCCAATCTGTTACTGTGTTCTGGAGTATTGTGTTGACATTGCCAGTACTAAACAGTGGTGCGGTTTTCCTATATTTATTTTCGATCATGCTCATTTTATTGTATACCCTTTATGTGAATCGGATCATTAACACAAAAAGACGTTTTCGAAAAAAAAAGTTGCGAATACACGGTAAAAACTAGGTTTCTGAAACGGAATTGTAACATTGAGCACTTCTATGTTTTAAATGATGTTCTTGTCGCTGCACTCACGGCATAAAAATATGTATGAGGCTGTTTATAGAGGTGCTGTGCCAGTTGACAAGCATTCGTAATCATGCTGTAGCAGGTTTGGAATAAAAATTACTATTTTACAGCCTCCCTGTATAAAGGACACCATACCATTTGTCCCCGAATTGCTTCATGCTGTCAGCAAAATTCCCATTTTCAGAACAGCATGCAGTCACAAAGTAAGATGTGGAGGCAAGCAACATATTTATTTCACAACAGTCACAACAACAATTTATTTCGTCAAGCATGACAACAGCATACCGTCTTCCGATTCGACTCTTGGTTTCTCAAAATCATCAGGAATGAAATGGTCCTATAGTTTGCCCATGGAGAAAACAAAGAAAAATAGGAATGTTAATAAACCTACCCTGTGACAGTGCTTAAAATATCTAAAGTGTAAGTAGTCGCAAAAAAAAAGAGTTAGGAAATCTATAGAAGACATTTTGAAGCAACATTTTCTGTGTAGACCTGGTGCTTGTTTAAAACGCGTTATTCATGGGAACCGCCTCCTTTTACTTTGTAGCACAACATGCTCACTTGAAATGCATGTTTGTTGTTTCCATCGAGCCGCGCGAATCAAGCACTGCAGCTTGCTTGAGATGTATGTACGTTTTCTTCAAACGCGGCGCGCAAACCGAATGAAACAGTGGAGAGCTTGCTAGAAAGTTCGTAGTGCGATGTTTTCAACAGCACTAAGTGACTTGAAACATAGGTACTGGGCAATTTTCAATAGCGCAAAACAAAGCGAGCCGCGCGAACCGAACAGTTTACTGGAAACAATAGCGCAAAGCAGAGCGGGCCTCGCGAACCGGAGACCTTACTTGAAAGATAGGTACTGGGCGATTTTCAATAGCATGAAACAAAGCGAGCCACGCGAACAGAACAGCTCACTCAAAACCACGTGTGCTAGCTACATAGTGTTCAATAGCCGCACCCAGAGCGATGAGCGTGAACTGGACAGGTAAAGTTTAGCGGTCACACGCAAGTACAGTCACTTGAAAGCAATAACTGTCCAGCAAACTAGTTATTCAAGAAACTTACCTCGCACAAGCGGGTGTTCTTCGAGGGCGCGAAGTTTTTGCGGCCAATTCTGTGGAGCCACGCAGAACGTCGTTCACCGTCGTCCTTCCAGCACGGAATAGAGAAAAATGCCTTCCCGGACTCCGTTCGGTTGCTACACCCGAAGGCGCAGCAAACCAGGCATGATGATGGGTTATTTTTGACGCCTGTGTTCGCAAGCGCAACGCAAGCGTTGAACGAAACGGCGAAGTGCTCTCCGGGCGCGGTGCGTGCGCTACGGGTTCGACGTGCCAACTGAAAGGGCTTGGAAGAAATATGGCGGCAAAAGGTCACGTGACACGAGCGCCCCAATCACCGGTGGCCGCGGCAGGAGGCGGCGCGCGGAAAACAAATGCGATACTCTAAAATTTTTCCAGTGACTCTATCCGCAGCGCCACTTGTGCGTCATGATGCGGAGAAGTGGTGAACTAAGCTCGGTCGGCACACCTACCCATCTAGCCACCGTAACTAGAGCGACTAGAATCATGGAGGAAGAAAAATACTAGGAGGGAGCGTCACGTGATTCGGCTAGCCTCGGCAAGCCAACCTCCTTTGAAGCCGCCCCTCCCTCTCTCTGGGGCCTTTCGCGCAGTGCCTTTTGGGTAGGAATACGCCCACAAGGTTGCCGGACCATTGGCGATTGTTTGGGACGTGGTAACCTTTAGTGGCGCCTGCCGTCACGGGCCTGGAGGCACGTATACGGGTGGTTTTCTGCTACTGCGCGCGTCGTTTTTCGCTTCAAATGCGATGCCCTGAAACGTGGCTAGGGTGGCTAGAATTGGGAGGTGTGAAAAGCGCGGCGCGTTTCCCTTGCCAGACAGGGTCCCTCGGTGCGCCGCTGCCGCTAGGGGCGCTGCTGCAGGGGGCGCGGGGTTTGTGATAACATTGACAAAAGAGACTAAGGCGCCCCAAAAAGATTCTGGAACCATATAAAAGCACTCGGAGCTCCAACTAGAAACTCGCAAACGGCTATAAGGGATGAAGACGGTAACATCTATGAAGGCGATGATGCGCTGCGGTACATCACAGACGTTATCAGATAACTTCGGCACGAGAAAAAGCGTAGTTCAGACAACAGATCCAGCAACAACAGAGAGGCCTGAGAGATCAAAATTTAGCATAGAAAGCTTTTATTGGAAACAGGCAGCAGAAAATGTCCCTAACAACACGGCAGCAGGACCCGATGAAATCCCAATACAGCTAATCAAAAACCTCGGTCCAAAAAGCAAGGCACTGCTGACTAATACCATAGAGCAAGTGATTAGAGCAAAGAATATTCCCGTTGGATGGCGTGAAAGCAAGATGAATCTCATCTACAAAGGCAAAGGAGATAAGGATAAGACGAGCTCGTACAGGCCAGTTACAGTTACAGTAATGCAAGCCATAAAATTAGAACTGTCGAAGTGGGTGGAGGAAAACGGTGTATTGGGGGAACTACAGAATGGGTTCAGGCGAGGCAGACGCTTAGAAGACAATATGTTTGTACTAACTCAGTGCATAGAGATTTCAGTAGCTCAGAAAAGACCTTTATGGATAGCATTTCTAGATATTAAAGGAGCTTATGACAACGTAGACAGGGAATTGTTGTGGGATATTCTTCAATACGAAGGCATAGATGGCGATTTCGTGGAGCTGCTGAGGGAGATATATCGAGACAACCAAGTACAAGTGGCATGGGAAGGCGGAAAAGGAAATGAAATGGTGGGAATTCACCAAGGATTGAAGCAAGGATGCCCTCTGTCACCATTGTTGTTCACGCTTTACGTCAAGGGCATAGAAAGACGACTGGAAAACAGCGAATTAGGTTTTGACTTATCCTACATGCGTAATCGACAAATGGTGCAACAGAAGGTCCCTGGACTGATGTACGCAGACGACATTGTGCTACTAGCGGACAATAAAAAAGATTTACAGATACTTGCGAATATCTGTGGGAATGCAGCGAAAAATCTAAGTCTTAAGTTTAGCACAGAGAAATCAGGAATTATGATCTTCAATGAACACACGAGTAACTTCGTGTTGTCTATTCAACAGCAAGTAATACCCATAGTGAAGCAATATAAGTACCTCGGCGTGCACATAAACGAAGGAAAGAATTACTCAAGCAACCACCAAGATAATATGAAAATAAAGGGGAAGCGGAATGCAGAAATAATGAAACACAGAGCACTGTGGGGCCACAATAAGTATGAGGTGGTGCGTGGAATCTGGAAAGGAGTAATGGTGCCAGCGCTAACATTCGCAAATGCCATTCTATGCTTAAAATCGGATATCTTGTCGGGTTTGGTAGTTAACCAAAGATCAGTAGGCCGGTTGGCTTTGGGAGCACACGGTAATACGACAAATGAGGCAGTGCATGGTGAAATGGGTTGGGCCTCTTTTGAAGTCAGAGAAGCACAAAGCAAAATTAGTTTTGAAGAAAGGCTCAGGAACATGGATGAAAATAAACGGGCGGCTAAAGTGCACAAGTATCTCTACATGAAAAGCGTGGACACAGAATGGAGGAAGAGGTCAAGGAAGTTGGCAACCAAGTACAGGATAATCGAAACTGTAAATAGACAACCAGGGATCATCAGAAAGAAAGTGAGAGAAATAGAGACCGTGAATTGGATGCAAAGAATGGAAACGAAAAGGACAATGGAGATTTACAAGAATGAGAAGAAAGAAATTAGAAGGGAAAATCTGTACAATAACACAAAGGGCAGTGCCTTGCTATTTGAGGCTCGAGCCGGTTGCCTAAGGACGAAAACATATCGGAACAAATATTCGGAACTAGATGAGACATGTGTATGCTGCAGTAAAGATCCAGAGACCACTCAGCACATCCTAATCGAATGCGACGGGATCCACCCAGCGAGAACCGTAGGTAACGTGCAACTCCCAGAAGCGCTTGGGTTTAAAGTGGAACGAAACATAAACAGATCAGCCGTAGAGATCAGCAAGAGACGATTAGAGTACTGGTGGAAAAAAAGCAGGGAAAAGATGGATACGACCTCATCTCTTAAAATCATAGGCAGCGGTACAAGGTACATTTTTGAAAAAGAAACATAATGATAGGTATACAAAAATGCTAGATAAAGAACATGTATAGTATACCTGATTAAATCAAGCAGGCTAGGTGACTATTTGTCGCCACCCCGTTTCAAAGGGGATGCCAATAAATCATCATCATCATCATCATCATCATCATCATCGGGCCGTGCCGCCACCGCCGTCGCAGATTCCCTGTAGGATAACGCGGCAGCATCACGGGGTTGCTGCTGCGTCGTTTTTTTTAATCGGTTACGTGATTTTTATTTACGTGGGTCATGCATTTGTGAGCTGTAGTAAAGATGCACTCTAAAACGAAGAAGAAAACTGAACGCTGGTGCTTCGTTCCTGAGTGCAATTCTGGGTACCCGTCGTCCGCCGAAAATGTATTTGTTCCCAGCACCGGCGTTATACCGGCGTGCAAAGACGTGTTTCAAAAGTGGGCTCGCGCAATACCGAGATCTGACAGGCAACTCCAAGAGAATAAAGTAAATTTCTCTTTGAAAGTTCTGCAAAGTTTAAATAAACTTGTTCCTGCATGCATGCGTTTTACAGCAAAGCTATCGCGGACACGATCCCCCAGGATCGTGTCCGCGTGTAAAAAACAAAAAAAGAAGGAAAAAAAAGAAAACTAGCATCATCAGCATTTCGGCTCCATGTGCGTGGCGGTTTCCCCGCAGTTGTGCCATAATACAGGTGTCAAATTACTCAAGTATTATTGAGTAATGGACACAAGTAATACTTGTATTCTATTACTCCGTTACATTACATCCATTACTCAAGTAACACTTGAGTAATGGATTACCAATTTGCCCGGAATGCTGCTCTCACAGGTGTCAAAACGGATGAGTAACATGACTGATAGGTCGTGAGATCAATAACATCACATGCTCGTGAGTTACGTCACGATTAACGATAATAAAATCACGTGTGGCGCATACCCGCACTGGATATGCGCGGGTATGAGCCAGGGACAATAAAGAAAGAGAGCACGAAAGAAAGGAGGAAGCTAAGAAAGAAATCACGTGTGGCTCATACCCGCGCTGCTGGATATGTGGGCATGAGCCGCCGAGAAGAGGAGCGGGAGAGATCTCGTCGGCGTCGCGGGCGGACTTGACGCAGCAAACGCACTATTTGGCCATCGCGCCGGGCGAAAACAAGACACCGGTGTCCTTGCTCTTTGACGAACATGCCGAAGACGCTCAATATTGTGACTGGCTGATGAAGAAGACGTGTACGATTACTCCAAAGAAGACGATGCGCTTAATTTCGCGAGCTAAGCGACACCGACAACTACCATCTTGTCAGCCGCTACAGTTATTGTAAATATCCTGTAAATATATTGCTTACGTCTTTTCCCCCGTAACAATTAAGATAATCAATAAAGATAATATATAAATTCACTACAATAATATTCACTACAGCAGACCCACCATAGTCACAGCTTCGCTGGCTTAATTCCATCTTCACAATAGTGGAAGGGCTCTGGATTTCTTTTATTTCAATTTTCCTGTGTGCAGAGAAAATGTACACACAATTTTGAGACCAGTGGCATGTAACGGGTCTCAATACATGTTTCTGAAAAGGAGCAGTCAAGCATTTAACAATGGGACTAAACATTAAAAACATGGTTTGAATTAGTTGCAGCGATTCATAATTGTAATGGGGAAAACGGCATGACACTAAAGTACATTGGAATTAAAATTAATGCTAAGTTGCTATCTGGAAAAGTTCTCAATAGAGAGTCTGGAATAAAGCTTTTTCCTGACATAAAAGTTTGGTTAATTTCTCTATAGCTGTAACTATAATGCATAAGCTAATATATTCTTTCATTTGCACTATTGATGTTTCTTTTTTTTTCAGCGGAACATGTTTCCGCAAAGAAAACAAAAAAAAAAGGTGGTGCATTCAACCCTTGACTCAATGTTTACATCGCGGAATGTAAAGAAAGATCCGTGTCCTGACATTTCTGCACCTGAAAGGAGGAGCCTAACACGATCCGAATGAATGTGTAGCTCTCTCATACACTTTCGCTTCTAAATAAGGTGCTCTTGTGCCGTGTCGAACTGCGTCATCAAATCCAATTTCTCGTTGGTGCGCGCCACGTCTCACTCCGTCCCCTCTCGACGCGCATGTTTCACGGGCATCCGAGAAGAACAAGCTGCGCGATTAGAGTGTGCCATATGTTAGTGCAGAAGCTCAGAAAAAAAAAACACTTAATACTCAGAACTGGTGTGCACAAAGTAGCACGAGCGAGATTCGTCGGGCGCGAGCAGCGCTACGCAGTACGCCGTCTGCTCCACTCTACTCCCGTCCTGGCTTCAAACAACAAAGAGCTTCCCCTAGAATTATCGTAGATATTTTCTTTGGCAATTTCGTGCTTGAAAGTTCTGTATGTTCCCAGTGCTGATTTCGTCTGCATCCCTGTTTTCCATAGACCCCGCCCCGCGTACAGTGCCCCCGCGTACAGCGCCCCTTGCGGCACCGGCGCGCTTTGGGGACCGGTTTCCGCGGCCGCTTTTCACACCTCCCAATTCTAGCCACCCGTGGCGCGAGACTGCGGCGCCTGACTCATGAGATAGAAAATCTTCAAGGCGGCCGTTGCTTCAGACCCTAGCTGTACGCTCGCTTAGTCGCCTGCACATTTTTTGCCAGGGCGAAAGGCATGACTGTTTCCCAGAAGACGTCCCCAAACGCGACGAATCGCCGTCGGAAGGGCGGCTTGGTTGCCTTCACACGTTTGCAGGGCGAAATGTTTCCTCGTTTCCTTGAAACCGCCCCGAAACGCAATCAGTCGTCCTTGAGGTGGTCCTCCCGGGTTAATGGTTGGGCGCAATGCAGGTTACCCGACGCCTTTGTTCGCAACAGCCCTGACGCCTGTCTGCTGCTTAAGCGGCGAGCCGCGTCGTAGTTCGGCACGTTACCTGAACTACATAACACAGACTCGACTGCTTCACACGAATTCCTTCACTAACCTCGGCGCGCGTTTTCCACGCCTACTATGAGCGCATATTCCGAAACCACCGCAGCAGACGCAACCGAAGCGAGCCGAGTAAAATCTACCGCTTGCCTATCACGTGTGGACCTGTTTCCCATCGTCCTATTCCTCTAAATTTTTTATGACTAGGCTTCAAGATTGTCACGTGACGCTCCCTCCTAGCTTTTTTTTTTCCTCCCTCCATGCCTAGAATGGGAGTAATCACCTAGAATAGGGGAGTGTCCAAAGCACCGGCTCCGTCGAGGGCCTTTTTCTGGGAACTGCCGCGCCGCGTCGCTGCTGCTCCGGAGAGGGGCACTCTGACGAGTGAAGCCGACGGGAGCGGACGTGTCGAGTTGAGGTGCCGTTTCAGCGCAGCAGGAGCAGCGTGTCAAACAGATAAGTTTTCTTATTTTATATTTCCTCTTTGTTTTTTTAGGAGGGTTAGCCTAGCCAAGGAATCTTTATAAATTATTTTCATGCTTTTTCATTTTCTTGGTCTTCTCGCTTAGGTAAAAGTAGGTAACAAATTGTTTTCTTTTTTTTTTTCTTTTTGTCACATCCACGCCTTGTTAGTACGAGATGATGGTTGGTACTCGGGGAAACCCACGCGTGCGTTGTTCTGAGTGCGAGCGTTCTTACGCGTTGGAAGAAACGCGGTTTAAGTCTGCACGCGAAGCGAACGGTGCAGATTTTATCTGTAGGATGTGTGTGCTAGGGTCGCGGCTAGACCGTCTCGAGCAAGAGAAAGATAAGCTAGCTAAGCGGGTTGGAAAGCTAGAAAATGAACTTAAAAGCGAGCAGAAGCAGAGGAAGGAGGTAGAAGAAAAGTTAATTAACGTAGAGATGCAGCTGAGGGCCACCATTCAGCAAAGCAATGATGAACCCATCGAGGCGAGCACCGTGAATGGAGCTGGCTCCGATGCGGGTTCAGACACAGCCGAACCCGCCACGCCGGGGAGCAGTGGCGGAACCGTCAGTGGTAGTCACGAGGGGGATGACGCGGCCGCGGAAGAGAACAAAGCCAAGGGCAAGGATAAGACAGGAGGGGAGGGCATTGTGACCTCGGGGGCAGCTTTCGGCGGTGAGGGGGAAGAAAAGCATCGAGTAGACTTTGTTGGGGATTCCAACATGCGTTAAGTAGAAACGGCGATAACAGAGAGGGTAGGTGTATGTATACAGGCGAACGAGTCCAGGTTAGGGGGCTTCCGGGAAAGCCGATTAGAGAGGTGATAGCGAAGGCCAAGGAACGCATGTGATGATGATGATGATTTATTGGCATCCCCTTTGAAACGGGGCGGCGACAAATAGTCACCTAGCCTGCTTGGAGGAGAGACACCTAGTGGTGATAATGGGCGGAGTGATTGACGTACTGCACGGACGAAGAGCAGGGATCAGGAAGCAAATAGCCAAAGGGGTCACCGACCTGCGGAATGTTTCAAAGGAAGTGCAAATCGCGGTGTGCACGGTGCCAGAGGTTGAAAGGCAGGGCTATGAAATTGAAAGGGCGATTCTTGCAGTAAACAGGGAAATTTGGACTCTAGCTAAAGCAATGGATTTTACGGTCATTGACATCAACCGAGAAGTGCACCGAGCAAGCCGCGAAGGCGCTTTTGTGCGTGACTGGATACATTTTAGCGAAAGGGTAGCAACACCGGTCAGACGTCGATTCGCAGCGCGAGATGTAGCTTTTTCAGGCGGGCCCCAGGCAATCTGGAAGCAGGATTAAGTATTGAACGTAGCGAAACACCAGTAAAGGGCAGAATTAGACGACCAGGAGTCAGGAAAAGACGCAGAAAGGATAAGAATAGAGAAGGTAAAATTTGCTACATTAACGTGCAGGGTGGTCGCAAGCAGGAAAAATAGCTGGAAATTCAAACGCAGCTGAATGATGAAGCGATTAGCGTGTACGCCTTGACCGAAACGCATCTAAGAGATTTGGAGCAGCCGCCTGTTATTGACAATTTTGTATGGGAAGGGTGCAACAGAATGACCGGGTCAAGGAAAGGCGTAGGCGTACTAATTGGGCGAGGTCTGAAGTGGCAAAGGGTAAACGAGACATGTAAAGAGCATTTATGGATTAGCGGCACATGGCAAGGTAAAAAGACGTGGCTGGGAGTAGCTTACCTATGTACAGGGAGTGATAGCAGAGAAAAAAATAAGGAATTGGTTGATTGCATTAGAAGCGATATTAATGAGTTCAGTAAATCGGGCCAGGTGATATTAGTGGGAGATATGAACGCACACATGGACGATTTAGACGGATATACTGATTACAACGGCTCTCTAGTGCTGGATCTGTGTGATGAACAGAACCTTATAGTAGTTAACAGGGAGAATAAGTGTCATGGACAGGTAACGTGGCAATGCGGAAACAGGCAGTCATGTGTCGACTACGCCTTAGTCTCGGAAATGGTCTACGAACAACTAGACCAAATGATAATAGACGAAAATGGAAAAAAATTGCCTGGGAAGCGATCATAGACGTTTAGCATTAAAGTTTGGGTGAAATACTAGAGCAGAACATGAACCAATAGCCTCAGAGTTTTTAAAAATGAATGACGAGCGAATAACAGAGATCGCAAACAACATAGAGAAGAAAATTGAGGATTTTCCTACAGCAGTCTGGGAATGTAAGGAATCGGCGAACGTTATTATTATTATTATTTATTTGATTTGAAAACATATACACAGGAAAGAGAAAGCGAGAAGCAAAGGCTGGCAACTGCCACCAGAAGGGAAAGATAGGAAGGAGGAAAGGAAGACGTTATGCAGCATGAAATAAGGCGGAGGACGGCAAAACAATTGTTGGATTGGCAAGAGGAAACCACGTAAGTGGTGGAACAAGAAAATAAAACAAGCTATAGAAGAGCGTAAAGAAAAGGGTTGCGAGTGAGCTCGTGCAAGAGAAAATTAAATGCGCAAGTGAACGTTGGGTGCATAACATTCACAAAAGAGACAAAATTGCTCAAAAAAGATTCTGGAACCATATAAAAGCACTCGGAGCTCCAACTAAAAACTCGCAAACGGCTATAAGGGATGAAGACGGTAAAATACGAAAGAGATGATGCGATGCGGTACATCACAGACGTTATTAGGGATAACTTCGGCACGAGAAAAAGCGCAGTTCAGACAACCGATCCAGCAACAGCAGAGAGGCCAGAGAGATCAAAATTTAGCATAGAAAGCTTTTATTCGAAAAAGGCAGCAGAAAATGCCCTAACAACACGGCAGCAGGACCCAATGAAATCACAATACAACTAATCAAAAACCTCGGTCCAAAAAGCAAGGCACTCCTGACTAATGCCATAGAGCAAGTGATTAGAACAAAGAAAATTCCCGTTGGATGGCGTGAAAGCAAGATGAATCTCATCTACAAAGGCAAAGGAGATAAGGATAAGACGAGCGCCTACAGGCCAGTTACAGTAACGTCGGTGATATATACATGGCTTGCACGTGACGTCACGTCCGTCCGCGCCATGCCGGAGCACCGGGCGCGCCGCCTTCGCATCTGACCGCGTGCGCTTATGCGGTCTCACTGTGTTTTCTAAGCGGATTTCACCGCTCCTCGCGAGAAATGCCACCCGTTTACTGTAGGCCTGTGTTTAACGAGGCATTTTACGCAGGACTGATCAGTTCGGCGCGTGCACGATATCAAGAAAAAGTGAAACTGTGCGACGATGTGGACCCGTACACGTTGCGACTGAGTGCGGATACGACGATGGACGTTAGCGCTTTCCCCGAGGTCTCGCACGGATGCATTGTAAACTGCCTAGTTTTCTCTTCAAACTTCGCGACACTGGAGGAAATGAAGGCTTATAAATCACTTGAATTCCACAACTACTTCACAAGCGGTTGGGTGAAAACACTGTCGGCGAAGCGGCTGCAAGGAGAAAAGGTGCTCCCACTAGGAGATGTAGGCTGCAGCCCCCGTTTTCCATGCCGCATTTTGTTTAATATAACATTCAGAGGCATTCCCTGGTTAGTCAGTGGTGCGTGCAGGAGACACGCAAGATTGGAGCTTGGTGCAGAGAAGAAACGAACTGATACTGTCCATTTAACAATCACGCAAAAGCGGAGTTTATGTGCTAGGGTCTGAAAATTTTCAAACAGGATATGCAGCTTGCGCGAGTGTTTTGTGGCTGGGAGAAGGATGTGCGTACTTTCCATGCTTTATTTGGATCGATATTTCTGCGTTGTTTACATCTATGTTTTGATTTCAACAGTTTTCAACGGGCTGTCTGTGTATGTGCGGTCGTCGTCACCGTCGTCGTAGCGGTTTTCGGGTGGCGTTGCGCCGACTCCAAAAGCTCTTGCCGGTGCAGCGGTCACCGCGTCGACCTCGGGAGTCGTTCGTTTAAACCATCGCCTTGCAGCACGCTCGTAGCGCGCAGTGCCTTCATTATTTGCTTTGTAGCCTAGCAAAAGCGTTGGCGCCCAGTTCGGTTTCGTTTCTTCACAGAGCTTGGACGGTTTTCCTACAAATGCAAACAAATGTGATTCTAGTGCAGCGTTAAGTGCGCATTATGTAATATTGCGCAGGCTTAGCTGTTACGAAGTGGGCGCCGCACACTCGAATGTTTGGGAGATCGCCCTTGAGATCAGCACGCTTTATACGCGCAAGCCACAGGCTGCGCCGCTTCGAGCTAAGTGCTTTCGTTCGTTCGTCTTGCCATTCCACAACATTCGGAAGCCGAAAAAGGTTCGTGTTGGCCGACTCCTTCCTCGAGCTGCTTTTACTGCGGTTGCAACACCCAACAACTGCGCAAATAGCCATTGCAAAACTGTGCCATTCGCATACGACTAACAGCGTGGTGCCATATGGTGGTGCTCCGGTATGGCGGAAACCTAACCCAGCATTGGCGGAAGTGACGTCAGTGCAAGCCATGTATAGAATGGCAATGCAAGCCATAAAATTAGAACTCAGGCGCGGATCCAGGGGGGATGTCTGGATGTCCTGACCCCCCCCCCCCCCCCCTCAGATTTCTGCATCGCCCCCTCGCTGACAGGGGGATGGCCCTGTCGCAAAAAAATATGGCCACCAGCATTCTTCAAAAGTATTTTTCGCGAGTACCCGTGGTATCAGCCATGTAGAAGTAAAGCTATAGCTCGCTCACAAGCTTAGTTCTATTCCGTAGGAGTGTGGTGTCGCGAAGTTGCCGTAGTTATTTTTTCTCATGAGCACCTTGGACCTCCTGGCGCCTGCCGTGCCTTACTCGTCCCGTCGGTGGCGTCGAATGAACAAGGGGACGTCCCTTTTGCCAAACACGCCGAGGTCCGCTCGAGCGCCTTCGCGCCTGATTAACTTAGTTTCCCCTTGGAGTGTCAACGGTTGCCTCATTGGCTGTCATCGGTTCCGCGACCAACCTGCTTAATGAAAGAGATCTCTTGCTGAAGTGTTCATATATAAATAATAACAACTAACAGCTAAACTAAGAACTACGCATAGGCAACTTTTTTTAACTGTAGCACTCATTGCGATCACAGTTACACGTTGACAATATCCAGTACGACACAGTACCGTTCGTACGCTACAAGTTTTTCAGTGTAACTTCGCAGTTTTATTGTCGTACCTGCAGTTTTATTGTCGTACCAGCATAGGAGGCTCAAGCCCACCGGATCCGTTTATCTGAGTGGGCGTTCTCGCGGAGCGGGGCGAAGCCTCGAGCCGCGGCTGCGAAGTGGGGGAGCGTGACGTCAGCGGCCAACGCCAGCGCGCGGGCCTAGGATGGCGTCGCGTGGTTAGAGAAACGGGAGCAGATGCGCGCCTTGTGTAAAAGGATGACGTCGCGTGGGAAACAAAACATGAAGACGCTGGCTCGCGCTCTCACCTACTACGCCACATCGTTATTCTTGTAGGTGGCGTCGTGAGTCTTCATACGCGGTGATTCGCATATCGTAAACAACTAGCGTAGTGGTTGCTGCGTTGGAGCGGAGCGTTACGCCCGTATTCAAGAACGTTCCTCTAGTCAACACACCACCACGACTCTAGAGAGAAGATGGCACCGCCATCCCTCTACAGAAGTGGTCACTGAGCTTCATAATCATTCACGGGAATTCATGAGAATTGTCGCGTCTTTATTCTCGATTATTCTGCGCAGTACGACAATTGAAATTTGGAGTCTGATATCTCGGAGCACGGACACGCTAGAATAATTCTTCCGACTGATACTGTGTATACTCGACTGTCTCTAAGTTTTCAATACAAACATATACCCACTTACTGTAGTCAACAAAAAATAATTGTTCAATTTTATTTAATTGGGCTGCTCACAGCGATAATTATCATCTCACTTTGTGCCCCCCTAGCCACATAACTTATTTGCACAGGTGGTCTTCGCGTGCCTCCCAGTGCCTAACTTTAAGAAAACCATAAAACTTAGTTTTAAGCACCCTGTATTATCAGGCGCAACCACCAAGCACATGGCTGTATTGGGTAACGTCCTTTTCCTATAAGCTCGGAGAAACCGATACCTAGCTTCGCTACAGATCTTCTTCCTCTTTCTGGGGTTTTACGTGCCAAAACCAGTTCTGATTATGAGGCACGCCGTAGTGGAAGGCTCCGGATTAATTTTGAACACCTGGGGTTCTTTAACCTGCACTACAACGCAAGAACACGGGCGTTTTTGCATTTCGCCTCCATCGAAATGCGGCCGCCGCGGCCGGGATTTGATCCCGCGATCTCGTGCTCAACGCCTGGGCTGACGGAGCCACCACGGAGGGCTACAGGTGTATAAAACGCGGGTTTATCGTGAGGAAAAACGGTAAATTTCGGTAAATAAGAAAGGCTACTATCATCATCATCATTGACAGAAGCTGACCCCCCCCCCCCCCTCAGAAAAAACCTGGATCCGCCCCTGGAACTGTCGAAGTGGGTGGAGAAAAACGATGTATTGGGGGAAGTACAGAATGGGTTCAGGCCAGGCAGACGCTTAGAATACAATATGTTTGTACTAACTCAGTGCATACAGATTTCAGTAGCTCAGAAAAGATCTTTATGGATAGCATTTCTAGGAGCTTATGACAATGTAGACAGGGAATTGTTTTGGGATATTCTTCAATACGAAGGCATAGATGACGATTTCGTGGAGCTGCTGAGGGAGATATATAGAGACAACCAAGTACAAGTGGTATGTGAAGGTAGAAACGGAAATGAAATGGTGGGAATTCACCAAGGATTGAAGCAAGGATGCCCTCTGTCACCATTGTTGTTCACGCTTTACGTCAAGGGTATAGAAAGACGACTGGAAAACAGCGAATTAGGTTTCGATTTATCCTACATGCGTAATGGACAAATGGTGCAACAGAAGGTCCCTGGACTGATGTACGCTGACGACATTGTGCTACTAGCGGACAATAAAAAAGATTTACAGATACTTGCGAATATCTGTGGGAATGCAGCGAAAAATCTAAGTCTTAAGTTTAGCACAGAGAAATCAGGAATTATGATCTTCAATGAACACACGAGTAACTTCGTGTTGTCTATTCAACAGCAAGTAATGCCCATAGTGAAGCAATATAAGTACCTCGGCGTGCACATAAACGAAGGAAAGAATTACTCAAGCATCCACCAAGATAATCTGAAAGTAAAGGGGAAGCGGAATGCAGAAATAATGAAACAGAGAGCACTGTGGGGCCACAATAAGTATGAGGTGGTGCGTGGAATCTGGAAAGGAGTAATGGTACCAGCGCTAACATTCGCAAATGCCATTATATGCTTAAAATCGGATATATTGGCGAGTTTGGTAATACCACAAATAAGGCAGTGCAGGGTGACATGGGTTGGGCCTCTTTTGAAGTCAGAAAAGCACAGAGCAAAATTAGTTTTGAAGAAAGGCTCAGGAACATGAATGAAAATAAATGAGCGGCTAAAGTGCACAAGTATCTCTACATGAAAAGCGTGGACCAGAATGGAGGAAGAGGTCAAGGAAGTTGACAACCAAGTACAGGATAATCTAAACGGTAAATAGACAACCAGGAGTCATCAGAAAGAAAGTGAGAGAAATAGAGACCGTGAATTGGATGTAAAGAATGCAAACTAAAAGGACAATGGAAATTTACAAGATTGAGAAGAAAGAAATTACAAGGGAAAATCTGTACCATAACACAAAGTGCCTTGCTATTTGACTCTCGAGCCGGTTGCCTGTGGACGAAAACATATCGGAACAAATATTCGGAACTAGATGAGACATGTGTATGCTGCAGTAACGATCCAGGAACCACTCAGCACATCCTGATGAAATGAGACGGGATCCACCCAGCGAGAACCGTAGGTAACGTGCAACTCCCAGAAGCGCTTGGGTTTAAAGTGGAAGGAAACATAAACAGATCAGCGGTAGAGATCAGCAAGAGACGATTAGAGTACTGGGGGGAAAAAAGCAGGGAAAAGATGGATACGACCTGATCTCTTAAAATCGTAGGCAGCGGTACAAGGTAAATTTTTGAAAAAGAAAAATAATAATGAGAGGTATACAAAAATGCTAGATAAAGAACATGTATAGTATACTTGATTAAATCAAGCAGGCTGGGTGACTATTTGTCGCCGCCCCGTTTCAAAGGGGCTGCCAATAAATCATCATCATCATGGGGCTTTAGGACCCGTGGGCTCTTCGCGCTCGCGAAGCGCGCAGGAAGCGAGGCTCGTCTGCTACGCGCTGTAGTTTTTTTTTTGCGTTCAGTTTCCACGCGAAGCGCTTAAAGTATATTTAACTACAACAGCGTGGGCAGCATGGAGTTTACCCATCTTTAAGCGTTGCCTTTGTGCTTGGGCAGCAAGAGAATGCAGAAACTAACGTGTCAAACTCATCAGCGCGGCCTAGCTCCGGTGCTGAGTTTGGGAACGGTAATGCGGTAACTGTGCGTGCGTAGAAACGCGCTAAATGAGCCCACGCAAGGAAATAACGTAAAATAACGGTATTCGCATGGGTACGCGGGTAATAGCACCATGCTTTCAAGAATAAGAGTAACGAAAAAAGTAAATTACTCGCGCAGTCAAGTTAAATACACTCTAAAAAATCCACGCTTATGTGCGTTTCGGTTATTTTTACACGCTTAGTTCTACCCGAGATATTTCTCCACGCTTACCGATCACGCCTACTAGGAGTGATCAGCAACCCCTCTTCACACTTAGTAGGCAGGATAAGGACTCCTGTTCCCACGCTTACTATGGCGTTACTATGGGTGGATAGCAAAATGACGATGTCGTCAGCTAGAGAGTTCCGGTTCGAGGGTTAGCGCTTCTGTTGCTTCGTTCAGCCTTGTCAGCAGTTTCTACAGTGCGATTTCAAGCTGTTCGCGAAAGAAACACGCTTCTGCAACGTGATTATGGTTGGCTGCTCGGCATTAGGGTGCGCGAACTCTTCCGTGAAAGTAAAAAAAAATGTTTCGTTTTCCATTGAATGAAGCGCACAAACGGAAATGGGCAGTTGCCGTCAAACGAGCGACCGTGAACGGCGAGCTGTGGGTACCGAACGTAGGAGCCAGAATATGGGAAGATCATTCCGTCACAGGCAAGTGTTTTGGCGAATAACTTCGTCTACTAACGTTCTACTACAAACACGTTCTAGTAACGTCAAAATAATTCGTGCACTTTTCAGATAGTGTGCTTTCTCTCTGCAGTTATACACGACATGCGTCTCGTGAGGAAAAACGGGAGACTGCGAAGGCACAGCAGCCGACGACATGGCGCGCGCTGGGCACCGCTGCAGACAAAACAGCGGACGAAGCGATCGACTGCATCGTTTGTTATGGGAAGCGTTACAAACAGCAACTTATTAGGTTGACTTAACACTTATTAAAAACTACTTAAGTTAACGAACGCTTATTTGCGCTCGACAAACGTTTGCGATTGATAAACGTTATATGACTATTTGACGCGACACAAACACGTTAGGGCGCCTCCCTCGCCACTTCTCTCCATGCGTACCTTGTCGGTTTGGGTCGCTTCTCTGAAGCGAGCTTTGCTCAACAAGCTCTTCGCAGTCTCTTCAACTTCTGCTTCGACAGCGAGACTGTGACGAGACTGTGACGGGCCAAGACGATATGGTACTGGTAGCAGGTCGGCGAAGTAGAAGCTGAATATGCCGCAGAGAGATTGCGCAAGACGCTCCCGCCGGTGACACTGAAACTTATCGACTAAGAAGGGGCTTTGCTAAGCCCTGGCACATTTCAACGACACCAAGAAATGTAAAACGTAAAGAAGCCCCTCGGTATTTTTTTTTTTTGCACAAAAGGACGAATCTGCTGCGCCGCGCGTTCGAAGATGTCGAGCTGTATATGCAAGATAGGGACGTCAGGAGAGCATTTCTCCCTTTAAAATCCTCGTGTTATGCACTTCATTTTTATTGTTGGCCCAGAATGACTTATCAAATAATTTATCCCTGGCCTATTTTAGTAATAAAGGCGAGTGTTCCAAGTAGTCAAACGCATGTGACAAACATATTTCTTCCTCGGTAAATGTTTTATTAATAGTATTCATTCACAGAAAATCGGGTACATTGAAACATTTATATTTTAAAACAAGACTTCCAGAATTAGCAGATCTTCAGATAGTTCAAAAGACATGAGCTGATTAAGTAAGCAGGTGTGCTGCGGCGTAAGTAGACCGACATGAAGAGAGACTCGATGACCACGAGAAGACGCGTGTGAAACGGTGGCGTGCGAAGGGACACACCTGTAGCGCTGCACTGCCGATCCGGGCAGCAATGCATGTGTAGCGTGGGTTGGAAAATGTCGCCCGACTAGTACTAACTGAATGAACAAGCGTGGTGTGAGCGCGCACAAACAAACACGAATAGATCAAACTGAATGACTGCAGACAACGACTGTCAAAACGCTGGCAGCAAGCATACGCCGCAGCGGGCGAAGGTACGTGCGGTCTATCGCTTCAACGGAAACTGAGCGGCGAATGCACGGCGCATAAAGGTCAGAGCTGTGTGGAGATAAGAGACGGTGCGGACGAGCGACGAGCGCGGTTGTTGGCAGAGTGGAAGTGCGCCCCCCCCCCCCCGCTCCCTCCGGCGCTGGCTTCCTGCTTCCTTGCTTGCGCCTGGGAGATGAGTGCGCTCGCTCTCCGTGATAGCGCGCGTCCCCGCACGCTTCCGCTCGGGCATACGGCGCGCGGCGACGATTTTATCTATACGGAACCTCACGGCGACGCCGACGGCAGAAATCCGGTTGAAGTGTCCATGGGCTATCGCAATAAAACCTTACGTATTTATATTATTAACGCAAGCAATAGCTTGTCTTAAGTTCTTCAACCTTGCTTGCGCCCATGAAATTGCAGTGCTACTTCCTGGTTTATAATTTACTGTACGAAGCCAAGCAGCCGGTTACGATATACGTATATTTGATATAATAGAAGCATAGGCACATCAGTAGTGCCTTTTCTAGGGATGTGTCAGAACGGATGTCTATGATTTCATGCCCACAGCCGCAGATGAGGTGACACCTTTCCCCCCAGACAATGCAAGGTCCTCTGTGATCACTTGGCGGTGTCTGAAAAAAAAAAAGAAGCGTGTCCCGCTAACCAGAGTATAATAGGCGAAAAGATGTTTTTTTTTAGAATACTAACGGTAACTAATGACCGCTTGCTTTTTCACTGCTCTAACATTGATTGAACTTCTTCTGAAATGACTGATATCTGCCGCTCTTAAAATGTTGCAGTTTGGAAGTTTTTAGAAGTTGGCGATATGGAGAAAGAGCGTCAACTCACCGCAGTAATGAGCGCATGCTTTGCCAGCCTGGGTCGCAGGTATGCTTCAAAAGGAAATTGCAGGGTTTATTTTGATGCAATCAGAAGGAACTTTTTCAGTTTTTGTTCATTTGTTCAATTCTACTTGCTGGAATTTGAACTTCTGTTGTGATGCTAGCTCTCCATGTCATGGCGACTGGTCGAGGGTCGTTCACCAGCTGAGCCTTGAAAGACATCTGTGGAGCCTATGTCTGTACAATAAATCTAAAATTGCAGTTACTTACATGGCAAAATAACGCACGTAGGCCTACCGGTGCCTACGTGGGCGGAGCCACCGACTTAGCCTGGGGGCTTTTGCCCTCGGGCCCTAGTTTCTCTGGACCTAAATAAAGTTCTTGCCATGCCATGCCATGCAGTCCCTGCTTGTGCAGATCATGTGATCTTATGCCATAGGCTAATGTGAGGACTTGGTATTGGACGCCTGTGCCACGAAAACGGCTGTCGGCGAAACATGCACAACTTCTGAGGGCTGCGCGCAAGGCTGTGCGCGAGTGCTTGCGATGGTCATCGTAATCATAACGCTGGCGCGATGAGCGCTAGCAGCGGTGAGCGCGTGTGAATTTCCTAAAGCAAACGTTCTGTGCAACCGCTTCATTTACCATTCCACTGTACCGCGGCTCTGGAACTCGAATGACGTGACCCCCAAAACTATTCGCGCGGGCTCTCTAGCGGGTGCGCCTTCGAACCCGTGACCGCGTGATTATGCGCGGAATTTCTACCCCAATAAAGCAGCCTAACTACGTGTACTATGCTGTCTATTAGATAGGGGCCCGGGAATAGTAACTTTTGTCACCGAATAGAATACGAATCGAATACAGCCAAAGAAAAATCGAATCGAATAATGACTATGATTCTAAAACCGAATTGAACAGTAGATTATTTGATTCGGTCACAGTAATGAATATTCGCACGCCCCTACTAGTATTTCCTTTCCGGAAAACTTATCTCCTTTCCGGAAAACTTATCTCCACTGTGCACCTGCAACTTACAAATTTATAGCTGCTGTCCCGTGACAGAGTCCTACGACTGCCAGGCCCGTAGCCTCCTCCTCCCGCGGCCTCCTCCTTAAAGAATTTGTCGAGGGATCAAATACATGAATAATACCTGCATTTCCATTCCCAATGCCATTGTATATTAGATGCTACAAACGAATTATTCAACGCTACGAACTGTCAAGTAAAATATGTCTTTTCTCATAAAAGAATATATCCGTATGTCCCAAACATTGTGGCAGAAATAACTGACATCAATGCTTCCGCGTTTTTTTTTCTATTTGTTAAGTAAAGAAAATATCACACGAACTTTAGAAATAGATCAGTTCGAAACCAGCAAATCAGTGCATGCGGCTGATATGAAAAACGTAAAAGCCATGAAAATAACAAGTTGAGGATAAATATTTTGATGAATGTTTGTCATTCAAGAACCTTGTTTACATATTTGTACATATGCAACGGCCAGGGAAAAACCTCAATGACGCTGTGCTTTCTTGCAATAGATTGCGCAGGAGCAGCTGTTAGCGGTCGCGTATTGTAATTACACCGAGATTTTAGCCGCAACAGTGAGTAGGTATAAAAAGCAGGAGTTCTGCTAAATATACATTAGAAATGCGAATATAGAAGGGAATATACAAATGCGAAGACACAACTTGATAAAGGACAACGAAGTTGCGCTGGAAACAAAGTTCACTGCTTGTACACACAAAACCTCGAAACAAGATATTTAAATATGCGTGTAGGTCTCCAATAAATCTACGTATTTAAGCAAACGACACTGTATATAATGCGTCAAACCAGACAAAGAAACATGTTGCGCAGTCACAGATAGTAAACTTTACGCATAGAAAGACAGACGATCCAGGCAAGAACAAAACTGTGATCGCAGAAATCGTGACATGTACTTGGGCCATGCGGCGGTGGCGACAGCACCACATGGGTAGAATAATAAAGGAATAATGCAGAAATCAGTACGAAAGTGTGTAATTTAACTGCTTGCAGAGCGGCAACAAATATTCTGCACCCAAAATTAAAGAAGTGTATTGCTTCGGTTTAAAAAAGAAATAAAAGCAGGTAGCTAAAAAGGAATGCCAAACGAAAGCCACAGATGATGCGGCAAGTAGAACTACCCAATATCCGAGTTTGTTTGTTGGAAAACGCCGCGTGGGCCTGGCTTTGAATGAGCAAGGTCGGTCAAAATTGGTTATTGATGTCCTCGTAATTGTCCTATTTGCATGATAATTTTGATCACGATGATAACTATTAGAATAAACGGTGAAATTTTCTGCGGTTTTAAAAGTTAATGAACTGTCATACGTTCTCGTAATTACGAGTTTATGGACTTGAAGGAATAGAACTCTTTACTTGCATTGATTTTTGCTGCTTCGCTATGTAAATGACAAACTTCAGTCGGCAGAGAAGTTTAGCGAAGCGCTCAATGACTTCGGACACGTTGATGCTGACGTCTCTGTGGGCGTACAGAAGCACCAGCCTAGCCATGCGTTCATCTGACTTTGTAGAGCGCAATTAGTTTTTTAGTAATCTCATATTAAAAATGATTCTCTCTGTGCTTACAGTGGTCACTGGAAGAGTGATTAGAATCTGCATCAGTTTGTGCACATTTACATAGAACCTGCAGCCGCAATGAGAGAGGGCTTTTATTCCGCTGCTAAAACCTAAAAACACTCCTTGGATGTCGTTGGCATCCTTGTTTAGGTACCTTGCACAAACAGCAAGCTGTTCGATTCCAGCAACATCCGTCGTTTCGTCAGCAAATATGTGGATTAGCAGCCCGCAGCGTTTACTTTTGGATTTAGGCTTTCCTTGATAATTTCACCACAAATTTATATAATTCGGTTTTCTACATATGGGCTTAAATACGAGGCATTACTTTGTCAGCTTTCCAAATGGTTCTTCAGATATGGATCTCCACAATCAGCTCACATGCGAAGAAACGCTCTGAAAATGCCAGTATTTTCAGCGGGGGCTTTGCTTAAATACATAGGACCACTATTCCTATGACTACGGAGAACCAGACCTTGTCGCTCGCAAAAAAAAAAAGAACTGCCGTTAACTTTCTACTGTTTTCTCTTATTTTACTTTGCCTGCCCTAGTCCAGCTGATCGATTACATTAGCGGCGCTTCCTGAAAATGTTTGGAGAAAATTGTCAGCTGCCAGCTGACAGTCACGGTGATATTTAGTATTGTGTGTGTGGAAGATTGCGAGCGCGTGCTTCCATTTCTGGAACGGCGTTGACAACAGGGCTCCAGTGCGCGCAGGTTGGCCCAAATTTTGCAAGAACATTAAACCCATAAAATTCCAGAATTGAAAGTCTAAAGCACGGCTTTGGAAATGTCAGTGCACCTTTCGCGTCAAAAGTTTATGAGAACTTTACACCCATAAAGTTTCAGAATTGAAATAAATGCGCTCCGTATAGATTCCGCGGTCGCTGCGAGATGCCGCAACGCGCCCGCTCGCTGTCGAAAAGCACTTGAAAGTTTGTGCTCGGATGGGGTTCCTTGAGTTACGTTACTCCAGGCGCAAGGGCGTTGCCATGAAATCCAGCCAGAGTTCGCAATGTTCGTGCCGAAATGTCTTCTCGAGCGTAAAAAAGACATTGTAAACAAAATTCAGAATGAGTCCCGGCGCCGCGGTGGTTGTTTTGGTCGGCGATGCATGCCAGCACGAAAAAATTTCGGAGGGGGGGGGGGGGGGGTCTGATGGGGCCCCCTTGGCTACGCCCCTGGGCCATACTGAACTCACTTGAGGCTGTGGGAGTTGGTGGCCAGATGTGTCAATGGATTCGGGACTACTTGACTGAGAGGTGCTTTTTCTCACAGACTGAAGGCAGACCAACTTCGCAACATTACATCTGCTGTGGTGTGCCGCAGGGTGGAGTGTTGAGCCCTATATCGTTCAACCTCTTCTTGGTAGGACTTGTGGAGTATTTACCGCGGACAGTTCATGTCTATATATACGCCGACGACATCTGCATCTGGGCCTCTGCAGTGACACATCCTCAGGTGCGGGCCAGGCTTCAGCGGGCGGCAACCATGACCGCGTCTTATCTAAGAGAACAAGGCCTCAGTGTATGTACTGGAAAGTGCGCCGCTGCCTATACGCGCGAACAAATGTCACTGTATCCCGTTTCGATCAACGGTCAAGCTGTGTCCTATGTTAAGACGCATCGCTTTCTGGGTGTCATCATCGACCACAACCTCTCGGGGACCCCTCACTGCGTCTATCTGAAGCAGAAGTTATTTGCTATTGCTTGGCAAATTTTTTATCGTGATTTGTGGTGCACTGCTGGCGTTTCCAATTTTTCATAGCATTGCAAAGCTTCGAGAGTTTGCAGGGAGCGGAAAACACTAGGTTGATTATGGTGCCTGCCGCCACTTTCCTAAGATTATGGGATAACTTGTGAACATATGGTATTACGTGAAGGGTCTTTTTTATTTTTACTGCTTATCGATTTTTATTCCCGAGCGCTTTATTTTTTGCAGGAGTGTTTCACGCACCACTGTGACGACGAAAGATGGGTAGCCGGCTGTCTTAAGGCGCTCTATGTGCTGTAAGAGGCTATTTTTCATGTGGTGCTCACAGGACTTGTTCAAGGCGGCTTGAATACACGAGGTAGCAATTCCCCTTTTCACGAGTTTTGAATGGGCACTGTCATAGGGAAGCAAACCTTTCTTTGACCTGGGTTGATAACCCCAGAAAACATGTTGATTTCATGCAAATGAAATATTAATATCCCAGAAATAAATGTTATTATTATTCAGCATTTCAAAGGTGGACTTCAGTCCCTCACTGTGCATTGTAAAAATTCTCGGAATATTTTTCACTTCTTTATCAAAGCAATAGTCTGGTCGCTGTTTTAGAAGAACCAAGTAGTCGTCCACGTAGCGGTAAACATGCGTAACGGCGGAGTCAACTAAAGCGGCGCAAATGCGTTTGACAATGCTAGATAAAAATACATAGCTAAGTATGGGTGCAATGGATGGTGGTCATCGAGTCTCTCTTCATGTCGGTCTACTTACGCCGCAGCACACCTGCTTACTTAATCAGCTCCATGTTTACTACAATTCATATTGCTACCAAAGCCGCTCACCTTACTTCGTATGGCATTGCTGTGTTGCTATCGCATTCATTGCTTCGCCCTTAGCGCGAAACTGTGACATTTATTTATCGCATGTCTTTTTTTTAACCAGCAAACAAGCACGTCAAGTAAATAAGCACACTCAATAAAAGCGCCTACTGTATCAACAGTACTGCCTCTCGATAAAGAACTCACCAGTTCTCTTGAATGATAGTCATAAGGCTAGAAACCAGCGGCAGAAGTGCGCCGTCCTGACCTATGTGAGCCTATTAGCTGCCCAATACCGACTCCTGGGTATATTGATATCCTAGCAGGTAGTGTTGATATTTTATTTTATATTTTGGAAACAAAAAGCACAACTCTCGCGTCAATAAAATGTAAACGCGAAGCGCGGCCGCTGCGCGAAGCATGCGGACCGCGCCAAAGAAACGCTCCCACCCGCGCGCCTGTCCCGGAGCAGTGGCGCCGCTGCGGTGGCGCAGAGAACTAGGCGCCTCACCCCACGGCCGCCTGGATCGGCGCGCGCGGCGGGGTTGCTACGGCCGTGCCATTCGACGCGTACCGATCCAGTCGACCGTGCTCACACCGGTTTCTGGCGACGTGGCAGGCCGCACCTCGTGCGTCCCATCGAGCGGCCGTGGCTACCGTGGCTACGGATTAGAGAGTGTACTAGAATACGGTCGAGTTGGACGAGCGGCTGGGGCGGGGCCTGCTTTGCAGTGAGGCGCCCGATGTGGAAAAATACTGTGGTGGCGCTGCGATCGAAGTGGGTTGGGCAGCATCAAGGTCACACCATTGGAAACTGCTGGTGATACAGCTCGGCGGGGTCATTCGTACTACTTCGCGCGCTGATATTTGCGTTCAGACCGCTCAAATGGTGTTCATAATTGCATATGGCATGTATTTACGCCTAAGAATAAATTCCTTTCCTTTTTTCTTTCTTTATTTATTATTTTCTAATGCCGCTCGGTGATTGCGCGTGCATTGCGGCCGCAGTGGCGGCTTTCATTCTACTATGTTATTGTATGGCTCCCTTTGGAGAAAAAATATTTTTGTCGTTCTTCAAGCACCATGTATATCTCGTGTGTATTGTTGCGCATATAGTTTTCCAACAGTAGGTCTTGCGAAACGGAGACGAAGAAGCACATGTAACCTTCCTGCTTGCCGCTTCAAACAAGTATACAGCATATCTGCCCCATCCGGCGCCTTGTACTCAGATTTACGGGAAGCATTGTTATAGATAAAAATAAACTGTCGCAGTTTCACCTGAAAGGCATCGATTGCGATAGCAAATTAGTAGAGAGCTATACGGAGTAAGGATAGTAGTTTTATCACCTGTATAAATTTGGACATGCAGCAGCACCAGCAACGCGCAGAACTGCTGTCGACGCCGTCGGCGTTTTATCCGCGTTCGCCCCGAACGCGCGTGGCGTTGGTGACTGTTGCCGGTTCCTCTGGCGACGGCTCGGAGGTTTTCGACGAGAACAGAATGGGACACTCGTCGAGTAGCGTCGGAAATCTTACCTACCTTCTCGCCTCGCAACGTTTTTATATCAATACGCATTTGGTGCCGCAGCTAAATGTCGCGTCCCCTCCCTCCCTCCCGTCCCGCCACGGCATTTCGCGCCACGGAAGAAGTCGCGTTTGCTCTCTATATATGGTGATTGTAACGGAGGAAAGCGACGCAGCCGTTCAGGGAGCACGGCGCAGAACGCGCGTTTGCTCTCCGACGTGCGTTCGCTCCCCGACGCGCCCTTTCACTCGCACATACAGCGTCCGGAGCGCGGCGACGATTTCATCGCCGTTGACGTAATACGGAACCTCACGGCGACGATGACGGCAGAAATCCGCTTTGGAGTGTCCATATAATTGCTATCTCAATAGAAAAGAGTAAACTGCAGCGCAACCTTCCATTCAAGTTTCCGCCTTCCTCGCGTAACAGAATGCGGAGTAATTGGTACGGGGCCATTTATTGCGGTACGACCTCGAGCGCCGAAAACAGTTTTAGTTAGTCATTCTATAAGCTCATCTTTGGGCGTAAGCCGTACGTAGAATTTTTTCCAGTCAATAATTAAAAAAAGAAGGAAAGAAAGAAAGCTGGCGCGGTAGCCTAATTAGTCGCTATATAGTGGATACGGCGTTGGGCTGCAAAACTCCATGGAGCTCGCGGGTTCAATCCGGATCGCGGAATTCGACGGGAGCGAAGTGGAAAAACACGATCGTGTTCTTCTATTTAGGTGCGCCTTAAAGAAGCCCAGGTGGTGAAAACTAAACCTCGTAATCATATCCTGGTTTTGCCATGTAAACCCAAGAATTTATTTAAATTAAAAAAGAGAGAAAGAAGTAGGTGGCTGCGTTCTTCGGCTTATTTCTGGGGGTGTACACAAAATAAATTATTCTCGAGTCTGATTTCCGAGAAAAACATGGTACACTTATCCTATATATTTCATACATAAATGTAATGCCGTTCCCAAATGTATGACCGCTCAACTCAGCAGCTTGTATATTATAAACTGCCACTTTCAGTTATCCGGCGCACTCTCATAACGGCTATAATGAAACAATTAAAGGAATGGCATGTCTCACATACACGTAGATATACGTGCAGATCTGTTGCGTCCGTTGAAGAAGATAAGTGGTACCACATGGGGCGCCTAGCTTTAATAGGTTGCAAACATGGTGAGACTGTCAAAAAAAGTTTTCCTTGCCTGAATCAAGTTAGCAGATTCACGACTGCCCCCAAACGGGGGCGTTTATATTGAATGTCAGCTATAGGAACTTGTTAAGCAGGACTTATTAACACCCGTGCGTTAATTCTCTCAGGAACTGCGCAACAGCCACGTCTCCCTGGCAGCACAATCATTCGGAATAACAGTCCTCACTTGCATCGGTCGCTCGCCCTTGAGACTTCAATGGTGCTGTTATGTGTTACATTCGAACGGAAACGACTGTTCGGTGTCGTACAGTATATCAATAACACTGGCGTATATATATATATATATATATATATATATATATATATATATATATAAGATGGTTTTGCTTGCTATGCATATTATTTCTGCCAATGGGCGAATGAAAGTTTTATGTGCAGCATTCCCTAATAAGTGTGTTTGTTACTGCAAACACGTTCGCTTATTCCGGTCGGGAGTTCTCACTTTCTCAATTAGTGCATTTAGAATATATGTTATTTTTTCCCTTACACATATATCGTGAATATATATGTCTATGCACCCTTTGATTTAATTGCCTAGAAATACATTCGTCATTCTTCGCGCCACGCAGTTAATAAACCTGGTTTATTTCACTCTAATATTGTTTTCTTCGATTATTGTCCCTGATCAACATCCACCAACAAGAATCGCGCGTAAAATGACATGATATAAAAAAATTTCTTACGTAGCTTCATGTTGCATAGATACCAGTTACTTTTCGGAGACAGTGGTAAAAACAGCAGTTCACCTGGCTAAAACTCCATTTGGTACCGGCCGTCAAGAGTCAATATTTTTCCACACGCGGCGCCTCAGCGGGAGAGCGCCATTCGGCCCACTCGACCATTGTCTAGTACACTCTACTACGGATTGAGCATCTGCTTCGACCTCCGTGCGGGGTTTCCTGCGCTCGCCGCTAGGTGTCGCATGAATAGCTGGAATCACGTGCTCTAGAGGTCACTCTAGCTCTAGTAGCCACCATACTCTAGCTGCCTATGCAATAGTCGTGTTCGTGCGCAAAAACAACCATTCAGCGGGAGGCGTGCACAGCTGGGTTACTTGCAGCAGCGCCAGATGGCGCGCGCATCCGCGGCCGTGCAAAGTCGGGTACACTTTCTCGAGTGAAGCCCAAAGGGGCGGACGTGTCGACTGCAGGAGCCTTCTCAGCGCAGCAGGAGCAGCATGCCAAAGGTATAAGTTTTTTTATTTTACATTTAGCTCTTTGTTCTTTAGGAGCGTTAGGTTAGCCGAGCAATCATTATAAATTAATTTTCGTGCTATTCAGTTTCTGGGTATTTTCACTTAGATGTAAGTAGGTAACGAATAATTGGATGTTTGTCACATCAACTCCGTGTTAGTGCAGGATGATGGTTCGTACTAGGGGGAACCCAAGCGTGCGTTGTTCTGAGTGCGAGCGTTCTTAAGCGTTGGAAGAAACGCGGTTTGAGTCAGCACGCAAAGCGAACGTTGCAGATTTTATCTGTAGGGTGTGTATACTAGGGTCGCGGCTAGACCGTCTAGAGCAGGATAATAAGCTATAGCTAAGCGGGTTGGAAAACTAGAAAAGGAACTTAAAAGCGAACAAAAGCAGAGGAAGGAGGTAGAATAAAAGTAATAAAGAACTACGTATAATAAATATCAACGCCCGTAGCATTGTCAACAAATCTGATCAACTCGAGGCTGTTATCATGGGTCCGCACATAGTTGTTTTAACTGAAACCTGGCTACACAGCGGAATGAAGGATGAAGACGTGTTCCCGCCTTGTTATCGTGTTTTTCGTCGCGATAGATCAACCGGGGGAGGCGGGGTGGCTGTGCTGGTTAAAAAAATATATCAGTCACTCTTTTGCGTCAGGCGGACGATATAGAAACTATTAGCATAAAGGTTTCTTGCTGGGAACAATCTTTCCTGTTTGCAGTTTATCGAGCGCCCGGCTCACCATCCCAATTTCTGAGTGATTTGAGTCGCATATTCGTACACAATACATTTTTAATAGGATACTTTAATCTTCCACGAGTTAATTGGGAATGTATTTCTTCTAGTGCAGAACTTGCTCCCCATGTCAGCTATATGCGTGGCATAATCCTATGCCAGAATTTACAAGAAGTTGTAAATTTACCCACGCGCGTGCATGGTTATTCGTCATCAGTACTTGATCTTGTGTTTGCTAGCAGAACAATCGAAACATTTTCAGTGTCGGTAGAACATGGCATATCTGATCATGAAATGGCGTGCTTTTCATGTTGCTTGGAAAAATGCAATCCGAGTAATACGAAAAGTGTTTTAGTGAAGGACTTTTTGCGGGCCCAGGACAAAACTATTTCTGATTATCTAGATGTTCACCTTAGCAGCTTTCAAGGAAGCAATGTTGCAGAACTTTGGGACCGGTTCAAGGACCTTTGCTCATACTGTATTCAAAATTTTGTACCAAGCAAAACAAAGAAAACGGCGAAAGTTAATCCTTGGGTGACGCGAGAAGTCATTCACTTGAAAACAAAAATAAAACGCTGGAGACGAAAGAACGCCCCTAGAACAAAAAATCCAAAACACGCAAGCTACGTTGAGCTCATCTATTAGGCATGCTAAACGGCTGTACTTTAATCATATCTTACCCAATTTTATTCGCACAGCGCCACAAGAATTTTGGGCATTCCTCAGTAAAAAAACTAAACAGTGGAGCAAATAGTGGACGGTGGCATTTTTATCGTCGAAAAGCAAAGTATTGCGGAGCATTTCAACGCATACTTCCACAGTGTCTTTACCAATACAAATGACCCTGCGCTTCATTACTTCTCCATTGTCCGGTGCAAACTCGGAGCTTGTATCTGTACCTGGCGTAGTTTCCATGCTTCTTAACTTGAAAACCAAATCTACCCCTGGTCCCGACAACATACCGAACGTTTTTCTGCGTCGGTACGCAGAAATGATGTCCCTGTTTCTTGTTGTTATTTTTCGTGCATCATTATCCGCAGCAACCCTTCCTACTGCCTGGCGAACTGCACGTGTAGCGCCAGTACCGAAGAAGGGTGACCTAACACTGATAAGTAACTGTCGCCTAATATCGCTAACGCCATCGTGCTGTAAAATGCTAGAACACATCATAGCTAACATCATTACTAAATTCCTAAATAATAACAACGTTCTTTCACCTTCGCAGCATGGTTTTAGAAAAGGTTTTTCCATTGTAACCCTAACAATAACCTTCAAAATCTTCTTTCTTGGTGCAGTCGCTGGAATATGGAACTAAATGCTAACAAATCAGTGTACATGAAAATAACTAAAAAAATTAAATAGCCTATGTTTTCCTTATGCCCTAGGATCTGAACCACTAACTGAGGTGAGGGAATATAAATATCTTCGCGTCACAATAACAAGTGGCCTAAACTGGAACACTCACATTACTAACATATGTGACTCAGCCTTTCGTAAACTTTGTCTGCTACGTCATAAATTAAAACTAGTTCGCGCTGAATCTAAACATTTTGCCTAAACATCAGTAGTAAGACCAAAACTTGAGTATGCATGCATAGTATGGGACCCTTACACCAAAACTAACATTGATGCGCTAGAAAGAATTCAGCGTAAAGCAATCAGATTTATTTTCTCAAAGTACCGCATGACTGATTCCCCGACAGCACTAATGAAACATGTTATCCAAACACTGGAAATGAGAAGAAAAATCCAGCGGGGTTAAATTTTTTCCTTAAAATGAACCTCCTTTCCCTCACCCCAGAGCCTTATGTAACGCCAATGGTGGCACGCCGAACATGGCATCGCCACGCTGACTCTTTAACTCCCTATAATGCCACAACTAACGTCTTTAAATATTCTTTTTTCCCACGCACCATTACGAATTGGAACAATTGACCTCAGTCGCTACTAACCACTATTGACTCCATTGATCATCTGAATTACTGACATCACTGCTCTCTTGTGAATTGATTACCCACGTTGATTTTTGCGTTGTTGTTGCTTGACTTCGTTTTATTGCTGATTCATTTCTACATATGTTCATCACTTTATTTGTTTTAGAAATTCCTTCATAACACGAGCAAGTGCTCTTTTCCGTGCTTTGTACTCGTTGCTGATGGACTGGATTGGTATTCTGCGCCCTGTTAATTTACGTCTGCTAATGCTATTATCTCTTATTATCATTGTATGCCGCTTCTGCTTGGGCCACGCCAAGGTCTGCAGTATTGCATAAATAAATAAAATAAATAATCGTAAACGTAGAAATGTAGCTGAGGGCCACCATTCCGCAAAGCAATGGTGAACGCATCGAGGTGAGCACCGCGAACGGAGCTGGCGCTGATGCGAGTGCAGCTACCACAGCTGAAACCCCTACGCCGGAAAGCAGTGGCGGAAATGTCAGTGATGGTCATGAAGGGTTGTGGTCTCAGGCCGCTTCGACGACAGAGTATTTTGGATAACCCTGAGAAATTTTCGAGATCGCTTCTCGTTTCGAACGCGCCTAAGCCTAACGAAAGAAATTTGGATGGATGGATGGATGGATGGATGGATGGATGGATGGATGGATGGATGGATGGATGGATGGATGGATGGATGGATGGATGGATGGACGGATGGACGGATGGACGGATGGACGGACGGACGGACGGACGGACGGACGGACGGACGGACCACTGACGCGACCGCGCGAGAAAACAACAAAGCAAAGGGCAAGGATAATACAGGAGGGGAGGCCATCGTCACCTCAGGGGCAGCTTTCGGCGGCGAGGAGGAAGAAAAGCGTCGAGTTGTCTTTGTTGGGGTGGGGATTCCAACATGCGTAAGGTAGACCCGGCGATAAAACAGGGTAGGTGCAGGCGAATCAGTCCAGGTCCAGAACGAGTCCAGGTTAGAACGCTTCCGGGAAAACTGATTAGAGAGGTGATAGTGAAAGCCAAGGAACGGATTGGGACACAATGGAGGACAGGCACCTAACTGGTGATAATGGGCGGACTGATTGACGTACTGCACGACGAGAGGCAGGGATGACAAAGCAAATAGCCAAAGGGGTCACCGACCTGCGGAATGTTTCAAAGTACAAATTGGCGGTGTGCACGGTGTCAGAGGTTGAAAGACGGGGATATGTAATTGAAAGGGCAGTTCTTGCAGTAAACAGGGAAATTGGCACTATAGCTAAAGCAATGAATTTTACGGTCATTGACATCAACCGAGAAGTGCACCGAGCACAGGCCGCGAAGGCGCTTTTGTGCGTGACGGGTTACATTTTAGCGAAAGTGTAGCGACACCGGTTGGACGTCGATTCGCGGTGCGAGCGGTAGCTTTTTTAGGTGGGCCCCAGGCAATCAGGAAGCAAGATTAAGTATGGAACGTAGCAAAACACCAGTAAAGGGCAGAATTAGACCAAAATGCGTTAGGAAAAGACGCACAAAGGATAAGAATAAAGAAGGTAAAATTTGTTGCATAAACATGCAGGGTGGTCGCAAGCAGGAAAAATGACTGGAAATTCCAACGCAGCTGAATGACGAAGTGATTAGCGTGTACGCCTTGACCGAAACGCATCTACGAGATTTGAAACAGCCGCCTGTTATTAGACAGCCGAAATACGCATGCGCAGAACGCTAAACGACCCATACCGTTTACCGTACGCACGCTATTTCTCAGATTTAACGTTACTAGAGTGTACACTAACGTTACCGTGCTTGCGTGTTTTACGCAGTTTACGTACAACATGGCGGCGGTCCCGGCCGCCCGCTTCAAACTGAATTTGGCGTTGTTTTTGTAGAATTCACTTCATTCGTCGCAAATCACTGTGTAAACGGCTTTCGCTTGGTCTCAGGCCGCTTCGATGACAAGAGTATTTTGGATAACCCTGAGAAATTTTCGAGATCGCTTCTCGTTTCGAACGCGCCTAAGCCTAACGAAAGAAATTTGGATGGATGGATGGATGGATGGATGGATGGATGGATGGATGGATGGATGGACGGACGGACGGACGGACGGACCAACCAACCACTGACGCGACCGCGCGACCGCGCGAGAAAACAACAAAGCAAAGGGCAAGGATAATACAGGAGGGGAGGCCATCGTCACCTCAGGGGCAGCTTTCGGCGGCGAGGAGGAAGAAAAGCGTCGAGTTGTCTTTGTTGGGGTCGGGATTCCAACATGCGTAAGGTAGACCCGGCGATAAAACAGGGTAGGTGCAGGCGAATCAGTCCAGGTCCAGAACGAGTCCAGGTTAGAACGCTTCCGGGAAAACTGATTAGAGAGGTGATAGTGAAAGCCAAGGAACGGATTGGGACACAATGGAGGACAGGCACCTAACTGGTGATAATGGGCGGACTGATTGACGTACTGCACGACGAGAGGCAGGGATGACAAAGCAAATAGCCAAAGGGGTCACCGACCTGCGGAATGTTTCAAAGTACAAATTGGCGGTGTGCACGGTGTCAGAGGTTGAAAGACGGGGATATGTAATTGAAAGGGCAGTTCTTGCAGTAAACAGGGAAATTGGCACTATAGCTAAAGCAATGAATTTTACGGTCATTGACATCAACCGAGAAGTGCACCGAGCACAGGCCGCGAAGGCGCTTTTGTGCGTGACGGGTTACATTTTAGCGAAAGTGTAGCGACACCGGTTGGACGTCGATTCGCGGTGCGAGCGGTAGCTTTTTTAGGTGGGCCCCAGGCAATCAGGAAGCAAGATTAAGTATGGAACGTAGCAAAACACCAGTAAAGGGCAGAATTAGACCAAAATGCGTTAGGAAAAGACGCACAAAGGATAAGAATAAAGAAGGTAAAATTTGTTACATAAACATGCAGGGTGGTCGCAAGCAGGAAAACTGGCTGGAAATTCCAACGCAGCTGAATGACGAAGTGATTAGCGTGTACGCCTTGACCGAAACGCATCTACGAGATTTGAAACAGCCGCCTGTTATTAGACAGCCGAAATGCGCATGCGCAGAACGCTAAACGACCCATACCGTTTACCGTACGCACGCTATTTCTCAGATTTAACGTTACTAGAGTGTACACTAACGTTACCGTGCTTGCGTGTTTTACGCAGTTTACGTACAACATGGCGGCGGTCCCGGCCGCCCGCTTCAAACTGAATTTGGCGTTGTTTTTGTAGAATTCACTTCATTCGTCGCAAATCACTGTGTAAACGGCTTTCGCTTGGTCTCAGGCCGCTTCGACGACAAGAGTATTTTGGATAACCCTGAGAAATTTTCGAGATCGCTTCTCGTTTCGAACGCGCCTAAGCCTAACGAAAGAAATTTGGATGGATGGATGGATGGATGGATGGATGGATGGATGGATGGATGGATGGATGGATGGATGGATGGATGGATGGATGGATGGATGGATGGATGGATGGATGGACGGACGGACGGACGGACGGACGGACGGACGGACGGACGGACGGACGGACGGACGGACGGGATATGATATGAGCGTCACCTTTGAAATGGGGTGGTGGGTTGCGCCACCAAGCTAATGTCCTAATGTCCTAAGTTTTGCCTAATGTCCTACCTTTCTTTTTGAGAAACACACAAATACAAATTGCAGGCATCAACTTTTATGACCATTACTGGGAACTATGTTTCTGTACGTCTCCGTTGTTTGTGGTCTCCCTACTTTTCTGCCACCAAACCTCCAACCACCTCTTAATAATCTCTACAGCGGACATGTTTACTTTGCCCGTGCTATCCCTGAACCTAAGGACTTCAAGGAGGTCAGAGGAGCCTAGACTTGTAGCTGGGTAGATTTCTTCACATTCCAATAAAACATGTTCCATCGTTTATCTAGCTTTACCACAGCAAGCACATGCGGATTCGTCCTTGGTGTACTTCGCTTTATAACTGCGCGTTCTAAGGTATCATGATATCGCTTCGAAAAGTAAGGAACTTCCCTTTGAGTTTTCATAAATTGTTTCTTTCCTGATTTTCTTTTTTTCCTTTCAGGTAGTTAGTCATAGCAGGTTTCTTTTCCATTGCCGCCACCCATAACCCTGTCTCAGCTATCCGTGCTGCTCTGGAATTTATTGGTCCCAAATCATCACAGTCATGGTCCATCTTTTGGGACTCGAAGGCAGCTCTCCAGTGTCTGCTGTCCCCTTTCAACCACGGACCTAACGCACAATTAGTCGCAGACATCCGACTACTTCATCATCACGCAACCGACAAGGGGCACAACATCATCTACCAGTGGATACCGGGTCACTGCGGAATTTCGGGAAATCACAGTGCGGATGACGCTGCCCAATCGGCCCACGATGGTGCTCCTATTGTATCGATACCACTGTCGAGAACAGACGCAGCCACAAAACTTCGTTCCCTCGCACGCGAGCTTACGCAGACTCTGTGGAACACCAGTGACTTCAGCAACGCACGCCTCCACAGATTGGATCCACGTCTGCAACTCCGTATTCCACCAGGATTACCACGAGCGGAAGCAACACTTCTGTGCCGCCTGTGGCTCGAC